>NC_133782.1:39236506-39260359 GCF_003597395.2 Chelonoidis abingdonii
GTGTCGCATCAAGACTGCAGCCTCCTTTGCGGACAACGCCTCCAGGTGACATCTGTTCTCCCCCCATTCCAGGGGACAGTATCACAGTCCCTCAGTCCACCACTCTCATGTAAGTGGGGGTGTGATGGGACCCAGGCCACCCACTAGTCTGGGTTCAGCCCAGGGACCCTGTAGATGACCACACCTTGCTGTGCTTCCCTCCAACTCCTCGTTCTTTCCTAGACCACTTCCCACGGCCTTCAGCACCTTCTATCAATTAAGCCTGCAGTCTTGCAGCTAGCCAGGAGCTCTCTCTAGCTTCCCCAGTCCTGCTGGCAGCACTGCTCTGTTCTGGGTGCTGCACTACTTTCCTCCTACTAGGAGCCTGAGTTTCCTCCTCCAAGCTCCAAGCAGCTACTGAAACCCTGCCCTGCAGATTTCTTATATGGGCCATCTGCAACCCACTCTGTATCCACCACCATGTCCATGTCAGTTACATTCAGCAGACATGATGTAAGAGAAGGAGATGGGAAGAGCTGAATAATAAGGAGCCAAATTGGTTGTGTTCGGTAATTTATTACTAACTGGTGGACAAAAATAAGGAGGGGATGGGCTGCTCCACTCATCAGTCACTTTGGGGCCGCTAAACAAAGAGACTGGGGAAGAACATTAGCTATTGAAGTGAGCTTCACTGTCATGACTGCCACACCACATCTCCTGGGACCTGGGCCCTGCATCATCCTGACCCGAGTAATGTCTAGGAGACCAGGCAAGAGAAAGATATCCAATGACATACCACTTCTACACAACTGCCTGAATCCCAACCCACCTAAGACGTTTGTCCTCTCTCTCTCTCCCCTCGCCCCTGTATTCCTTTTCCTCCACCTTATTCCCCCCTCTCATTTGCCTTCTTTAGTAAGACTGGCTTAGCTGTCCCACACCTACATGTTCTCAACACTGCTGTAAGCCTTGACGGGAAAAGCAACTAAAATCAATGTCCTACAACACCGATGCATGGCACGAGCTGTCAGATCTCAGAGTGGCTGATAAAGATCATGTGCTTGCCCTGTGTTTTTCCAGCGAGTGAGTTTGAAATGCAGAGTCAACACAAGAAACGAAGCGGCATTTTCTATCTTTGCTGTTCTTCCCTCCTCCCTGCTGTGTGGTGTTTTGCTTATTTTCGTCTTGTAGGAAGATTGGATCAGACTTAACAACAATAGCTCCAGCCCACGTCAAGTAACTTCCTCTCCTTCCCACCTAAGGGATATGTTATTATCATATAAAGACTGCATACAAGGTTTTCCCTTTTGAAGACTCTCCAGCTAAAGGGAATGTTTGTTTCACTACGTATCCATGTGTTGCTGTAATAAGAAGATTGTGTTTAGATTTATGCAGCCTCTTCAACAACTCTCAAATTGTCCTCTTATAAATATCTAGATTTTTTTTTAAGTTAGCCTACTTGCATTACACGCGTGGTTGTGTTTGTACATCGACGGAAGCAATTCAGGTACAGGCATCGAGGGCTATGCTCAATTTGAATATCTGATCTGGTGTATATCCGATCAGATGGGTCCAGTCCATGGTGAAACAGGACTGGACCTGCTAGCCCATTCCGGGCTTCTCAAATGGATATATATCCATGTTACTTGTGTTATTCGGTACTTGTGTTTCTGCAGGTTGGATGTTTCGATACCAGCGTGCAGCCAACTATCCTCACACAAACAAAACCAGAAACAGACCTTCATTCCCACCCAATAGGCCTAGTGGTTAGGTTCATTGCAACTGGGAGCCAAGAGAGGATTCAGACTGTGATGCCCAGTCACTCTGGGAGCAGTTGGAATTAGTGCCTCCATTCTTCACAAACTGCTCTTCTAGTGACACAGCCAGCCTTTCCCTGTTATCACCCAGCATGGACAAGCAGGTGGTCCACACACCACATTGAGTTAATGAGTGTTTGCGTAACCCATTCAATGGACAAACAGGATGCTCACCAAGAACAGCTTCCGCTCCCCACTTGTCCCCATATTAAGCTTACCCATCGTTGCATGACGGATCGTACAGATCCAGCAGAGGCGATGGAATTATAAAGGGGGTTGGAGGTACATGAATTATGAGAGAGGCCCTGAGGGAACTGGGCTTATTTAATCTACAGAGAGAAGATGGCGTGGGGAGGAGTTGATAGCAGACGTCTACTATCTGAAGGGTGTGTCAAAGAGGATAGAACTAAGGACTGTTCTCAAGTGGTGCAGAGATGACAGAACAGAGGAGCAATGGATCTCAAGTTGCAAGTTTGGGAAATCCTAGGTTGGCTGTTTAGAAAAAAGCTTTCATTAGGAGGGTGGCGAGAGACACTGGAGGGGTTATTCAAGAGTTGTGGGATCTCCATCCAGAATGTTTTTAAGGCCTGCTTGACAACACCCACACTGGGAAGATTTAGTTGGGATTGATACCTCCTTTGTGCACGGGAGTTGAACTAAATGACGCTCCTGAGGGTCTCTTACCAACCCTAATTCTCACTATGATGACCAAACTAAAAACTTTGTACACAAACTTACGAGGCACTATTTACAAACTATACAGCACTATGCTCACCCTGTGTATGATTACAAGCAGTCTGAAGATTCTTGAGCGACAGGAGCTGTGCATCTGCCTTGCATGTTGGTTCTCCTCCTCATCAAACTGGTCTTCCAGAACTTCTTCTCATAGGTTGGTTGAAGTTGGGGTTTTGTGGGTGAGAACAAATTAATAGTCATATCCCACACTTTTAGAGTGTTCCTCCTTTATCGGCGCAGGAAACCCTTTCTTTCCAAGCTCAGTTTAGTTTGTCACGGCTCAGTGTGTGGAAAACCATAAAACAAGTACAAAAGATCATTGGCAGGATGTAGTTCATGTGGTCTGGTCATGGGATGACGTCTTGCAGAGCCATGGTCGAGCCGTCATTCTCATACGCCCGCTGGCTTGACCAGCAGTCCCACGGTGCAGGGAACAATCCCTTTTCCATAGGTCCATTGTCTCTTGCTGATGGGTCTAGCAACTGTCTAGTTTCTTCACTGTTGTGCCTGAAAGGCTTGTGTGGCTGTCACCCAAGGTAGGTACAATTTGAAATACCGAATATAGTGAATATTTATAAGCTTCAGATACCAAAATGATACATGAACACAAAGTAGGTACTCATATTAGCATAATCATATCTTTTTATAGGACACTTCACATGACACCAATTTGTACAGGATGGTTCATAATATGTCATAAGCCTATCACTAGATGACACCACTATGATATGAATACTGAGGTGTAGTGTCACACAGACCCACCTCCAAATTAGGCGAGGAGGGCGAGATCCAGGGCTGTGGGTCTCCCACATCCCACAAGGAGTGCTCTACCACTGAATATTGGGTATCAAAAGACACCTCACCAAAAAAAATATATTATCACCTTCTGACGTTTGTTGGTGGCACTTCCCAGAAGTATCCCAGTGGGTTGTGAGATGCCTTGGCTGACTGCCTGCCTTTAGCATGAAGCAATCTTTGTCTATTCCTGCTGTGATTCTTGCCTGGAATAACCACTAGCCTCTGTCTTTCCATGCGCTCTACCAGACCCTCATCCTTCTCTGTGTAGGCCTTATCCCAAATCTGATAAGCTTGAAATAGCTCCCTTGCAGTTATCCAGCCTGACACTGGATGCTACAGCAGTAATTGCCATAGTCTGCTGCACCAAAGCAGTACACGCACCAGCTTCGTATTTTTTTCTAGCCTTATAAGCAAGTCAGACCACATTGCTTATGTTACAGCACTGTAGATCACTTGTAATAAAACAATGAGTTTATAACAAAGATTGGAGTGCTATGGTAATGGGCCAGAACTAGAGACTGTGTCTGGACTCTGCTTAGATCCAACTGATTTAAAGGCATCTGCACTGGGGGACGTGCAGGCCAGGCTGTAACTTGTGAGTTTGTTTTTTACCGTTCAACGCAGCTCATCATATGCCGACTTCGGCTTCTTGTGAAGGAACGCTGGCTTGTGTTTGTCATTTCAGTTAACTTCTCACTGGTTGCCATGATCCTGTTCCTCAGAGGACTGCCACCAACTGAAATGCAAATACTCTTCCCTGGATGCAGTGCATGGATATGTCCATCGGAATGGCACAATAAAAAAGCTTGGTCTTGGCGCGTCTCAGTCATCAAAGGTTCAGAACAACACAGGGGTCCGCTACCTGGCTCATATGGTCTGAGGCTGACTGAAATTCCTGCTATTATCCCAAACACACCGATCCAATTGTATGTGCACTTATTGAAAAACTCATCTTGAAGAGACCTTGCGCACTCAGGTTAGGTGCTGGTGGAATATTAGCAGGAAAGCACTTCCGTTATTGCGTCTAAGAACACACAAATACAAAGTATGTTGCTGATGTTTGGAATTACAGTGCCTATGTATGCTGGTGCAGGCGTGATTGTCCTGGGATGATGTGCAAATGCACATCAAAGTAGCCTTTTAGGTCACACGGCTTGCCAATGTACATTGGGCTTTCCAACCATCATACTAGAGAATGGCTCGGATTACACACTCCGTAAGCCCTGATCTGCGAAAATGCCCCTAAGACACTGATTTTTTTCACTTTTTTTCATTGCAGCTCCAAAAATTTTTTAATGGTAGTGTGCGTACCCCTTTGAATTATTAGACTATAGTCCTGTGGACCCCAGGCGCCATTTATCCACAGGCTGTTGAACACCGAATTGCTCCCAAAACAAGGCTAACGGGAGACTACTTAAACAGTAGGTCCCTCTATTTGCTGGAATGTCTCCATAAAAGATGAGACTGGTGCAGATGACAAGCACAATTAGAATTAGGTTTACGGGATTTAGAAAATTAGACACTCAAATGTACATCCCAATTGAGTGTAGTGGGGAGTCTGAGCACTCTGTTCCCATTGCTGTAGTGAAAAATCTCAAATCTACAAAGAAATGTGGGAGATGACCGGTAAGACAACAATGAATAATAAGAGTCTTGAAACTGATATGGCAAGTTTTCACCGGAGTCTGTCAATAGAGCGGGCTTGAAACTATTGGTGAGAATTTATCATTTGCAATACAAAAAAGTGGTACACTTTAGAACTTCAGAGAATGTACAACACCTTAGGCTAAATGGAGGGTTGTTCAATAATACTGGCAGATGTACATAACTCTGAACAATATGTTACAGAGGTGTTTTTCAAAAATTACAGTGGATAGAACATTGACTTAATATAATTTTGAAACTTTCACCACTGATAAAAATGAAAAAGGCTGTTTTCCCCTTATTTAGTAGTTTTAAGTATAATAACAATAACTGCACGGATTTTGCTTCTTTATTTTCTCTTACTGCTGCATGATTGGCATATTCCGTTATCCAAATGAGGCATGTGGTTGAGCAATAGCTCGTAACGTCTTGTGTTTGTAACTACTGAGGTTTCTACGATATCTCAAAAGATGGAAATTTCTGTGCAAAAAAAAAAATCGAAGTTGTTTTATTTTCCTTTAAAATTCAAAATTTATTTTTAAAAAAGGTATAATAAATATTCATTTATTCCTCCATTTTTTACGTATGTACTAATCTCTTTTCTGTGAAAAAGATATGTGGATGGGAAAAAGAGAAACAGTGGAGGGGAGGAGAAATAAAAAACATCAACAGAAAAACCGTAAATCATGATCAAACAGCATCCTTTTCAAAACTGCCACTACGAATTAGTTGAAATTTTATGTTTCTATTGTGCAACTCTTGTCTTTTACCGCAGTGGCTCGAATCTCCATCGGAAACAACGGCTTGTGCAGTTCTGTATAAAAACACATGCAGAAAACTATATCTGCTGGCATATATTCTATGCAATCAACTGGAGATGCTATTGAAAGCTTAGTTGGATACAACACTATCTATATAATCTAAACTATCTCAGCTAAAAAGAGCATGTAAACGTTGCACGCACACGGCTCCTCCTGGTCTATAACTCACCCAAACCCTGGTGCCCACATTTAACCATGCGTCGGTTCATGAAAACGGGTCTTCATGCTGCTGTTTAAGCTAGAATAGGTATGCCTGGCTGAGGCTGCAGTCACACTTTGATGCAGTGGAGTCATCCCTAAGTAACAAGTTAAGGAACATGGCAAGTCCATCTATACAGCGAGATATAGCTGAAAGTCTCAACAACCAGTGGCTTGGTGCATCCCTGAAGTCCCTTTTGTGATTTCAGCGCAGAATGGCTACCTGGTAGGAAGATCAGCCAATACTCTTCCTCTCAGGGAGTTAGGGGGGGAAGCTCGGTAGTTGTTCAGGTTCAGTGATATGGAAACTCTGGCTGGAACTACATGTTGGGGAGAAATATCTTAATTATAGTCGACTTCCCCTGATGCTCGTATTTTCCTGTGCTCTTGCAGCTTGGATTTGAATCATTAATGATAGCGGCAGGATCTCCTGTTCCAATTCAGAGGTGCAGGATCTGACGCATTGTACGAGGGCAACAGTCATGTGTAGATTGTATCCCATCCGCCTGTGTGCCTGAGCTGCTTGCTGATGGTGAGAGACACTCGCCTAGCAAAGGAAATAACCTAAGAACTTAAAGATGTATAAAAATTTCTAGCGCAAATATTTCACCCCTTCTTGGCAGACCCCAGGTTAAACTGCCATGTCAGTGCAGAATCATCAATTCATTGTTGTCACGGTAATCTTCACATTTCTCGTAGTTTTGTGTCCATCTGCAAAATGTTGTCCCTGCTCAAGGTTCACCCCTTGTCTGGATGTTAATCAAACATAAAATAATGAACACGCGGACTCTGCGTAATAAGGGAATAAGGCCCCTCTTTGTGGTGCTTAAATAGTTCAACTTTATGTGCAAGGCTTTCTAATGCGTCTAGGATGGTGGGATATTCATTGCTCAAAGGGTCCAGGAACAGAGGTGACAGTGGGTAAGATACCACTAGAAGAGGTCACAGAGCTAATTTCCAAGACAGCCAGTAGGAGGTGCCACAGTGGTGAATCGCACTTCCTCACACACATCATCCTCCATCCCATATGTTTTTCTATTTTTTGGTTCAGCCTGTGATAGGTTGTTTACTCCAAACCAGCCTGGAAGGGGTTAAGGTGACACAGCCAGGGCCAATTAACATTATAGGCTGCATCTGGTAGAGAGTCTAGCTTGACTGAAATTGACCAACGGCTGATAAAGCCCAGCTGGGGGAGAAGCTGGCTAAGGACTAAAACCAGGAAGTGTACAGCAGAAAGGGGCTGCAATGTGGAAGCCAGAAGTCACTCTCTGGGTTTGGAGGGGGAAAAGGAGGAAACCCAAGTGGAGAGAGAAGCCCTGGGATCCTGGACTAAAGGAAGGGTTTACCTAGAAAGGTGGAGAAGAGAGCCTGTGGGAGGCACAGTTGGAAGAAGCCCAAGGAAAGTGCAGTGAGGTTTGAGACTGTACAGAGCTTAGAAGTGGGGGAAGGATGGCTCACTGGTTTGAACATTGACCTGCGAAACCCAGAGTTGTCAGCTCAATCCTTGAGTAGGCCATTTGGGGCATGGGCCTGCTTTGAGCAGGGGGGTGGACTAGATGATCTCCTCAGGTCCCTTCCAACCCTAATAATCTATGATTCTATGACTGTAGGGTCCCTGGGCTGGAACCTGGAGTAGAGGGCAGGCCCAGGTTTCCCTACAAGCTATTGGACACAAGATTGTGGGAGATACCAACCAGACATCTGGTCTAGAGGGATTCTGATATTCTGGAAGGGATGGGGGGTATAGTGACCTAGTTGGATGGCTGAGTAATGAAGAAAGTATTCTGATGGAGAGAGGCAGCAGGATGAATGAATCATAGAAAACAATGCCAGACTGAACCAAAACTGATTTCTCAGCCACACAAAGTTCCCCATGAGAGAAACACTTACCTTCAACCACAGGGGAGCAGCACCTCTAAGCAGAGTTGCACCCAGCTTTTCATGTAAGTGTAATGGACTATGGAGGCTCTAAGGATGATTGGAATTTTCCATGGAAATCGTGTTTAGTGGACAATTGAGGTTTTGGGGAAATCAGGTTTTTGTTAAGAAAGATAAAGTTTTTAATGTCTTAATAATAGAACATAATAATAATAATAAAAATAATAATAAACAGAACTTTTGTCTGAAAACCTTTTAATAAAAAAAGAATTTTTGGCCAAAGTTTTGGTGTTAGTTTTTCAAAGAAACTCCAAAAGGTGACTTCATTAGTGTACAAGCACCTTCCCAAGGAGAAAATATCTTTCCTCCCAACAGCATCCATTTCAGGTATTTCGTGTTAGTGTTGTTTTGTTTTGAGAGGCTGGTTGGGTTAGGAAAGGGAGTGAGTAGACTCTGATATCTCCAAAAGTAAGTTGGATTTTATTAAGAGAAATCAAACAGAACAAACACAGAGAATTAAAGGCATAGAAACAACAGTGTATGAAATGACACACTGGAGAAGCCTTCTACTTTTAGAGGAAAACAGGGTTGTTTATCTTTTTAGCCCATTTTAATACACAGGCCTAACTATGGAACCGCTATCAGGCCCCTTCCATATATCAGAAATGATGGGAGAATGTTTATTTGTTGGATTCTGCATAGAACTGATAGGCATGAGGATGCCATAGAGGAGCCTATGACTTCTTCTCTGGGTGATGCATTATTAACTGGTTATTACATGAAATAGAAAATATTTTTGAGGGGGGGAAAATAGAATTGCCCAAGAAGGGAGGAAGAATGAAAGAGTTAAGACTGATAACGTAGAGGTAAATAAAGCCCAAATAACCAACAGATGTGGTGCATTTAAAAGGAAATCCATTGAAAAAATGTCCACAAGTCTCTTCACTCTAAGCCCCAATGGAAGGACATATCTGGGAACAGAAGTCCTCTGTCTTCGTCTAACGGTAAGGTCAGTGATTGGGCTCCAGCGCCCGCTTTCCCCATGGGAAACCCCAACCCCAGGGCACATCCCAGCATTGTGCACACTGACAACTGCTGGATAATACCAACATTTAACTGGCAATCGATGAAGCCACTAATAAGCAGAATCTACTGTACGTTGAAATCAATGGGAGTTAGGCACCTCTATACCTTCAAAAATCTGACCCGTAGTAACTTAGATGTCCTGATAAATACTAGTAGACTGAAAACTGACATATTTATGAATAATGAATCAGGTTGGGATTATCGAACCTGTCGGAGTCAAGTGCCTGAATCTCATTGAAATATAGTTGGGTACCTAACTCCCTTAGGCTCATTTGAAATCCCAGCCTCAATGATTTGGATCAAATCTCCTTCCTCCTGAACACACACCTTCCATTAAGGAAGGTGGAGCTGTATGATAGGGGCTGGTTAATGGAGGCAGTGGTAGAGGGATCTTTCCTCCCACAGTGCTCAACCCTCTAGAAGATGTGTTCCAAGCAGCTCTATCTTTTACCACCCACCAGGAGTTGTTTTTCATGGCTCCACTCAACAAGCCACTCCGGCTACACTGCTCCCTGCCTCTTCCTCAAAGGAGAGCAGTGGCCGGGCAAACAGGAATCCAGAAGAGGTTGAGGAGAGGATCTGAAGTGGATCCACAGAGGAGCAATCCTCAGCAGAGGCTTTGGAAACTTGTTAGCACCAGAAGCGAAGGCTCACGGGGTGGAATCCTGGCCCCATTGAAGTCAATGGGAGTTTTGCAACTGAGATCAACTGGGCCAAGAATTAGGCCTCTAGAGCCACTGAAGATGGGGAGGAGTCGACCCTGCCAAGCTTAAATCAGTCTATATGGAGAGCTTGCCCAATCTTGTCTATGCAGCACTGCGGGGGAATACCACTTCCCTAGCCTAACCCAACTCCAGGTCTCTATTTGTTTTCTCTGCAATGGGTATTTTCCTCCCAGCTTATTTTTTTGTCCTGATCAATTATTTGGACCAAACATCGGGGAACAAACAGCTATTTTGGGGTATCATCTGTCTTCACCTCTTATTCTTAAGTAGGTAGCATTTTTTTGCAATACATCCATTAGGGAGTCACTTTCTTTCTTTCTTTCTTTCTTTCTTTCTCACCATATTGCTTTTTTTTGCTATTCACCATTTCAAAATGTATTTTTCTCATTCTTTTGCTTTTATGCTTTCTTTTCCTCTTTCTTCCTTTCACAATTTCTTTCTTTCTTGTTTTCTTGCTTTTGTGCTTTTGCTTTTTCCTCTGCACAACTTGAAGATAATTCAGTGGAAAAGTCACAAAAAGAACCTCGTGATTCAATTAGGTCAGGCAAGAGAGATAACATGCTCAAATTATTATTTTTTTCCATTCTTTTATTCATTTTTTTTTATGATTTCACTAAATATTTAAAGCATAGCCTTTTTTTGTTCTGATTTGGGACAGAAAACATTTCAAAATCTCAAATTTGTTCACAGGATGGAAAAGCATCCGTCACATTCAGAAATATTGACCATGAATGTCTGATCCTTGTTTGAATCATGCAGGGTTGTTGGCCTCAGTGGGTATGTTTACACTGCAATGAAAGAGCTGTGGCTGACCTGTGTTAGGGTTTATGGGGCTTGGGGTGGGGGCACCATACAATTGAAATGTAGATGTTCGGGCTCAGGTTGGAACCTGGGGTCTGAGATCTCAGAGCCCACTTCTGCAGCCTTAGTACTGCAAGTCTGAGACTTGGTGCCTCATGATTTTTTAAACTGCAGTGTTGACATTATTCTCAGCGATAGATTCATAGTGTTAAATCCTGGCTCTGTTCAAGACATGGAAAGTTCTGTAGTTGGCTGCAATGGGACCAAAATTTCATGCAGAGATTTTGAGCCATTATGGTTATTTATTCTAACCTGCGGTAGCCAAAAACAATAGGTTTGAGTGGGAAGGAACCACCTGTGCTTATCAATGGGGTGTTAGCTCCAAGTCCTGATGCTTGGGGTCTGTGCCCTCCCACGAATGTCTGTATGTGGCAAAAAGGGAAAAGTGGTTAGCCCACTCCAGCTGCTGGGGTAAGTATTCAGGAGACACCTTAGCTGCCATCTTCCCCTCTCCACAAAGGGGGACAGAAGTGGGACCCTGCTATTTTCTTTGGGAGCCAGGAGATGTAGGTTCTGTTCCCTCGTGCGACACTGATCAGCTCTATGACTTTGTTCAAGTCTTTTTTTCCTTCCCACCTATATAGATGGGAGGATTTTAGGGGAAGGGACAGTCTCTTACTATATGTCTGTGCAGGACCAGCACAACAGGGTCCTTATTTTTCTTAGTGGCCTCTAAGTGCTACTGAATTACAATAATAATAATGAATAATAATAATAATCCCTGGTCGAGAATGCTTGGGAACTCGACGTCAGAATAGTCATTTAATTTGGTATTGGGCATCCAAATCGCCTAGCTGGCTTTGAAGAGCTCAGAAGATCACATAAGACAGGAATTATTTTTAGAGCTGATCAAAAAATGCTCAAACATAATCATGTTATGTTCATTTCTGGTTTGACATGGAGCCATTTTTCATTGTGTCTCTGAAAATGCTTGTGCTCTATTTAATCACACATGGTCTCGACATTTGTCTTAGTTTTTATTTTCATTTTCCAAAAAGCCAGTTTTCATTTAGGAAAAAAAATTGAGAATCATCTCACTAAAAGTAACTTGTGGAGAAATGTCAGAACAATGTGACAATTCTCATGAACAATTTCAGTAAAAAAAAGGCCAGTGATTTGCCTTGGCTAATTTTCGAAGGTGTTAGTACTAAAATAAAAATAATACTCACTGGATTTTTAAAGCAACTTTGTCTAGCTCAAGATTTCCATGGAGTCAGGCACCTAGGCCCAGATTTTTAAAGATATTCAAAATTAAAGGTGCTAGTCACATAGATGAATGAAATCCACTAGGTACCTATCTACATCTTTAATATCCAAAATCTTTAAAAATATGGCCCTGGTGCTAATTATCACTTGATGGAATTGTGTGCCACTAATGCCAATCTATATTTAGGTGCCTAAAACTTTTGAAACCTGGTCCATTATTGTTTTTATTAATATAGTATTACTCAGTACTGACCAGTCTATTTATTGTATATTCTTTTAGTCCATCCTGTACAAAGCCATCATACTGTGTGACATGCAGTCACATTTCCAACACCTCTTCTCTCTCCAGATTGAATAACAACAGTGCAAGCCTCCAGCATGCACTGGAGAAACCAAAGCATGTGACCGATTCATTCTGTGGTTTCCCTGCATCCTGGAGCTGCAGCCTGCTCTTCTTGGTATTCCTTCTGGCCTATGCACTGACTGTGATAGAGAAAATGTGATATCATGTAATCTGGGCCAACGTCTCACTCCACAAGCCAATGTACTCTTTCTGGGGAATCTCTCTTTCCTGGAGATCTGGTACTCTCAGTCACGGTGCCAAATGTTATTGAGCTTTGTAACAAAAAGGAAAGGATCTCCTTTGTTGGGTGCATGGCCCTCTACTTCTTCCTGGCCTTGGCCTGCACTGAATGTGTCCTCTGGCGTAATGGCCTATGACCGCTATGTGGCCATCTGCAACCACTGCACTATTCAACCATCATGAGCCAACCTCTCTATCCTCCTGGTGGCTGGTCCTGGCTGAGTGGCTTTCTCATCTCCATGTGGAAGGTCCTCTTATCTCGCGTCTGACCTGCTGTGGGGTTAACATCATCAACCACTTCTTCTGTGATGTGTCACCACTGCTCAACCTGGCCTGCACTGACACGTCACTGGCAGCACTTGTGGACTTCCTGCTGGCCCTGCTCATTCTCCTGGGGCCTCTCTCCATTACTGTGGCCTCTTACATCTGCATCATCTCTACAGCTGTGCGCATCCCCTTAGCCAAGGGGCGTCACAAGGCCTTTTCTACATGTGCCTCCCACTTGATGGTGGTCACCATCTTCTATGCCTCCTCCCTCTTCATCTATGACAGACCTCGAGCCATAAGTTCCTTTGACTCCAACAAGCTGGTGTCCATCATTTACACAGTTCTGACACCCCTCCTCAACCCAGTCATCTGTTGCCTGAGGAAGAAGGAGTTCAAGGATACCCTGAGGAAAACGGTGCATGGCAGAAAAGTCTTCTTCTAGATATTTTGTGTGAGACTTTTCAAGATGGCCTAAGGGATTCCCATTCTTTAACTCACTAATATCTGGTGGCAATGAGTTCCACAGGTCAGAATGATTTTTATCCACTAAACTTAGATCAGACTACGTGAATTCCTTTTAACGGGCCTATTATATCATTCTTGAGGGCTAGGATGGTCTGGGATTTCAAAGAGGGGATAAGGTAATTAGGTGTCTAATGCCCATTCTTTAACTCAGTACCAGTTCAGATAAATTTAACCTGCACTGAAATATTGTGGTTTGTTGAACTGAACTGAAATTATTTGTTTCATGGCTGGTGGGCCAGATTTTTAAAGGTGACTAATGATATTTTCAAAATCCATTGAAATTAGTGTGAATCCGGCACATAGATGCTTTTGAAATTTTCATTAGTTATCTTAATACCTTTAAAATACTTGCCTTTTGACATGAAACACCATCTACCTCAGGTCTAGCGGTGCCTCAGGGTAGTTGTAGTCTGGGTCTTTCAGTCATAATTCTTCTCTATGGGCCAGGCTTCTCGGCTGAATTACATCTCCAGACCAGTGGGACGCTTCATAGCAGTCACGTGACTGTGTTGCATCATGGGGGATGTAATCCAGTTACCAGGCCTGGCTCTAGGCACGAGCAAAACAAGCAATTGCTTGGGGCAGCACATTTCCAGGGGGCAGCATTTTGGCCATCCTTTTTTTCTTTCTTTTACTCACTTCCTCCCCTCTCACAACCCTGGAGAAGCGGAGCCAAAGAGCAGCTGGGGATCCAGCATGGGAGCTGAGACCCCACGGGACCCTGGGAGCTGTAGTTCCTTGCTTAGCTACCTGCCTATAGAGCCATCCTTGGACCAAGGAAAGAACTACATTTCTCAGCAATCCCTTGGTATGAGTAGCTTGACATGGAAGGCGAGGGGGAGGGAGTGATGTAGCTGATCATGCGCCCTTGCTGTGAGGTCGAAGGACTGTGAATGGGAAGTGTAACCAAAGAGGTAGCGGCCTTGCCCAGATATCCCTTCAGAAGACTCCCAGACTGGATTAGGGATACTGGATGACCTCCCTTGGAGCCCAAAGAAGGAATTGGGTGGATAAATGGACAGTGCCCTCTCTATCTGAGCGTAGCAAGGGAGGTATGTCCGATCCATAGAATTTAAATGAAAATAAGAGGAGAGGCTCTGGACCTGGTCAGCTTTAGATACAGTACCAGGCACGTAGGAGGATTTCCACTTCTGAGCCATGGAACGAAGAATGACTTTCCTTTCAGTATGGCTAATATTCGAAAGGAATCTAGCACTGCCTTCAGATTTGAACACTTCAAAATTCAGGGCTCAGCTCAGTTGGGCAGTTTATTCATTTCTCCCAATCAAATTACGTCCACTGTATTTTGCTGTTGAAAAAGTAGGATAAAATTGGCAAGAATGCTTCCAGTGGTTATTAGGATGGGATTGCTTTTTCAACAGCTATTGTTTTTTTTTTAATTTGTTTTAAAAGGACAGTGACGTGCATGCAAATCCCATGAACACAGAGTGAACAAAGAATAATAAAGCCTCAACTTTCCTCATTATGTAGGACAGTCTTAAATATGCATCAAATCCTCCGTCACAAAGCTGAAATTGTTCACTTACTGCAATTCTCTAACCATATGGAACCAATCCTGTTGTGTTCTGTGCACATCCAAAATTCCTGCTGAAGACTGCCTGGGAGTGAGTTACCAGTGACCTGGACAGCGGAGGGTGCAGACTGGGGGGAGGCAGGCTGGGTGGCGGTGGGAGAGGCGGCGTGGGAAAGAGGAAGCCACGTGGCAGGAGTGTGGGTGTAGGAGAGCCAGGGCTGGGGGCAGGGGGCAGGCAGCCAGGGCTGGGCGGGGGGCAGCCAAAAAATTTTTTTGCTTGGGCAGCAAAAACTGAGCTGGCCCTCCAGTCACGAAGCATGAAGAGACGGTCGAGCTGTAGTTTATGTCAAACTAACCAAGATCATTCCAAACTGATTTTTTTTCTACATTTTCAGACAAAAAATATAATTCAACCCTGCTCAAGCAGATAATCCAACTAATACCCGCCAGGGCTTGTCAGCTGTTTAAAAACCTCTAAGAAGAGATTCCACCACTCTCTAGGTAACCATTCCAGTGCTTCCACCCTCCTAGTGAAAAGTTTTCCTAATATCCAACCTAAACCCCCTCATGGCTTGAGACCATTATTCTCGTTCTGTCATCTGGTACCATAGAACAGTCTAGATCCATCTCTTTGGACCCCTTTCAGGTAGTGAAAGCAGCTATCAATCCCTTCATTCTTTCTCTTCTGCAGACGACATCCAGTTCCTCAGCTCTCCTCATAAGTCTGTGCTCTACACTATCATTTTTTGCCCGCTACCATCACTTTTCCACATATTTTGCATTGTTGGCCTAAACGACACAGTCCCAGATGAGGCCTCACAATGTCGAACAGAGGGAATGATCACAATCCTCAATTGCTGGCAATGCCTGGTTATAAGAACCAAAATGAGTTAGCCTTCTGACACAAGGCTCTGTTGACTCATATGCAGCTTCTCGTCCACTGCAACACCTATTCCTTTTCTGAGAAATGTGGCTAGCCATTCGATCCTAGTTCTGGTAGCATGCATGGTTCTTCCGTCCTAAGTGCAGGACTCTGCCTTGTCCTTGTTGACTCTATCAGGTTTTTGCCAATCTCTAATTTATCTAGGCCTCTGTATCCTATCCCTACATCAGCAATCTACCATCCTCCAGTTTAGTGTCATCTGCAAACTTGCTGAGAGTGCAGTCGTGCATCTCCAGTCTTGCTGAAGATATTGAACAAAACCAGCCCCAGGACCAATCCTTGGGCACTCCGCTTGATAATGCTGTCACTAGACATGGAACATTGTCACTTCCATTGAGCCGATGATCTAGCCAGCTTTCTACCACCTTATGTATATTATCCATCATCCAGCCATACTTCTTTAACTTGCGGCAAGAATACTGTGGGAGACCATATCAAAAGCTTTTCTAAAGTCATAAAGTCACATCCATGCTTTCCCTCCACAGAACCTAGTTATTCTCATAGAAGGGCATTAGGTTAGTCAGGCATGACTTGCCTTGTGAATCCATGCTGACTGTTCCTGATCACTTCCTTCTCTAAGTTCTTCAGAATTGATTCCTTGAGGACTGCTCCATGATTTCCAGGACTGGGTGATGCGACTTGCCTGTTGTTACCGGATCCTCCTTCTTCTTTTAAAAAGGACATTACATTAGACTTTTCAGTCATGCAGACCTCCCCGATTGCCTGAGTTTTCAAAGATAATGGACAGGCTCTGATCACATCTGCCACTCCTTTAGCACTCTAGAGCAGCACATCCAGCCCCTGGATTTGTGCTATCCAGCATTTTCTAATAGTCTGAACTTTCTTTCTCCACAGAGGCTGGTCACCTCCTCCCATGCAGTGCTGCCCCGTGCAGTGTCTGAGCTGACCTTGTTCGTGAAGCAGAGGCAAAAAAAAAGCATTGAGTACATTAGCTTTTCCACATCTCTGTCACTGGTTGCTTCTTCATTCAGTAGGAGCCCACACTTTCCTGACTTTCTGTTGTCTATGAAGGACCTTCTTGTTACTTTTAACATTCTCTTCTAGCTGCACTCAAGTGCGATTTGGCTCTGATTTCACTGCTGCATGCCTGAGCAATATTTTTACTCCTCCTGGTCATTTGTCAGTCTTTAACTTCTTGTAAGCTTCTTTTATGTTTAGATCAACAAGGATTTACTGTTAAGCCAAGCTGGTTGGAACTGCCATATTATTGTTTTTCTACAACATTGGATGGTTGTCCTGCAACTTCAATAAGAATTCTTTAAATCCAGCAGCTTCTGGACTCTTTCCCTTGTTTGATTTTCCCGGGATCCTGCCATCAGTTCCTGAGGGAGTCAAAGTCTGCTTTTCTGAAGTCCGGGTTGTATTCGGCTGCTTCTTCCTTCCTTTTCAGGATCCTGAACTCGATCATCTCATGGTCACTGGCCTCCAGTTCCATCCACTTTTGCTTCCTACTAATACTCTCTGTTTGTGAGACAAGGTAAGAAGAGTCTCTGTCCTAGTTGTTCTCAGAACTTGCACAGGAATTGTTCCTTACACTTCAAAAACTTCCTGGATTGTCTGTGCACCGCTGTATGCTCTCCAGCAGATATCATGGTGATAATAGTTCCCATGAAACCAGGGCTGTGATTAGTAACTTCTGCTAGTTCCAGAAAAAGCCTGTCACCTCATCCTTGGTCTGGTGTCTATACAGACTCCCCACACATCACCTTCTAAACTTCAGAGACTCTCAGGTTTTATGCAGTTCATACAGAGCCGAGCAGTCATACTGCTTTTCATAGCAGTGCACTCCCTCACTCTGCGATGCTGTCCTTCTTGAACACTTTTATGCATCTGTCAGTACTCCAGTGTCATCTGAGTTACCACCAGTCTCTGTTATTCCATCACATCTGTTTCCTTGACTGTGCAGGACTTCCAGTTCTCCTGCTTCTTTCCAGCTTCTTGCATTTGTGTATAGACACTAGATATCGTGATATCCACTTTTCAGTATGAAACGAGGATGCTCACATATTGTTTCGGCAGGTCAAAATTCTGATATTGACTGAGTCTAATTTCAACATGGTGGATGCCCCACACGAACATGTTATTCCTAATTCAGACGAGATATTACATACTGCAGATAGCCTCCTTGAGGTGAGTCTGTGTGACCAGGCTAGCAGAGGCTGTCTCAAGGTTAGGGATTTCAAAGGAAAACTAAATCATGGTAATAAATCAGTAATAAAAACTGTTTCAAATATTTCAAGAGGGAAAAAACTTCACCCTGATCAGCTTTCTGATAATCAAGAGAAACCTGCATAGCTCTGTTTTTGTTTGTTTTTTTTTTTTTTAAATTAGGTGCCCACAGGTAGTACTAGTAGGAGTACACAAGAGACTCCTACACACAGGGCACTAGTAACCCACATTGTGGAACATGGGAGGGCAGTGATTTCACCGATGCCTATTCTTTTCAGGTGAAACTACAGCAGCCTGCTCAGGAGGAAGTGCATGGAGACCTCCAAAGCAGAGGCTAGGGCATCAGGCCTTGCAGAAAGGAGAATGTGCCTCCATACGCTAATGTTGCATTGCTTCTAGCAAGTGTTGATCGAGGCATATTTAATAATACTGTCCATACAGCTGTGCTTTGTAAGCAAGAGCTGGCAAGTTTTTCAAGGCCCATGCCTCTTGTCATGTTAATGACTTTGATCTCCTTTGCAGCAGCTGGGTAGAGCTGAGGCACAGTCAGGAAAATGACCTAGCTGAACACACGCGCAGTGCTCATCATTGACAAGTGTTATATGTAGGCTTGACAGATATAACCTTCAAGTTTTATTTGTTTATATCATCATTCAGTGTCCACAGCTTTCCATGGATATGTTTGAGCATTTTTTAATTTTGCATTGGTTTATATCAATTGCAGGGCTTCAGCTGCAAGAGGAATTTAGTGAGATAGGAATCTCTTCTTGAAAACATTCTGACTATAAGGGTAGTGAAGCTCTGGAACAGGATCCAAGCGAGGTTGAAAATCTCCATCCTGGAGCCTTTTAAGATCACCTTGGAACAAACACTGTCATGGAGGTCTAGGTTTGTTTGCGCCTGCCTCAGTGGACATGAGTAATGACCTCTCAGGACCCTTCGGTTTGACATTCTATGATCATGAATAATGGTGGGACCCACAATAATTTTTATTGACAGTAATGCAGAGATTCAAAAATTGTATAACGTTAAAACACTCCTTGTCAACATCACATAAAATATACAAGATCAATATCTTTCAATCAAATGCAAACAAGTTTCAAGCAGCATTTTCTTACTTGCTGATCTCTAAATTGCGATATTTACAATTAAGATCTGTAGGTCAGTTTCGTGTGTGTATACAGTAAAACAGACATTAACGAAACAAAAAAAATCATCCTTCCCAGCCTGATTACATGAACTGAATTGCTGCACTTCTGGCCGCTCCTTGGTGGCAAAGGGCTAACAACTCAATTAGCATTTTGGAGCTGCTCACTCATGCCATACAATCCAGAGTAACTCTCACACATCAAACATAAGTCTTCGTTTTCAAGGCCCTCTGGGCCTCTCTCCACCGGACTGATCGTCTCTCATTCACTATCAGGAGGTTGACTCCTCCCTGTTGACCACATGCCTGCCTCCATAACCCACTTGTTACATTTTCATTCTTCCCCCTTGCTGCCCCTCATTCTGGGAGGAGCTCCCACAAATATCCACAAACCTACCACATTAGCCTACTCCCCATCCCCAAACACTCATTGAAATCAGTCCCTAACTCCTGAGGCTTCTTTGAAAATCCGGCATAAATATGCTCTAATTGGTAAGAGAAAGTTGCATGTTCCAGAGGTATTCCTGATCTATATTGCAATTCATTGCTCTAAACCTTTTTCCTCTGCTTTATGATCTTTCTGCCTTGGCTTTCTTATGCTGCTTATCCCCTCTCTTTCTCCTCCCATTCCTTCACGTCCTCCTCCTCCCTTTCTGCCTTCTTATTTCTATTAGTGCTTCTTTTTCTTTTTCTCTTCATTTCTTTGTTCCCTCTGAGCTCCCTCACCTTCTCCTGTCCATCCTTTCCACCTTATCTTCACAGCTGTGAAAGGATGAGAGACATGGAAGCCAACAACCATAGCGTGGTAAAGGCCTTCATCATCCTGGCTTCTCCAACATGCCCATCTCCAGGCCTTGTTCTTCATCTTGATCCTGGCTACCTATGTCCTGACAGTGACTGCCAATCTGGTCATTATTTCAGTGCTAAAGGCCAACCAACACCTGCACCGCCCATGTTTTTTCCTGTGCAGCTTCTCCTTTCTGGGATTCTTTTACCGCCCCACTGCGCCCAAGATGCTGGAGAGCTTGTGAAGTTCGGACTGTCTCTGTGGCTGGCTGCTAGCCCAGCCTACTTTTTCTCCCCCTGGGCTCCACCCAGTGTTTCCTCCTGGCGCATCATACCGCTACCTGGCCATCTGTCACCCACTGCGGTACCTGGCCTCAATGACATGTGGATTCGCACCGACTGTAAGGGTGTCTTGCTGGGTGGCTTCCTAGCCCCTTGCTGCGCCCATTACTATCTCCCAGCTCTCATTCTGTGGGCCAAGGAAATCCAACACTATTCTGTGATGCGGGGCCTTGCTGAGCGCTAGCATCAGTTGAATGTGCTGACATGTATAAGCACTTCACCTTCCTCAATATCTTTATTGATCCCGTCACCAGACATGACTCTGGGTGGCTTTATTCATACAATGCCAAAATGTCCTCTTGCAGAGCTTCCAAAACCTGAGATTGGAGGTGTGATGGTGTTGGACTCACCACCGCAGTGCCTGCTGCTGGTCGTCCTTGGAATTAGCTCAGTCCAGTGGAGCGCCCTCTCTTGGGTGTCCCACCTTGTCTCATTCTTGCTTGCCATCTGAGCCCGCATCACTCTCCAGCTCACAGGTCCTTTTCGGACCACTGCCTCCTGCAGTGCCCTTTAGTCCATCCCACACCCCTTCCGGGGAGGTGTCAATCAGCTGTCTCTCCGTGCCCAGCCAATGTGGGCTAAGCAAAGTCACAGCTCTCTGGCAGGGGATTTGTGCAGCCCTAGAGGCCACTCCCATCAGCTAGGTGTAAGGCAAGGGAGAAGGGTGGGGGACCCAGGCCACCCACTATTCTGGTCCCATAGGACATCACTAGTCAGCCATCCTACCCTCTTCCTCCTCCGTCTGTCCATGCCCCTGGCCCCTTCCCTTGGCCCTCGCACCGCTACCCTTTCCTTCAGGCCTGAAGCCTGGCAAGACAGGCTGGAGTTCCCTTCTGCCCCCCTGGGCTGCCCAGCACTGCCGCTGTCTAGGTGCTACTCCCAGCTCTGGAGACAGACTTCCCCTCTCAAAGGCCTGGACAGACTGCCTCTCCTCTCCTGAGCAGACTTTTATAAGACTGAGCCTGGCTCTGATTGGCTCCCTCAATCTGGGCCTTGATTGCTCCCAATAATCCCTTCTTCAATTGGCTCCATCTATGCAGGCACACTGGCCTCGCTGCAGCCAAAATTTCAGGGAGTGGGCAGCTGCCCCATTACAGAGGAATTAGAGATTGATCATTCACATCTCCAAAAATGCAACCATGATTAACAGATAATCTCAAGACTGATGTGACACAAATGTGCAAACTGGGGATTCTGGATCCACACTGCACCCTGTAATACACTCCTCTCACAAAAGAAAAATCATACTGAGATATTCTTATCAAGTTGTCCACGTGATGGAAAATATCTCATCAAATTGAGATAGAACACTCATCTGAACTTTCTTCGGTTGAAGACATGGCAGACAACAGTCCATCACATTGCTGTGCTGAGTCCCTTTTGGAAACTGAATAGCATAGCAATGAGCTGAACGTAAACTAGCCATCTTGCATACGCACTACTATCATAACAGACAGAAGAATCCAAGTTTTGTAAAAATTCACCAGTGTAGCGCTGTGAAAAAAGGCTAATGCAGTGCTAGGATGCATCAGGAGAGAGATATCCAGTAAAGACAGGAATATGGTAAGATATATATACAAAGTACTGATCAACCCTCATCTGAAATCACTGAACAATCGTCCCCATGTTTGGGAAGAGATGAATCAAACTGGAAAGGAGAGGACAGAGAAGAGGCTATAGGATGTATGTGAGAAAGCAAAAACGTACTTGTGAGCTAGACTGCTTACAGAAAGACAGAAAGAGGCTGCGACGTGCAGTATATAGATTGCTACTTATAAATACAACGGGGATAAATACAGGGGAAAAGGATTTATTAAGTTAAGTGCCAATCTGGACACAAGAACAAATGGATAGAACTGGTTATCAACAAGTTTAGACTATAATATGACGAAGGTTTCTAACCCAGAGATGAAGTCTGGAACGCCTTATCAAGGTGGGAGCAGGTGGGGCAAAAAAACCTTAACTGACCACCTTATTTGGGGTCAGGAAGGAATTTTCACCAGGTCAAACGGAAAGAGACCCTGGGGGTTTCACCTTTTCTGCATCATGGCCACGGGTCACTTGCTGGTTTAAACTAGTCTAGAAGGTGAATTCTCTGGAACTTGAAGTTTAATCATTATTCAGAGTCTTCAGTAACTCAGCTGGAGGTTAGGGGTCTCTGAGAGGGTGCATGGTGAGGTTTCTGTGGCCTGCAATGTGAAGGAGGTCAGACCAGATGATTGATGGTCCTTTCTGCCTTAAAGTTATTAACTTGAGCCCATGTATTTAGGTCGTGAAAAAGCAGCTGGGTTCCAGAGGAATTCAAAAGTGCCCAAGCCCTAACCCAACTTGCATGCTCTTAAATCTGGCCTTATGCTCCTAAATCAAATAGTGCTTCTGTAAATTGCACTTGTTAGCCTCAACTATTCCAAGCATTACAAAGTTCTGAGGTGAGCTGCAGCTGCAGCTGCCATGATAAAAAAAAATAAATTATAATAAAATGTAGCTGTTTGGCTCAATCTGCCACAATCCAGTGATTCCAGTGACCATTCCTGCCCAGCAATTCTCAGTGTTAGATCAGTTGCAGAGCTTCTCAAGGGCTTTCCGGTACTTGTGTACATTGAAAACACGGGAAAGACCCAGCTCGATTCAAGTTGCAGGCAGTGCACAATGGGATGGTGGTTTCACACTTAATTCAATTACGGTTCTGGCCAGGGATGCAGGACCCACAGTGAGAGGTTATTAGATGTGAAATGACAAGCGAAGGGAGTATCAGTCATTGCAGTTACAGAGACATCAAAGATGCTCCCAGCTTTGTCTCTGGGATGCCCACTGTAAGAACCCATTCATCTAGTCTAATTAGACCTCACAGGACATGCCACAGCTACACCCTTCCTTGCCGGGCTCCTACCGTAATTAGCAAGAAGGCAATTATTAACTAGTCTAAAAAGTCCCTTAGACCCAGTGCGCTGACTGGGCTTAGGCCAAGAATATCCTCATATTGAAACACCAGAAAAAAATTGGCTTTGTTTTATTCTTCACAGCTTGATTCCAACCTAACAAAAGACAGCAGAGAGATGAATCTGTTAGCATGCCTCCTTAATACACGAGTGAAGCAAGGGGAATAATCACAATACAATAAACCCTATTGTCTTATTATTGATAAATTGGCCACATATACAACATTGTTTACTTTAATAGTCTTATGTTGCCAAGTTTTGGTGAGTATGATGATGATCAGAAATTGGCCATGTCATACGCCTATTGTCATATAGCAATTATAAAATTGGTAATTGTGCTGCTCTGCAAAGGGATGGAATTTCGAAAGGAACTAAGGAGTTAGCACTTTACTCCATTGTGATGCACAGGATTGGTTGTTTTAACAGCTTGGGGAATTTCACCCAAAGGTGATATCAATGCATGTATTAGACAAAGTAACTCCAGTTGAAGAAAAGTCAATTTCCTCTTAACTCTTTCCTTCTACCAATCTTAGGCATCTGTCTGACAGCTATAAGTTTATATTATAGCTCAGAATTATTTGAATTTTATTAGTAAAGTCAATTTCACCACATAACACACAATTGAGGTAAGGCGGAATGGAAAGTACATCCATCAAATTGCATTACCTGGTTTAAATCTATGCTCATCTTTATAGCTAAAGTAAGTGATATACTATGTAGTGTATCTCAGATGTGTCTGTTCTTAGATGACATCTCACAAATAAAACAACGAGGAGTCTCTGTTGCACCTAGGGACTAACAAATGTATTTTGGGCAAGAGCTTCATGGGCTATAACTCATTTCATACAG
>NC_133782.1:39260459-39276282 GCF_003597395.2 Chelonoidis abingdonii
GAGCCACATTTGCAAATGTTACTTTTAATCTCTACCCCCAAATTACAGCATATTGGCACATGCAAATGACATATTTAGGCTGGAATTTCTAAGGAGTCTAAGGTAGTGCACTAGAGAGAAATTTAGAAGAACTCGATTCAGTCCCAGGTCCTCAAAGGTTTTTAGCACTTAACTCCCATGGGCCTTGGCTCATTGATTTGCCACTGGCATATGTGGTTACTTTGGGCAATACTCAATACTTAATGGATTACGGGAAGACTGGAAGTCACCTGATCCATTCACAATCTATACAATTTGTGTCCCTAATCCAGCAATCAACTTCTACACTTTTCACTCACCCCAACAAGGTTATTCCTCATCTATTCACCACAACACTCTCACACCTTAACTAATCAATCCAGTCATGGTACCTCTTCAATCCACCACTTCAAGGAAAATTTGCACATCCTGAAGGTCAAGAGCATGAGAAGGCAACTCCAGTGTCAATGAACCACCACTTATTTTCGCAAGTGTCTCAGCAAATAACAATGACCTGGTGTTCAATGAGCATCACTACTGAAATACATAGCACAGCATTGCACCAAAGGAAACTTCAAAGGAATTTGAGTTTTAAACCATAATTATTGTGTGTTTGGACAAGAAGCTACTATTGTGATGGTACTTCCCATAAGGCTTTATGGAAATATGCTTGGAATGTCTTTTATGTTACATATGCCATGTAACATATCTCAAAGATTATCATTTACTGACTGTATTAATCCTATTTGTATGCATGTATCATTTTTATATTCAGGTTATGAATGTTATGAATATTGGCTATCTACTGGCTTGATTTCTAAATAACCTTATTAGAGCATTTGGTCAGTTCCTGGTGAAAGGAATGTTGAAATTAAATATCTAATCGAGAATGACTTAAAGGACAATGGATCTTGGAATGCTCCAATCCACTTAAAAAGTCTACTTGAGGACCTTCAAGGTAACATGTAAACAATGGATGCTACCTGTAAAATGATACTTGGAAGAAGCTGGAACAAAGGGCAGTGACTGCAAGAGGTGTAAGTGATTGCTGGACCNCTCAATGATTTTTTTTGCCTCTGTCTTCACAAACAGGTCACTCCCAGACTACCCACTGGCAGCACACTAATTGGAGAGTGAAGTACAGCACTCTGTGGAAAGAGAGAAAAGGTTCGACATTTAGAAAGTTGGAGTGAACAAGTCCATAGGGCGGATGCACGGATCCGTGGGTGCTAAAAGACTTGTGGATGGATATAAAGCATTGGTCATTATCTCTTGAAACTCATGGCAATCATGGGAGGTCCCGATGACTTGAAAAGGCTACTGTAGTGCCCATATTTAAAAAGGAAGAAGGAGCATCGGAGATACAGGCCAATAAGCCTCACCTCAGTCCCTGAAAAATCATGAGAAGGTCCTCAAGGAATCACCCTTAAGGAGAGGAAAGTGATCAGGAACAGTCAGCATGGATTCACCAAGGGGAGTCTGCCTGACCTAACCTAATTGCCTTCTATGAGAGATAAGGCTCTGGATGAGGAAAGCAGTGGATGTGTTATTTCTTATTTAGCAAAGCTTTTGATATGGTGTCCCACAGTATTCTTGGCAGCAAGTTAAAGAAACCCCTGTACAGCTCACAGTCTGGAGCAAGAGTCTATTGATTGCCCCACATTGGCCAACCACATCCCTTGTTTCTGCTCAATTGCACAGGTCTGCAGAATCAGTTACTGGTCTACACAGGGCGCCCATCCTGGTCCTCTACATGAAATCAGTGAATTGTTACCCAGGATACATTAGCCAATTCTGTTGAGCTGTTCCTCTACTCACTCGCCTGATAAGCTTGCTGGAGATATCACATCTCTGTGACCCTCATCGCATTTGATAAGGGATCCCACTTGGTCCATAGTCTGATTGCTTTGGTTGCTATCAACAGCTGAACTCCTGGCTGCTGTTATGTCTTTCCACAGCAGCAGAACTAAATGCAGTGCGAGCCAGGGACTTGTATTTTCCGAATAAGGCATCTTTAGAGAACAGGACAATTCCTGGCCTAGGGTCTCTGGACATTTGAAAGAAAAAAAGGTCTCAGTTCACACCCCATTTCATGTGAATGCTACAGACTGTGCAGAGTACTTGGCATGGGTAGCTCAGGATAGGATGAAATCCCACTTTCATCTCCAAGTCATCTTTAAATCCAGAGGCAGTGGTCTGTGTCCTTCCCTCTTTGATCTCTGTGAAAAAGGAAGATTTGTTGTCTCAAATCCTTGACATATCATGAGAGAACCCACCAACAGCCCATCCATCCAAACTGGCCAGTGACCTCGTGAGCAACTCAGTAGAGACAAGAGACCAATATCAGAGAGAGGAGGTAGTTCAATCTTTCAATCCCAGTCACTTCATGCTTTCTCCATGGAGATGTGATAGCCATCAAAATGACAATTGTTGCCAACCAAACTTGGGATGTGTTTATGTAGGGATGAGTTCAAAGTTGATGCATACAATAAAAGAGTGAGCTGTGTGACAACTTCAAGTCATTTTAGGTCTCCCTCAATGTTTCGTTGTGATTCTTTGTTTTTTAAGACAATATTTGAAATAATTATTTTAGAGCCACATTTGCAAATGTTACTTTTAATCTCCACCCCCAAATTACAGCATATTGGCACATGCAAATGACATATTTAGGCTGGAATTTCTAAGGAGTCTAAGGTAGTGCACTAGAAAGAAATTTAGAAAAACTCAATTCAGTTCCAGGTCCTCAAAAGTTTTTAGCACCTAACTTCCATGACCCTTGGCTCACTGATTTGCCACTGGCATATGTAGTGACTTTGGACAGTAACCAATACTGAATGGATCACGGGAAGACTAGAAGTCACCTGTTCCACTCACAGTCTATACAATTTGTGTCCCTAAGCCAGCAATCAACTTCTACACTTTTCACTAACCCCGATAACGTTATTCCTCATCTATTCACCATAACACTCTCGCACCTCAGCTAATCAGTCTAGTCATGCTACCTCTTCAATCCACCACTTCAAGGAAAATTTGCAAGAATGATTAAGCCTCAAGGCTCCTTCTGAAGGTCAAGAGATTTGGGCTGTAGCATGAGATGGCAACTCGAGTTTCAATGAACCACTACCTGTTTTCGCAAGTGTCTCAGCAAATAATAATAGACCTGGTGTTCAATGAGCATCATTATTGAAATATATAGCACAACATTGCACGAAAGGAAACTTCAAAGGAGTTTGAGTTTTAAATTCATTATCATTGAGTGTTTGGACAAGAAGTTACTATTGTGAAGGTACTTCTCATAAGGCTTTATAGAAATATGCCTAGAATGTGTTTTATGCTACATATGCCATGTAACATATCTCAAAGATTATCATCTACTGACTATATTAATCCTATTAGTACTCATGTATCATTTTTGTATTCCAGTTATGAATGTTATGAATATTGATTATATACTTGCTTGATTTCTAAATAACCTAGAGCATTTCGTCAGTTCCTGCAGAAAGGAATGTTGAAATTAAGTACCTAATCGAGAATTGGAATGTTTCAATCCACTTAAGAAGTCTACCTGAGGACCTTCAAGGTAGCATGTAAACAATGGATACTACCTGTAAAAACTGTGAGTCATGCATGGACATGTGACTTGCCCAGGTGACTCCTAAACTCCATCTTGCAGCTGGACTTTGCATAGGGATGAGGAGGGGGTCTCCAGCTACAAGATAAAGTCTATTTAAATGCCTTGGAGACCCCCTCCATATTATCTTCAGCTGGCTTAGGAGATAGCCTCCCCCATAACCCCCCTGCCTAAGAATACTTAGAAGAAACTGGAACAAAAGGCAGTGACTGCAAGAGGTGTAAGTGATTGCTGGACCAAGCCTAAAATATTAGTGTGTAAAATGGAGCAGTCTGGAACTAGTGAGGATCTTTTCTGTATTCAGTTTGATTAGACATAGATTTGCACGTTTTATTTTATTTTGCTTGATGACTTACTTTGTTCTGTCTGTTACTACTTGGAACCACTTCAATCCTACTTTCTGTATTTAATAAATTCAGAGTATGTATTAATACCTGGGGGAGCAAACAACTGTGCATATCTCTCTGTCATGGTTATAGACAGCGAACAATAATGAGCTTACCCTCTATAAGCTTTATATAGGGTATAATGGATATATGTGGGTTTAGATCTCATTGGGAGTTGGGCGTCTGAGTGTTAAAGACAGGAACACTTCTGTTAGCTGCTTTCATGTAATCCTGCAGCTTTGGGGCAAGTAATTCAAACCCTGGGTCTTTGTCGGAGCAGACGGGAGTGTCTGGGGCCCCGAGCTGGAAAGGAAGGCAGGGGTAGAAGTAGTCCTGGCACATCAGGTGGCAGCTCCCAAGGGGGTTTCTATGATCCAACTCATCACAACTATGATTTACACCAGCTGAGTAACTTTGTTTTTAAGAAAACTCATTTTATCCAATAAAACAAAGAAATAGAGCATGTTAAAATGTATTCATTTAAAAAGGCTCAATGTTCACATGTAGTGCATGTAATGAAGTTCTTGTAAAAGAGTAAAGGAGTAAGAAACATTCAGAGCAACAACAAAAAATAAATAGTCACAGGAAAATCGTGAGTTGGACATCAACAGTCATAGACATAAAAAGAGGCATGATAAATTGGCATTGATTTTTCACGATCTATCTATCTATCTACATGATCTTATTTTATCTATCATATATGTAGTACACACAACCATGCACAAACATGGTTTAATAAATATTAATTAATAATAACAACAGATACTAGCTTTGGAGATCTAGACACATTTGGACACTTGTGTGGATGAGAGACAAATGGCTTCATACAAAGCTACACGTTGAAGTGAGTGGCTATGTCCCAATTGTTATGATTAAAAGGTTAGCTCAACCTCTTCTCCCAGTGCTGGTCTCTTACTTCAAACCCTCTGGTTTAAGCTTTGTGCCTATCCTTGTCTTAGGATGGAATCATGTTATTCTCCATTTCTCAAACTGGGTTCCAACCGTGATTTCTCCAACCATGTTTGGTACCTGCAGTTCTTCCCACAGGAGCTGTGACCAGTAGCAAGTTGAGTGACTAGACGTCTTCATCATGCAAAGTGTGATTTATTTATCACAATAGGAACAAAGCATAACATAACAGAAAATATGAGCACTTCCAGATGGATCACGGCAGTAGTTTGGTGGAATCAAAATTTGGCCTTACTATTCAGATTTAGTTTAGGAACCATTTTAATACCTTTCTCTTCCAAATACCTTTCTACCATAGGAAGAACAATACAGTATTTATTTATTTTAATAAATTTAAATAAATAACAATAATACATACAGTTATATAAGGGTCTAGGTACCCTAACACATCATACATGACACAATAAAATCCCATCAGCATTAAAATTATCACTTGAACAGACGCCTGCAGAAACTTTTTTTCAATTCTTCAACAAGGGGGAAAGCAAAACATCAATTCTCTCAGAAAACCCCATCAAGGTGATTCTGACATTGACAACTTGAATAGATGACAAAATAAATGGATACCACTATTTAGTCAGACATACTCCATCCTCCCAAGCTCCTCCCTCCCCCCAAAAAGCCACCTGGACAAAGAAACAAGTCAACGAATGAATCGACAGAATCGAACAAAATGAAAAAGAAACAAGGAAACACACAAGCCAAACCTCTCAGACCCCTTCATATATGTGACAGTAGCCCTATAAATCATTATGACAGAGAGATAGGTCCATATGTAGCTAGATACTGATCTTATGTACACTGGTGTAAGCTTACATTTGACATCAGTGAAGCTAGTCCAGATTTCATGATTTCATCAACAGATTGCACCCTGTGCTCTGAAAGAGACAATTTTGGCATCAGTTGATTCTATTTACAAAGAAACTCAGAATGAAATCATAGTCAAGTTGCAGTGATGGACATTTTAACTCTTGGTGAATAACCTCCACACAATCAGTTTCTTCAGTGCAGCTTTGATCTCCTTGTTCCTCATGCTGTAGATGACTGGATTCATCACTGGAGGCACCAGGGAATAGAGAACACCCACCACAAGGTCCAGATCTGATGCTGAGCTGGAAGTGGGTTTAAAGTAAGCAAAGATGCCAGTGAAAAGCAACAAAGCAACCACAGTGAGTGAGGCAGCAGTGGAGAAGGCTTTATGCGGCCTGCTCAGAGGGGATTCTCAGACAGTTTGAAGATCTGAACATAAGACACAATTATAAAAACAAAGCAGTTTAACACAAAAACACACCTAAGGCAAACCCCAATTCACTGAGGTACGAATCAAAGCAGGTGAGCTTGAGTAGTTGGGGATTTCACAGAAGAACTGTTGATGACATCGAGCTGGCAGAAGGGTAACCTGAAGGTGTTGCCAGTGTGCAGGGCAGAGTAGACAATACATAACCAGGCACTGGCTGCCATTTGGACACAAGCTCTCCTGTTCATCACTCTTCATAGTGCAGTGGTTGGCAGATGGCAACATATCGGTCGTATGCCATGATGGTGAGTAAGGCAAGATCAGTTGCAGTGAAGAGGAAAAGAGAAAGACTTGGGTGACACATCCAGGATAAGAATCACCCTGGTGTTCATGAGAGATTGGCCATGGATTGGGGATGGTGACGGAGATGGAGCCGGGTCTAGGATGGAAGATTCACCAGGAAGAAATACATGGGGGTTTGAGATGGTGGTGAGGGCTATGGCTGTGATGATGAGAAGATTCCCCATCAGGGCTGCCAGAAATCACCAGGAAAACCACAAAGTGCAAAATCTGCAGTCCCGAACGTCAGAGAATCCCAGGAGAAGGAACTCGTCAGGTGGTTTGGTTGACATTTTCTTTCTCAGTTCATTGTGTGAGGCTGTGGAGGGAAGGGCAAAGACAGTGGGGAATTCCAGTGACAGAGGGAGTGGCCCTGATTTCCTGCAACAATATGATGTGAGTGCCAATAGCACAGCACTCTTACTGCTATTAACTAAGAGTGTGAGTTATCACATGAAGATGTAAATTGGCTCCATGGGGTCCCTCACAAACTGAAGATGGATACTGTGGGTTTGTCTTTAGTATAGACTATATATAGTCCACGAATTGAGCATTGAGCTTGTTCCAAAATCTGGAATAGCTTATGTTGTCAAAACTGAAATGCTCAAAATAGCACATGCATGTGAATGGAAACAGGGTGCTAAATTAAATTAACCCAGGGGTTCTCAAACTGGAGATCGGGACCCCTCAAGGTGTAACGAGGTTGTTACTGGGGCCATGAGCTGTCAGCCTCCACCTCAAACCCCGCTTTGCCTCCAGCATTTATAATAGTAATAAATATATTAAAAAGTGTTTTCAATTTATAAGGGGGTCACACTCAGAGGTTTGCTATGTGAAAGGGTCACCAGCACAAAAGTTTGAGAAAAACTGAATTAACCCTCTGAAGCCTCAGGAATGCAGGGGAGGGGGGTCTCTTCATACAGTTGGGAAGGATATTGCTCTTCTCATGTGATCCCTCTCCATGGGCAATTTTAAATGAAGCTACCCTCCTCTGACACGAATCCTCCTATGGCACTGAAATTAAATATAGACTATAATTTGGCATTTGAGAAGTAAAGGGATGGTAGCCCTAATGGAAAAGCTAACAGCCTGGCTCTTCTGCAAGCCTCCAGCTGCTGAATGAGCTTTAGAATAGGGAAGGCTGTGCCTCCCAAACAGCCTGGCCCTGCCCTAGACAGCCCCACTCACTTCCTGCCCCGACTGCCTGCCACCCCTCAGAATCCCCGACCCATCCTGCTCCTTGTCCCTCACCGTCCCCCAGAGACACCACCACCCTCCTGGGACCCACTCCTGTTCCCTGTCCCTGACCGCCCCCATCCTCTGCCTTCTCCCTGTACCCTGACTGTCCCCAGGACTCCCTGCCCCTTAACCAACCCCCCTGGCCTCAGCCTCTTACCCCTGGCTCCCTCTCCACCCAGAGCCTCAGCCGTCGCTGAACAGCTGCAGTGTGTCTCTGGCGGGGCTGAGCTCCGCCCCGCTCAGAGTCGCGTAGTAAAGGGACGGCTGCAAGTCCACGCGAGCGGGGAGCTCAGCTCAGCCTGGAGCTCACAACCCCACCCGCTCAACACGCAGCTCTGAGGGGCGGGCTCAGGCCCCCGAGCCACACTGCAGCGCTGTCCGGGAGCTGCCTAATGTGCTAAGGCTCCAGGAGACAGGAAAGACGGGGGCCGCGCTCAGCCATTTTGGGGGCCCCTGTGGAGACCTGGGTCCCGGGGAAATGCCCCATTTGCCCTCCCTCTGGGCTGTCCTGGTGTGTGCCCCCACCCCTTACTTGCTGCAGGCAGCCCTCCCTGTGCTCCCCTTCCCCAGCTCCCTCCGGCCGCCGCGGTCACGCCAAAGAAATGCCGCCCCCAAATCTGCCTAGGTTGCCTAAATGGTTGCACAGCCCTGCCTGTAACAATTTTACTGTAACACCACTAGATGGCCGGTGCTGCAAACTTATTGATTTATGTCACCAATCCTGACTGCATTTCCATCTCTGTGTACGATGGCTGCAGCAAAGCTCTGCTACTTCTCTGCTGTGTCATTTACCTCTGTCACTTTATGGGTGTGAGGGTCAAGTGGCCATCAGGGGATTGGGCTCTGTTCTTGCTTCCCACTGATCTGCTCTGTAACCTTGGCCATCCATTTCCCCTCCCTGTGCCTCTTTTCCCCTCCATCCATTTCTCTGCCTTGTCTTCCTGGACTGTGAGTTCTTTGGGGGAGAGTTGTGTCTTATTATATGTATGTTCCCTGCCCCATTTACAACATTTCTGTTTAGCGGCAGCACTGTGGGACAGCGCATATGGCCAGAGCAGAATATCTCAGTTCTAATCCCATTGACACTCTGTGTCCTTGGGCAGGGATAAGAGAGACAGGCTTGGCTGGGGACTTCAATTCACTGTTCTCTGTCTAAGGGCTAGTATGTTTAATAGCTAGAATTTGGCTTGCAACTTTGCTACTTATTCAGTTTTACCATTCAACAAGTGTCCCTTTGAAACAGAAATAAAACAGTTGCAAAGAGTGACTGGGTTCAAATTGTATAATATTGGACTATATCAGTGTTCCTACCCCATGAAATCTACAAATCCAATCTAGGTATTCAGACATTTTCAGTTTAAATATTTCAAAGGAAAACTGGATTTTAAACTGAGACATTTTCCAAGGAATCTCTGCTATTCTTGAAAAATAACCTATTACTGGAAAAGTCAAACATTTTTTTTTAATTCAGCGACATGTTTCGATTTAAGCAGTTTACCTGAAATTGTCTTCTTAATGAAATAAAAGAAAAAAGTTTTGGTTTTCACAATTTCTATGAAAAGTCAACTGTTGTCCTGAGAAAAAAAAAGACTCTGAGAACTTTAAATATATTAAATATAACATATATAATTGCACATAGCAACTTACGTGTTGTCTCTGTGGAATATTCTCTAATTTGTGATGCATTTGACACTCCACCAGAGGATTCTTCAATCATTGCCTGTTTGTGTACCTGTCAATAACCCCATTCTGATTTCATCCAGCTGCTGCTTCTCTGCCCTTCACCATATTTCCTGTGATGCTGGGTCTTTCTGCAGTTCCCAGAAGACAGGGACCACTCCACAATTGGAGCTCCCTGCTCCCCTCCTCAGACAGGCTTGGCTGAAAGGTGAAGCCTCTCCAACTGTAAAACAAATCACAGCTTCTGCACTCTTCAAACATGGCACAACTCAGTATGTGGTTTTTGGTGCTGAACTTCCATTGGAAGTCTCTCGAAGTTTCATTCAAACTAATCAACAGCTCAGTGTGTGCTTCTTCTGCGGCTAAAGTATCTGACCCAGATGCAACCAGTGTTCTCCGTCTAAATAGCTGAACCCAGACTCCACGGCTGTGAGCCCAGCTCTGATCTAATCTCAGGAGCAAATCACCCTGACATCCTGCCCTACTAGACCCTAACCCCAGAGAAGGGGAACAGCACCTGCCCTGGATCTCACCTGATTGCAGCATGAGTGGAAGGACCTTTGGCTAAAAACAAGGCAGGGCTGATGCCCCACCTGAGTCCAAAGGAGATTGAAGAATAGAATATATATTTGTAACACAGACATGTTATCTACAATAGCTCAGAGCCCAGTGGCATCAGCTCCCCAGCCAAGCTGGAATAGCCTGTTCCTTCATGAACGACACATAATCAGTTCTGAGAGAGCAGAAATGTTTTCCCCCTATGTTGCAACAGGAGCTCGTGGGATGCAGCCATCAGAGAAACCCACAGCTCAGGCTGCCCTGGCTGTTTGATGCTGGTCACTAAGAAGCAGCCAGAGGCGAACGCTAAGAGTTCAGTGCAATGTCCTCAACCCATGAAAACTGATACAGTTTCAGATAGTTTTATTATTACATTTCCTCCAGGATATTTAAACCTCAAACATGTTAACTGAAATAGCAAACTTACAGTGTTGGTTTTTGTGGAATGTTTCCCAGCCTGAGAAGCATCTGACAGTCCGTTGCCAGGATTCTAAGTCATTGTCTGGCTCTATATCTCTCAATAATGCCCCCACCACTGTGTTATCCAGCAGCGGTTTCCCTGCCCCGTTGCCATATCCCCTCAGAGGCTGGGTCTCTGCGGTTCCCGAGAGACAGAGACCCACTCCACAGACGACCACCACCTACTCCCACCTGGGGCAGGCTTGGCTGAGAGGTGAAGGACTAAATAGGGTGTGGGACTGAAAGCCTCTCCCAATTCTAGAGCTGATCCTGGGTTGTGTGGGATTCAGATATGATCACAGCCTAGGATGTACCTGCCCTGGGGTTAAATAGCTAAATCTGGTCTCCAGGGCTGTAAGCCCAGCTCTGATCGCATCTCGGGAAGAAACTACCCTGATAACCAGCCCTAATCAAACCTAACCCCTCAGAGAATGAAATGGCCCACCCTGAATCTCATATGATGGAACATGAGGGCTCCATGACAAGTGGCATCCCAAGGAGACTGCCAGAATTAGAAATCTACATTTGAAGCCACAGACATGTGGCATACAATACTTATAGCCCAGTGCCACCAGAATCCCAGCTGCCTGGGAATAGCGTCTGTTCCATCATTAATGCCACATAACAGCTCTTGGAGAGCAAGATGTTTATTGTCCTGCATTTCATCAGGGTTCTTGGCGTGCCAGCCACACAGGAACCTGCAGCTCATGCTGCCCTGGCTGTTTGATGCTGGTCACATAGAAGCAGCCAGAGGCAAACACTAAAAATCCCTAGCTAAGGTGCTAAACTGGTGAAATTGATAACAGTTCCATTGAGTCTGAGTAGTTGGGCGTGTTTACCGCCAAGTCGGGGCATGTATCCTTTGTTTTCCACAGAGTTTTCTTGATTTAAACTATTTGGGGATGAATGCCAATGGACTAATATAGTTATCTATGAGCTGGGAAATTTGGCCTCCTTACCTCCACTGGAGCTACTGGGATTTACACCAGCTGGTGATCTGGCCATTCTTTCAGTTTCAAATACCATATTCTTGCCGTGACTCTGAAGAGGAGACAAAAGTTCCTAACCAGTCTGCATGTTCTTAAGCTTTGGCATGATCTTAATTCAGGTATGAGAACTTTTTAATAGCTAAGGAGCATTTTTCCCCTGAGAGAGCACTTTGGAGGATTTAGTGTTGCTTTGATTTTCTGTATTGATTTTTCAATTTCTATTTGGATGAATGACCATTTTCTTTTTTCTTCTTTCTTTCTTTCTCAGCATATATGTTTTCTTCTGCAGAACATCACTAAAATAAAGACTCATGGCTGATGGTGCATGCGCTTATACATACTTAAAAATGTTTTTCACACTTGATTTTAGGTATGACAGAGAGACTGGACAATTGTGAAGGGTCAGATCTCATCTGTTAAATGAATTGTAGTCCATTGTAGTTAAGGGCGAAAATCCTTCTTCACCCCCCAACAAAACTGCGTAATCTCCATAATGTCATGTTCGATTCAATGAGACCAGATCTCCGATGCTGTGATATGAGGCATAGTGCTGATGAGATTTTTCAGTAGGTGTGACCTCAGTCTCTTGTTAACCAGGATGCTGGTTTTATGTTTGTATCCTAGTATATAGATTCTCATTGCTCTAGAACTCTATCTCTTTCTAAATAACAAAATATTCTACAAATCTTGAGATATAGTTCATAGTACAGAATCTGTGAGATGTGCTCCCTCGCTGTTACATTGGGTGCTAAATATACTGCCTAGACCAGTAGTCTGGGGCCATGGTAAAATGACAGTGATTGGTGAGATGAGAGACCTGTGGAAATGCCCAGCTTAAGTCACCCACCATAGGGAGAGCTGCTCCGGCAGCAGAAGGGCCACCTTAGAGGGCATCCTGGGAGAGTGGGGAGAAGTGATGCTGTGTTTGTAAAAAACTGGGCTCTATCTCCTGGAATTGTCCCAATCTGTCCACCATGGGTGTGAGACCCAATCCTGGAGCCGCAGCCTGTCCTCAACTTTATGTTTATTATCTTGTATTCTTGTGACGTGGTGTTCCAGGTCTTCTGTACATTCAGGCAGTAGTAGCTGATCAGTCCAAACCCAAACAGTTCTCCGCCTCTCGAGCTGCTTGCTCGCAAGGTTTCCTGTTTTAGATTCTGGGAGTGGGGTTAACTTAGATGTCATTGGTGGTACTTATGACCTGTGATAAAGGAGAGTTCTGATTGTCTAATCTGATCTGGTTTAGGAAACCCGATACGTAATAAATGAGGGCAAGAGACATTAAACATTTTAATGTAGAACATTTAGTAAAGATACAAGGACGTCTCAATTACAATAAAAAGGCAGCAGTTCAGTGTAAAATTAAGCTGATCTTTTGCATTACATCTACAGAGATCCACACCCTTTCTTGGGGTTCTGTAAGTCGCAGAGAGAAAAAGGATGTGGAAATGGTGTGAAAAGGATCAGTTATAGGAACTTTTAGAGGACTTATATTCCCTTCCACTCTCCCAACTTCCCTGGCCTGCTCTGGCTAAAGCCAAAGCCTTAGCCTAAGACCAGGCCATTCAGGGGACACCTAGGACTGAAGCCCATGCAGGTGGGACTGTGATTTTTGATTCTTTTGTTTCTTACCCTGATAACTAGCTAAAGTGATAAATCACTCAGTTTCCTTAGAATTATATGCCTTTACAGACAGGGCTGGGAATATTCTATTATCCTAACAGGAACAAATTGGCAGTGTCCTAAGAAACCAATCATAACATTTGGTTCCTCAGCCTTCCACCAGACTTCTGTAAAATTTCAGCACATCATTTAATTCTTATCCTTCCTCAGTTCCCTTTTGCTGCATAACAGGACAAACTACACTTCTTGTCTACTACACAAAGGTGTGTGAGGATTGGCCTGTTTAAACCCCAGGTTGTGCGTTCAATTCCTTTGAGGGGCCACTTTAGGGTCTGGGCACTTGTGTCCTCTGTTGAATGGCAGGGCTGACTCGATGAACCTTTCCAAGGTCCCCTTTCAGTCTAGGAGATGTAAATCTCTCTAATTATTTGTAGGGGACAGGGGATAGCTCAGTGGTAGCTGAGCATTAGCCTCTTAAGCCCAGGGTTATGAGTTCAATCCTTGAGGGGCCATTTTTTGGGAACTGGTCCTGCGTGTGAGCAGGGGTTGGTAGATGATCGTTCTGAATCCTTGTCCACCCTCATAATCGTATAAGTTGCTCAATACTCCGTATGGAGGAAGTATAAGTACATAAAATGAATGACTGAAATCTTGGCAATAATTCTATTTCATAGAGCAGGAGGTGTGCAACTACAGCCTTGTGACCACATCTGGCTTGCAGGACAGTCTTGCCTGGCCCTGGAGTTCCAGTGGGAGACTACACCAACTCCTCCCCTGAGTCCTCCCTCCTGAATTGCAGTGAGGGGACAAAACGAGGGTTGCATGGGTGTCTAGAGGGGGGCAGTCAGACGGGGAGGGCCAAGCGATCTTGAGGAGGCACTGTTTCCCTACTCACCTTCCATACTGTTTCCACAGTCCAATGTCCACCACTGGGCCAAAAAGTTGTCTACTTAATCAGTTCTTTTCATGTGGCGGTCTTCTCCTAAAATAAAAATAAATATAATTTCGATTGAAATTTGGAATTCAAAGCTGCCTTAAGGTCTATTTACTTAAAAAAAACGGTGCCTAATCCATTGAAAATTAATGAATTTGAGTATCCGTATCCAAAAGAAAGCTTGGAAGTATTAGTAGGACAATACACACAATTGGCCTGCAACAAATTTCTGTTTGACAGTTCACTTTCCCTCCTTCAGCCAGAACCTTCCCATTAACCTCTTGATGCACTTTTCATCTCCCAGTGTTCTCAGGTATAATCATTGTTCAGAATTGGATACCGGCTATTGTACAAGCACCAGACGCTGCCTTGGGTCCACTGGATTTCTGGAAAGGCCGGTCATATGAAGACACAAGGCCCAAAATGCAACTCACCTTCTGTTGATCTGAGAACTGCGCAGGGGAATGGCTTTGTTTTCCCCTTCCATGACATGTTGTCCTTACTGACAAGGATGATGGTTGCTGATTATGTGTGAGCAATGCGATAAAAGGTGCTCCTAGGCTGGTGTAGCCGAGACCCTATCTGCTGGGAACCGTATCGCGAACTACATTTAATTGTTATTGTGTGAGTGTCTGTTACTGTTTCAGGAGCCGAGGTTAGCAGTAACTTTAATAGGAACAGTCGCAGTAGAGAATGTTCTAGTTTGCTTGGGTCCAGAAATGTATGGTGCGATTCCTTGGGTCTTGATCAGTGCAAGTGGTTCTTTTTTCGTGGCATCTTAAGTGGATAGCACGGACAAAGGCCACCCTATGCCATTCCCTCTGCCACGTCGATCATGCATTGTTGGTCTTTTTCTATATTTTGTTGTATCGGTGGTTGTATCTTTTGGTGGTTGTAGTGTGGACTATCAGCAGGTGTGCAATGGCTTATAGATGGCCACATACGCCCATCAGCTGCTTCACTACTAGAGATACAGTGCCCCTGATGAGGTCCGAGTCCCCTTTGGCAAAAAAAAAAAAGAAAAACGTGGTTTTTTTTTCAGGAACCAAAAAAAAAACCCCATTTTGAAATTGAGATGGTTTGAGCTGGATAAAGGAGTGCCTTTTAGCATCTTGGGGCAGCTTCAGGGACTCATTAGAGGTCCAGGCAAGCCAACCGCACTGGCCAACACGGAAGTGGGGAGTGCCGGGTCAGAGATCACGGTGAAATGTCTGCATGGTGCGGTTCTCAAGCCATGTATGTCCATACGACTAAGAGGAGACCAGAAGAGAAGTCTGACCTCAGTGCTCTGAGAGATGCGCCCAAAATTACAATTCCTGTCACAAGTGTGAGGTTCTCCTGTCGTTTAGGTCCTAAGTTCATACCCTGCAGGGCAGACTAAAATGACGAATGATGAACTCCTTGAAGTTTCTTACTGTTAATTTACTGCTAACCACTCACATCCTTATCAAACTTTTGTTTTGTGCATTTTTTCGCTTAGTGAAATCCATTTTCTCGATGAGAAAGCAACAAACTCAATAGCAGTGTAACTGCAGTTGGAAAAAGGGGAGTAAGATGCTATTAGTACCTAGGTCTCCCTACCTGTTTGGCTCCACATGCTAGGTGTAACATATGCTGAAAACTACTGGCTCCCGCCGGGTAGCGTCCCAGGCCTGTCTTTTTCTGAAATGGCCACTTTTCTAGGTGCCATTCTAGTATCCTGTCCGCAGAAGTTGCGAATTATTCATATGCTAGGTGATATTTAATTCGCGTCAGTCAGTG
>NC_133782.1:39276382-39281382 GCF_003597395.2 Chelonoidis abingdonii
TGCTGGGGTCCAATGAGCCCGGCCTAAGCCCTCCGCAGGAGAAAAGGATGTTGAGTCTTAGGATAGCAGCCTGCAGCTGTAGAGATGCAGGTTTCATCCCCTGTGCTGTCACACACGCCCTGACAACAAGTCACTTACAAGCACATTTTTAAAGGCTTCCAGGCTTCATAAGCTCATGCTCCAAAACGTCTGTTTAGTCCTATAGGTGCCACAGGATTCTTTGCTGCTTTTACAGACGCGACTACATGGCTACTCCTCTGCATACAGGATCTTACAGGCAGCTGAGCACTTCTGAAAATCCCACTGGGCACCTGTCTCTTTTAGGGGTCTGACCACCTTGGAGCCTGGCCCTTTTAGCCTTTCTGTGCCTCAGTTCCATCCAATGGGGATTAATTCTACTCCCTTACCCAACTGGATGCATTAATATAACTACTTAAATATCTTGAGATGCTCAAGTACTGCATGTCGGGGCTGCTAGAAACACTTTAAATATAGATTACAAATAAAAAGCCTGAGATTCTGATCTCTAGGGGAACTGGGATGCTAAATTCCCTGTAAAATGATGGGGCTGGAGGTTCACTCCTTGAGCGCTTTGAAAATCTCAGCCAAACATAAAGGTGAATCTACCTGAAGAGTAACCTCCTTCTTTCTGTCCATTTATAGCCATGTCCTGTGCCTAAGCACATTGCTAATATCCCAGTCTGAATTCCCAGTGTCGAGAATGTTTTCATCAATATTTAAAATGTATGACTAGAAATTGCAAACAAATAAAGAGTTTTGAAATTTCTGCAATTTTTAAATGAAATGCACTTAGGTTCCCTCGCCAGCTCCAAACAGCTAAAAATATTGCTGAAGCAGATCTGAATGGCCAGAGTTTTTTCTGCACTCTTCAAGTCTAACAGAATCATGACAATGGCTAGAAGGTGAAGCTAGACACATTGAGACTGGAAAAAGGCATATATTTTTTCAAGTGAGCGTAATTAAGTACTGGAACAATTTACCCAAGGTCATGGGGATTCTCTTATCACTGGAATTATTTTGAGGACATTCTTGAACCTGTGTTTGTACAAGAGGTCAGCTAAATGATCACTATGATCCCCTCCGAACTTGAATCTATGGGCTTCTATGAAATTATGGGGAGATGTATCGGTTAGGTAATTTATATTTTGTAAGAATGCTATACACTGGAAATTTTCTGGAAGCCTCAAGGGCACATTTAAATGTGTTTGAGCGCCTAAAGGTTGCAAGATAGGTACCTATTGGGATTGTTTCAAAGGCACCGAGTTGCCAACTCCCATTGATTTCCATGGGTGTTAGAACCCTACATTATTTTTGAAAAGCCACTAGGCACCTATCTGTAAGTATAGGTGTTCAAAATACTTTTGAAATCAGGTAGTAAGCGTTAACCCTACTTCAAAAATTATATCCTTGTCTGGGCATTTTTCGCCCCCTCTCCAAACACAAATGGCATAAGAACTGGTCAGAACATTTCCAAGTATGTATTTTCATGCAATAATATATGCTGCTGTTTTCACTGAAGCAGTAGATTGCTGCCAGAAATGTATGATTCATTGAAGTGTCTGATGGGAAGACTTCTGAAGTTCCCGGGCTCATCAGATCACTTATGAGGATAGATATCCAATAGATAGATAGACAGAACAGGGGGGTGGTGGGGATCAGACAAGATAGAAGAACTGAAAACCTGACCTATTTTACTCCAATACAGAAGTTCAGCAGCCATTTCCATTTCAGAAAAAATGTTCAAGTGTTTTTGGTTTTGTTCCATTGCAGAAGAACAAATTGAAACTTGTCAACAAACAGAATTGTCATAGAACAGGTTTCAAATTCTGATATACGTTAATATTTTCCATAGTTTATGTCTAAGATTCCAACCCTTCTACTCTACATGTCTGTGATCTCAGGGCCAGCTGGATGTTAAGCGAGAGAATGCCACTGGAAGTCACATCTCAGAGTTGTTCACCGCTCTCTCAAGTGAAGAAAACGACATCGTCAAAGAAGTATCAGCCCAGAAATTTCATATATTATTACTAACTCCTTTCCACTAACACTGGTTAAGATGAAATGCTCCTAAATCCCTCGGTTTCACTAATAAGTACCATAAAAATCTACACTGGGTTTGGCATTAGGACTTGGCATTTGTTCAAGGGAGATTAGTAGAAATATATGGAGTTTTTCAGATTTGGGATTACATACTGCAAGTGGTTTTCCACATGTGTGGAGTTGGCTGAGTTTTGGTTGCGAAAGTATGTGAGACTCAGGGAAATTGGACATTTGATTGGCTTTTGAGTCACAAAAAACCCAGGATCCTTGCGTTGTAGATGCTATGTTCATTAGGAGTTTGTTTAAAAACTGTATAGCATGGAAATATAAGAACGTAGAAGATTAGGGTTGCCAAGAGACCTCAGGAAGTCAATCCTGCAACAAGACCACTGCCCAACTAAATCACCTCAGCCAGGGCTTCTCAAGCCCAGGACTTAAGAATTTAAGGATGGATCCCACCACCTCCCTAGGTAACCCTTCCACCGCTTAGTTATAACGTTTTTCCTAATACCAATCAGACCTCCCCACTCCATTGAGACGCATTGTTTCTGTTCTATCATCTGCCAACTGAGAACAGGCTTGCCATCCAGTGCCAGCTCAGCTTTTCTGCGCCTACCAAGCAGCAAAGACAAAAAAAAAAAAAAAAAGGAAGAACTCAATCGAGCCTGCTGCCGTAAAGTGCTGCCAAAAAGAGGAAGACAGAGAGTGAAGGGACCTGCTGCTGAATTGCCACGCCATCTAATGCTAGGCCGTTGAGCTGCCTCCGAAGTGCTGCATCACCGATTTGAAAATGTGCTGCTCCAAAAACGGACACATCTAACGTCCTTTCTAATGGGGCTGCCCCAGGTACGCGCTTCCTTCACTGGTTCCTGGAGCAGCCCTGTCTCCATCTCTTGAAAGCCCCTTCAGGTATTTGAAGGCTGCTATCAAATCCCCTCTCCACTTTTCTCTTCTTGCAGATGAAATAATACCAGTTACTTCAGCCTCTCTCGTAGTCATGTGCCTCAGCCCCCTAATCATTTGGAAAAATTGGGTTTATATTAGTTTTTGAAAAAGGAGAAAACTGAGAGGGGACATGATAGCAGTTTCAGGTATCTAAAAGGGTGTATCAGGAGGAGGGAGACCAACTTTGTTCACATTAGCCTCAAATGATAGAACAGAGCATACACAGGAGACTTTAAACTGCAGCAAGGGAGATTTAGGTGGGAACTTAGGAAAAGTTTCCTACTGTCAGGGTAGTAAAGCACTTGGACTAATTGCCTTAGGGAAGGTTGTGGAATTCCATCTCTGAGCTATTTAGAGTAGTAGATAGTCTATCATGGCGGGGTCGTCTAAAAAGATGGTTCCTGCATGAGGGCAGGGACTGGACGCGATGACCTCTTCCAGGTCCTTCAGTCTAAAGTAGAACTATAAATCTATTTTGCGTCCACTGTAGATACCACTGGAGGCTCCAATTGTCCACATCCCTTCTGTAGTCGGCAGGACCAAAACTGATGCAGGTTTCAGATGTAGGCATCAATAGTGCTTGACTAGAGGGAAATTGATCACTTCCTCTACTGCTGGCATGCTCGCTACTCATGCAGCCAAATGCCGTTTAGTCTTCGGCAACAAGAGCACACTCTTGAATCTCCAGTTCTCTTATCCACTGTATTTCCAGTCCTTTTCTGCAGAGCTGCCATTTATCCAGTCGCATCCCAGCCTGTAGCAATGCCATGATATTCTTTCCCATCCTATGTCAAGACTTTCACTTGGTCCTTGTTGAGCCTTATCAGATTCTTTTGGCTGCAAGCACTCCATTTGTCTAGGTCACGGGACGCTGTCCTACCCTCCAGCATATTCTTCACACAAGCTTAGTTGTCATTCACAAAACAGATGAGGATGCAGTTCATCCAATCATCCAATTAAATTAAGTGAGATGTTGACATTAAACCAGCCCTGGGGTACTGCCTTGCCTTGATACAGCTGTCAGCTAGACATCGGAACATTGATCACATACCTGTGAGCCCAACGATCTAGTCAGCTTTCTGTTCCACACTTTATAGTCCATTCATCAAGTCTCTTCTTTAACTTGCTGGCAAGAAAACTTTGGAGACCATATCCAAGCTTGGCTTAAAGTTAAGGTTATCCTTCCATGGCTTTTCCATACCAGAAAGCCAGTTAATCTCACATAGAAAGGAATCATGTGGTCAGGCATGAAGTTGCCCTGGTGAATCCAGTTGACTCTTTCCTGATACCGTCTTCTCCTGAAATTGCTTCAAAATTGATTCGTTAGGACCTGCTTCATGATTTTTCCAGGACTGAGCTGAGGCTGACTGATCTGTAATCCCTGGGATTCTCCTTCTTCCCTTTTTTAAAAAAAGTGGACCTATATTTTGCCTTTTTCCAATTGTCTGGATCTTCTTCTGATCACAATGAGTTTTTTGCAAAGATAAGAGATAAGAGTGAAGGCTCCTGATATTTTCCCCTGGCTCCAGGAGTGGAGTGGGTGTTTTTAGCAAGAGGAGTCTATGAATCCAGATTCTTGGCCTATTCCCAAAATCAGAGAGGAAAGTAGTGTATGAATGAGTTAGACAGGTGTTGAGGAAAGCTGGATCACAGATCATAAATTAAGGCCAAAAGAAAATTAGATCATCTAGTCTGACTTGCTGTATATCCAGGCCTTACACTGTCACCCCCAGGTGCCCCTGTACTGCCAATGACTCGAGTTTGGCTAAAGAAGCGGAGGGAGTCCAACTTCACCCTAGTTCAGGCGAGGAAGTTAGCAAGCTGCCCTAGGCTCAGGCTGGAGGGAGGATGCTAAAAAGGGAAAGCCTGCACAGGAAGGGATGGCAACTGGGGGATGGCTGTGCCTGGAGACGCAGGCAAAGGGTAGATCAGCAAGAGAGAGAGCGAGAGAGTTGTGGCACCTGCTGTCCTGAGTCTGCCCGAACATGATATAC
>NC_133782.1:39281482-39287752 GCF_003597395.2 Chelonoidis abingdonii
TGGACCCAGACAATGGCCGGAAACTCTATATCCCAGCCACTGATGGCCTGGGCCCGCAATGCAAGAGACAACCAGAGGAGTTGCAGAACAAAGAGAGGTGGAGGTCAGGTGACCAGTTTGCCCAGGAAACAGCACAAAGGATGCGGGAGGGGCAACTGGGAGTAACTGACGGGGGCTTCAGTGACCTTATTATGTTTGTATTTGGGCATAGTAGGCTGTCTTCTTCACACCTTGCTCACAGTGACCTCTGTGCAGACCAATTTGTCACATCCTGAAGTGCAATCCAGACTAGTGAGGACGTGTTTCACCACCTGCCCTGTTAACATGGGTGTCTTAATTGCTTTGTTGTTGTGATTCTCTTCTCTGGGCACCAGCAGCCAGTGTAGAACTTGCTGGAGGTCAAGTTATGGCTATTATATGAACCGAAGTAGGTGATGAACCAAAGAATGCCTCACTAGAATAGTAACCACTAACAATCCTAGGAGGATGGTACAGGAAAACACGGACGCCCTGTAAGATAAGGAGAAATGACAGGATAATGGAAGAGGATGTTTTGTCCAACCTATCGGGTACAAGGTACAAGTATGGTAACTAATAACGTCTGGAGTCTAATACATAACTTGTTTGTCTCAATGTATAAAAGGAGAGTTCTAAATGAATTGACAATGGCTTATCAATATTCCTTAACTTCAGGGTACCTGGCCTCACTAAATCAGATTCAAAGTGTGCACAGAGGTGATAGAACACAGTCTCCATCCTGCATCCCTTGTGTATGCAAAAAACCCTCATAGTCCCCAGATTGCCCCCTTTCCTCAGTGGAAGTAGAGTTATAGGAAGGGCAACTTTGCATTGGCCATGGAGACAACACTATGTGATAGGCAAACGTGCTAGTGAACCTATAGCTTGGTATGCAGGTTACTGATATTGTGCTTTCTTGACAATAAACCTGGCTGACCTTTCATCACCAAATTGAACCTGTGGTCTTTCTTTATGATTAACATTGAGGTCTGCTGAATCAGCCAGCTGCATTGCTGTAGTTAACACTGGCTCTTGGGAACAACAGAAGAGTAACCCAGGGAAAGCAGTGCACAGAACAGCAGGCTGCAGACAAGTATTCAGGTCACATCCCGCATGTCTGTGCATACCTGGGTCAGCAACTGTGACTCCAGAAGCCTGCTAGCAACACCCTAGTCACACTCCCTGGTCTCCACTTGCCTTGGTGGCTACTCACAAAGTGAGCCCTACACACTCCCAGTCCTGACTTTTCCCCAAACTATGTGCCCTGAAGTATCCAGCCCTCTCCTGCAACATTCAGAGAAATAATAAAGTTTGTTTCCTCCTTTAAAGAGAAAAAAAAAACATATTACAGGTTATTAACTTAGCTGGGGTACATACATGCCTTCCTGCAAACACAGCACTGAGACTAACACAGCTGCTACTCTGAAACCTGAGCACTGAGACAGTTTTTTGTAAAAATAAAACAAATTTATTAACAAAGGGACATAGNGGCTCTGACTTATTTCTGAACACAATTTTTCATGATTGAGCAGCATTTGATCTCTTTTCACATGACAGGTATATATATCTCCTGTATGACATATTGAGATCTGGTTTCTAATAGCAATGACCCTTCAAAAATAAATCATATCTTTTTTTTTTCTTCTGGCATCAGCATTCTATTCATCTGTCTCCGATAATGGCCTTTTTTATCTCGGTGTTTCTCAGCATGTAGATCATCAGGTTCAGCACGGGGATGACTAGAGTGTACAGGACTGAGACCATCTTGCCATGGGGAGTTTCTTGAAGGGCTGAGCATACACAACAATGCCTGGAATGAAAATTAAACTCACAACGATGATTTGGGCTCCACAGGTGGTCAAAGCCTTAGGATTTCCTTCTGTGACATGTGTCTTTATCTTGACTAAGATGACAGTGTAAGAAGTGAGTAGAATGATGAAGACTATGAAGGGGAGGAGCCCGCCACTGGAGTCCATCAGTATTTCGATCAAGTAAGTTTTGGTGCAGGCCAGTTTGATGACTTGAGGAACATCACAATAGAAATTGTCTAGGACATTAGGACCACAGAATGATAACTGGAGTATCAGTTCAATCTGTACGATAGAGTGAGCAAATCCACCTAGCCATGCCCTTGTCACCAGCCCCCCCGCCCACACACACACCCTGGTTCATGATAGTCAAGTATCGCAGTGGTTTATAGATGGCCACATACCTATCCACTGCCATAATCACAAGTCAAAACATTGTTTCAGCACCGATTAAGTGGAAGAAGAACATCTGGAGCTGGTACTCATTGAATGAGATGATATTGCATTGAAAGAAGAGACCTAACAGCAGTTTTGGGGCATTAACTGAGGAGTTGTTGACCTCTAGATAATACTTAGTCCTGCCATGAGTGCAGGGGACTGGACTATGTGACCTCTCAAAATGCCTTCTAATCCTATGATTCTACGATTTTACCTCATTTTTTCAACTGTAGAATAGGGCTTTGAGAAAGTGAAAAAGTGTGAAAGAAAATACAGCACTCTCTCACATTTGAAATGGAAGAAACAAAAATACTGAATCCAAATGAAATTAAAACTTTATTTTATTTTGACATTTTCTAAGGAAAAATTAAGATAGTCCATCCTAATGAGGCCACAGTGAATTTCATAAAAACATTAAGGAAATTCCCACTGCCTCACAGACAGGGCTAAGTGCTTTGTGGCAAGAAGAGTGTGGAATTGCAATGAAACCATTGAGCTGGGGTGCATGACTTCTGCAGAGGCAGGATATGGTGTGCAATGCAGGTGTCCAGGAGAGAGAGGGACTGGGCACTCAAGTGTGATGTTAAATTGCTATTGTATTGGAACAGAGTGGCACCTGAGGAATCATAGAATATTAGGGTTGAAGAGGTCATTCTAGTCCAGCCTCTGCTCAAAGCAGGACCAATTCTCCAGATTTTTCCCCAATTCTCCCATATTTCCCTCAAATTAAAACTCAACACCCTGGGTTTAGCAGGCCCATGCTCAAACCACTGCGCTATCCCTCCTGGTAAAGTGGAGCTCAAAGTGGAGAGCTTGTGTTGTCTAAAAACTGTTGTTGGGGAGGGTTTACCCTGCTGGGTACAAGCCTGTCTCATCCTGTAAGAAGGTAGTAGTGATTTCAGTCTGGACACTTTGAATAACTCTGAATAGTGACACAGCTATGCTTTCCCTCCTGGTTTTCCCAAATCATCCCTGCACCACTGCTCATGCTTGCAGTGACACGGCACTGTCCTCTATACACGAGATTATTAGCAGTGGTTGACTTCATCTGCAAAAAAAAAAAAACCTTCATAAAAAGGGGTTTGTTGGAATCAACATTTTTTGATTGGAAAAATCACTTTTCTGGATGGACTATCTTAATTTTCCTTAGAAAATGTCAAAATAAAATAAAGTTTTAATTTCTATTGGATTCAGTATTTTTGTTTCTTCCATTTCAAATGTGAGAGAGTGCGTATTTTCTTTCACACTTTTTCACTTTCTCAAAGCCCATTCTACAGTTGAAAAAATGGGGTAAAATCGTTAGAATCATAGGATTAGAAAGGCATTTTTGAGAGGTCACTTAGTCCAGTCCCTTGCACTCATGGCAGGACTAAGTATTATCTAGAGGTCAACGACTCCTCAGTTAATGCCCCAAAACTGCTGTCAGGTCTCTTCTTTCAATGCAATATCATCTCATTCAATTGAGTACCAGCTCCAGATGTTCTTCTTCCACTTAATCGGTGCTGCAACAATGTTTTGACTTGTGGATTTATGGCAGTGGATAGGTTATGTGGCCATTTATAAACCACTGCTTATACTTGACTATCATGAACCAGGTGTGTGTGTGGGCGGGGGGCTGGTGACAAGGGGATGGCTAGGTGGATTTGGCTCACTTATCGTACAGATTGAACTGATACTCCAATTACATTCTGTTGGTCCTGATGTCCTAGACAATTTCTATTGTGATGTTTCAAGTCATCAAACTGGCCTGCACCAAAACTTACTTTGATCGAAATACTGATGGTCTCCAGTGGCGGGCTCCTCCCTTCATAGTCTTATCATTCTTCTCACTTCGTACACTGTCATCTTAGTCAAGATAAAGACACATGTCACAGAAGGAATCCTAAGGCTTTGACCCCTGTGGAGCCCAAATCATCGTTGTGAGGTTTAATTTTCATTCCAGCATTCGTTGTTATGCTCAAGCCCTTCAAGAAACTCCCCATGGCAAGATGGTCTCAGTCCTGTACACTCTAGTCATCCCCTGCTAACTGACCATCTACATGCTGAGAAACAACGAGATAAAAAGGGCATTATCGGAGACAGAATGAATAGAATGCTGATGCCAGAAAAAAAAAAAAGATATGATTTTTTTGAAGGGTCATTGCTATTAGAACAGATCTCAATATGTCATACAGGAGATATTATATACCTGTCATGTGAAAAGAGATCAAATGCTGCTCAATCATGAAAAATTTGTGTTCAGAAATAAGTCAGAGCCAAGGGGCCTGAATCATCAATGAGGTCTCTGGAGGCAGCTGGTGTAAATCAGCCTAGCTGCCTAGCTTAGAAAGCAAGATCTCTAGCCAATGTAAATGTTCATAGGTCCATTGCAGTCAATAAGCAAAATCCCCAGCTGGTTTAAATAAATGCAACTCCATTGGAGTCAATGGACCAGAATCCCAGGTGGTGTTTAAATCAGCAAAGTACCATAGTATCTTTCCCTATCTGAACCTTAGAGTCCAAAAAAATTCGGGGTACCAGCATGAATTCCTCTAAGCTTAATTACCAGCTTAGATCTGATAAGTTGCCACCAATCAGGATTGGAAGTGCCTGTAAACTCTGGTCTCCCCAAAACCTTTCTGGGCACCCCAAGACCCAAATTCTTGAGTCTCACAAAAAGGGGAATAAACCATTTCCCTTCCCCCTCCTTTCTTCCTCCCAGATCTTTTCCATTCGGGTACACAGGAGATCACCGTGCTTCAAGCTCCTTGAATACAAACAGAGAAATCAGTTTCTCCTTCCCCTTCCCCCTCCTTCCAGGCTTTTCCTCCCTGGGTATCCTGGAGAGATAGACAGTGATTCAAACTACTTAAATTCTTAAAACAGGGATCCAGCTCCACCCCTCCCTCTTCCCCTCACCCAGAGGCAATACAGATTCAAGCTCCGATGAATCTAAACAAAGAGGAAATTTACCTTTCCCCCACCTCTCTCTCTCTCCACCAAGTCCTTGGTGATACAGAACTCAATATCTTAGCATTAACAAGGGGGTAACAAAATCAATTAGGTCTTTAAAAGAAAGTTTTTAATAAAAGACAGAAAGAGTAAGATAATCACTGTAAATTCAAGATGGAATATTAACAGGTCTTTCAGCTTAGAGAAAATGGAGAAAAAGCCTCCTCCAGCAAAAATACAATTTAAAATACTTCCAGCAAACTACACATTTGCAAATAAAGAAAAACAATTTAAAAAGAGCTAAAGCCCCTTTTCCTGATACTTACTAGAATTAGAACAGAAGAGATTGTTTTAAAGATTGGAGAGTCTGCTTACGTCTGCGTCCCTCTGAGACCCCAGAGAGAACACCACACACAGAACAAAGAACAACACACCCAAGCTTCCCTCCACCCAAGATTTGAAAAGTATCTTGTCTCCTGATTGGTCCTCTAGTCAGGTGTTGTTTGTTAACCCTTTACAGGGTGAAGGAGACATTAACCCAAGCTATCTGTTTATGACAGGGCAAGATCCATAGCCTAATGAAATTTTGACGTCACTCCCTGAGAGTCTTCTATCAGCTGAGGATCTGAGTCTGATAATTTTTGCTAAAAATCTATGAATAATTTCAAAATTGGGAAAAAAAACAATAGGGAAATCAAAGTCTTTTCTGGGAGAATTTTTAAAAGAAGAAATTTTATGTATCATAAGTAATTTTCTAAATACCATTAATATTATTAAGAATATTCAAATTAACAATATGGATATTATATATATGGTTATTCTTTTCTCCTTATACACAGTTGTTGAATATTAGTGTTTCTCATTTGATTAGCAAGCACTGGATTTAATAAATCCATTCTTTACTTTCACAGATAATGAGAGTTAATTCTTTTATTCAGCATTTCTAGTCTATTTTTGTCCCATAAGTTTAAACTAGATTCTCTTTGGTTGCCTTTTCACTAATCCTGACATAAAAAACATAAAAATACAATTTATAACAGAAACTGAGTCAATATTTTTTTAATAGAAAACTTAT
>NC_133782.1:39287777-39312179 GCF_003597395.2 Chelonoidis abingdonii
GAAAATATTATGATATATAAAATATTCTTCTTTTAAAGATTTCCTGAAAAGACTTTTTGATTTCCCCTGATTTTTTTTCCCTATTTTTGATTATGCATAGATTTTAGCAAAAGTTATCAGACTCAGATCTCAGATGATGGAGACTTTCAGGGAGTGACATCACTTTCATTACTATGGATCTGGCCCAATAGCCTATGTTACTTTGCTGATTTACACCACTGGGATTCTGGTCCATTGGACTCCAATGGAGGCATTTATTTTAAACCAGCTGGGGATTTTGTTATTGACTGCAAGGACCTATGAACATTTACACTGGCTAGAGATCTTGCTTTCTAAGCTCAGGCAGCTAGGCTGATTTACACCAGCTGCTCCAGAGACCTCATTGATGATTCAGCCCTTGGCTCTGACTTATTTCTGAACACAATTTTTCAATGATTGAGCAGCATTTGATCTCTTTTCACATGACAGGTATATATATCCCTGTATGACATATTGAGATCTGTTCTAATAGCAATGACCCTTCAAAATAAATCATATCTTTTTTTTTTTTCTGGCATCAGCATTCTATTCATCTGTCTCCGATAATGCCCTTTTTTATCTCGGTGTTTCTCAGCATGTAGATCTCAGGTTTAGCACGGGGTGACTAGAGTGTACAGACTGAGACCATCTTGCCATGGGAGTTTCTTGAAGGGCTGAGCATAGATAACGATGCCTGGAATGAAATTAACTCACAACGATGATTGGGCTCCACAGTCGGTCAAAGCCTTAGGATATCCTTCTGTGACATGTGTCTTTATCTTGACTAAGATGACAGTGTACGAAGTGAGTAAGAAATGATGACTATGAGAGGAGGAGCCCCACCATGGAGACCATCAGTAATATTTCGATCAAATAAGTTTTGGTGCAGGCCAGTTTATGACTTGAGAGACATCACAATAGAAATTGTCTAGGACATCAGGACCACAGAATGGTAATGGAGTATCAGTTCAATCTGTACAGATAAGATGAGCAAATCCACCTAGCCATCCTTGTCACCAGCCCCCCCCACAACACCCTGGTTCATGATAGTCAAGTATGCAGTGGTTTATAATGGCCACATACCTATCACTGCCATAACACAAGATCAAAACATTGTTGCAGCACCGATTAAGTGGAAGGAACATCTGGAGCAGCGTACTCATTGAATGAGATGATATTGCATTGAAAGAAGAGGCTACCTGACAGAGTTTGGGGCATTAACTGAGGAGTCGTTGACTCTAGATAATACTTAGCCTGCCATGAGTGCAGGGACTGGACTAAGTGACCTCTCAAATGCCTTCTAAATCCTATTGATTTTTACCCCATTTTTAAACTGTAGAATTGGGCTTTGAGAAAGTGAAAAAGTGTGAAAGAAAATACAGCACTCTCTCACATTTGAAATGGAAGAAACAAAAAATACTGAATCCAAATGAAATTAAATTTATTTTATTTTGACATTTTCTAAGGAAAAATTAAGATATCCATCCAGAAAAAGTGATTTTTCCAATCAAAAAATGTTGATTCCAACAATCCCTTTTATGAGAGATTTGTTTTTTTTTTGCAGATGAATGTCAACCACTGCTAATAATCTCGTGTATAGAGGACAGTGCCGTGTCACTGCAAGCATGAGCAGTGGTGCAGGGATGATTTGGGAAAACCAGGAGGGAAGCATAGCTGTGTCACATTCAGAGTTATTCAAAGTGTCCAGACTGAATCACTACTCCTTCTTACAGGATGAGACAGGCTTGTACCCAGCAGGGTAAACCCTCCCAAACAACAGCTTTAGACAACACACGCGTGTTGAGATGGCGTAACCAGTTTGAGTTTTCCTTGGGACATATGGGTTGTGAAAAATCTGATGTGTCGGCGGACAGACCTTCGCCATATCTAGTCCACATTTATACAACTTCCACTTTTACACACTACGTGAGTGCCCAGTCCCCTCTCTCCTGGACACCTGCTTGCACTACCATTCCCTGCATCTGCAGGAAGTCTGCACCCAGCGCTCAATGGTTCATGCAATTCCCTACTCTTCTTGCCACAAAGCACTTAGCCCTGTCTGTGAGAGCAGGGAATTTTCTTAATTTTTTTATGAATTTCGTGTCTGTACCTCCCTCAGTTTCCTCTGTGCATTGCACAAGTATCTAGGTGGTAGGACAAGGTTGTGTGATGGTTGTAGAGACCCTTAGAGGGTAGGTGTGACTGCCATCTAGTTCCCTGGACCCAGACAATGGCCGGAAACTCTATATCCCAGCCACTGATGGCCTGGGCCCGCCCTGCAAGAGACAGCCAGAGGAGTTGGAGAACAAAGAGAAGTGGAGGTCAGGTGACCAGTTTGCCCAGGAAACAGCACAAAGGATGCAGGAGGGGCAACTGGGAGTAAGTGACAGGGGCTTCAGTGGCTTCATGACAGGGGCTTCATGTTTGTATTGGGGCATGGTAGGCTGTCCTCTTCACACCTTGCTCAGAGTGACCTCTGTGCAGACCAATTTGTCACATCCTGAAGTGCAATCCAGACTAGTGAGGAGCTGTTTCACCACCTGTCCTGTTAACATGGGTGCCTTAATTGCTTTGTTGTTGTGATTCTCTTCTCTGGGCACCAGCAGCCAGTGTACAACTTGCTGGAGGTCAAGGTATGGCTATTATATGAACCGAAGTAGGTGGTGAACCAAAGAATGCCTCGCTAGAATAGTAAACACTAACAATCCTAGGAGGATGGTACAGGAAAACACAGACGCCCTGTCAGATAAGGAGAAATGACAGGATAATGGAAGAGGATGTTCTGTTCAACCTATCGGGTACAAGGTACAAGTATGGTAACTAATAACGTCTGGAGTGTAATACATAACTTGTTTGTCTCAATGTATAAAAGGAGAGTTCTAAATGAATTGACAATGGCATATCAATATTCCTTAACTTTAGGGTACATGGCCTCACTAAATCAGATTCAAAGTGTGCACAGAGGTGATAGAACACAGTTTCCATCCTGCATCCCTTGTGTATGCAAAAAACCCTCATGGTCCCCAGATTGCCCCCTTTCCTCAGTGTAAGTAGAGTTATAGGAAGGGCAACTTTGTATTGGCCATGGAGACAACAATATGTGGTGGGCAAACATGTGCTAGTGAACCTATAGCTTGGTATGCAGGTTACTGATACTATGCTTTCTTGACAATAAACCTGGCTGACCTTTCATCACCAGATTGAACCTGTGGTCTTTCTTTATGATTAACGTTGAGGTCTGCTGAATCAGCCAGCTGCATTGCTGTAGTTAACACTGGCTTTTGGGAACACAGAAGAGTAAGCCAGGGAAAGCAGTGCACAGAACAGCAGGCTGCAGACAAGTATTCAGGTCACACTCAGCATGTCTGTGCATCCCTGGGTCAGCAACTGTGACTTCAGAAGCCTGCTAGCAACACCCTTGTCACACTCCCTGGTCTCCACCTGCCTTGGTGGCTACTCACAAAATGAGCCCTACACACTCCCAGTCCAGACTTTTCCCCAGACTATGTGCCCTGAAGTATCCAGCCCTCTCCTGCAACATTCAGAGAAATAATAAAGTTTGTTTCCTCCTTTAAAGGAAAAAAAAAAACCATTACAGGTTATTAACTTAGCTGGGGTAAATACATGCCTTCCTGCAAACACAGCACTGAGACTAACGTGGCTGCTACTCTGAAACCTGAGCACTGAGACAGTTTCTTGTAAAAATAAAACAAATTTATTAACAAATGGACATAGGTTAAGTGATACGCAGTAAAACCTATTAAAAGCAAAGATGATTCAAAGCAAATAAAAGTGAAAACACACACCTAAAAGCCTAAAACTTAATCTAGCAAGGTACAAGCTTTGTTCAAGAAGCTGTTTTCCTCATTTGATTGTTTCTCTGGCTGTCCAACACACACACACACACGCGCGTGCACACACACACGCACACATGCCACACACACCTCTTTTCCCTCTATTGTTAGCTATCATCAAATTAAAAGGAGGGAAATTTAACAATAACTAAAGTATCATTTGTGGGATAAAAAATGTAATGCTGTCATAGTACACATTCCCGACTCTGAACCTTAGCGCCAAGAGATGGGGTACCAGCATGATTCCTCTAAGCTTATCACCAGCTAGAACCTGTAGCGCTGCACCAACCAGGAATTTCCAGTGCCTGGTACACTCTGGTCCCCCCCAAACCTTGCCTGGGGACCCCAAAGACCCAGACCCTCTGGATCTCAACACAAGGAAGTAAACCCTTTCCCCACCGTTGCTTCTCCAAGGCTTCCCCTCCTGGGTTATCCTGGAAGATCACTGTGTGATTCAAACTCCTTGAATCACAAAACAGAAGGACAATTCACCTTCTCCCTCCTTCTCTTTCCCCCTCCCAGACTCTCCCTGAGAGGAGACATAATCCTGACACAGAGAGAAATCAGCCTCTCTCTCCCCCTTCCCTCCTTTTCTCCCCACCAATTCCCTAGTGGATCCAGACCCAGTCCCCTGGGGTCTCACCAGAATAAAAAACAATCAGGTTCTTAAACAAGAAGAACTTTTAATTAAAGAAAGAAACAGTAAAAAATTATCTTTGTAAATTTTTAAATGTAGGTACAGGGTTTTTCAGCTATAGACACTGGGAATACCCTCCTAGCCTAAGTATTCAAGTACAAATTTAAATCCTTTCAGCAAAATACAAATTTTGAACTCCTTCCAGCCAAATGCACATTGCAATAAAAAAACAACATAAGCCTACCGCTTTATCTATTTAGTACTCACTATTTTTGAATCTATAAGAACCTGTATCAGGGAGATTGGAGAGATACCTGGTTGCACATCTGCTCTCTCTGAGCCCCTAGAATGAACAGCCACCAAAAACTAACAGCACACACAGAACTTCCCTCCCTCAAGTTTGAAAGTATCCTGTCTCTGGATTGGTCCTCTGGTCAGGTGATAGCCAGGCTACAGAAACTTGTTAACCCTCTATAGTCAAAGAGATAATAAAGTACTTCCGTGCTATTAACTTTTCTTTATCTATGACAAATGCATATGAACATTTGTTGTAGGGCTTAAGAGTGTGGAGAGAGAGTTATTCTTTGGGATAGGTGTTCATTTGTCAGTGAGGGTGTTGTGAAGTTTTTGGAGGTGTTATGGAGAATGAGATGTGGGGACTTACAATGATATCTGTGGAGAAGGTTCTGTGTTTGAGAGGTGTAAGATGGAGTTGCTGAGAGTGTGATGTGTGACGTGTTTGTGTGTGTGTGTGAGAGAGAAGCGAGTGAGATATATGTGTGGGTTGGAATATGTTGAGATGAACTTCTTAGGGGGTGTGTGAATTTCAAAGAGAAGTGGGACATCTTTGTGTGTGAGGCTTAGGGTCTTTGTTGGGCTAGTGTGTGCATCTGAAGATGTGGGTGTCCAATGCGTGGGTTGTAGCTGCAAGGGATGGGGTTATAAATGGGACCTGGGTGCTTTTGATAGGAGATGGCATGATTATATAAATGAGGTGACTATATGTGTGTGCATATGGGGTACAGGTATGTGTTGGCTCAAGTTATGTCGGGTTGCTGGGACTGTGAGGGGAGAGTTGAGGTGTGTGAAAGCTTCGCAATGTTAATATGTGGGAATGTAGCTGACGGGTATGTGTTTACTCATATTCAGGTTTTGATGTGTGTGGGAGTGTTGGCTGGAGGTGTGTGTTGGATATCTGTGGAGTGTTAGGGATTTTGGGATATCTGACATAGAGTTATGTGGGTGTTTAGGTACTTGAGATGTATGTGGATGTATGTGTGTTTGTTTGTATGCTTGGATATGAAGTACAGAGATGGAGTTGGTACGATCTGAATAGACTTAGGAACCTCACCCGCTTAGGAATGTTTGAAAATCCCACTAGGCACCTATATGCATCTGTAGGCATTTAAATACCTGTGAAAATCTGGCCCTGTTAACCAGATGTCAGGAGCACTCTGTATCCTCAATTCCCTCCTCTGGCTTCCTCAAAATCAATAGGGTTCTGCAAACTGGTGCATACAACAATCCATGAAAATGCTGATCTGGGCATTCAAACATTACCATTTTGCAGAGAAACAGAGAAATACCATCAGGTTGAGTTTAGGGCCTCACTTTGCTCAGACAATAAACCACTGATCAGACTTATTTTCTTCCAAAAAAGTGTGCTTCACAATGGTGAGTAAGGCCTGTTACCTTGCTTTATGTCACACAGGGGGTCAGGAGCAGACTAAGTAATAGACTCCATGAATCCTGAATCTGAGACTCTGCTAATATGACACACTCCTCTCCCATAGCCAGGTGTACAGCCCAGGAGTCCTAAACTAGATCACTAGACCATCCTCCTCTGAAAGAGCCAGGGATAAATCCAAGAGTCCTGACTCGCTGCCCCGCACCCTCCAGTCTAACTCATTAAACCCCACAATTCTCCAAGATCTGAGAATAGAATGCAGAAGTCCTGACCTCTCCCACACAGCCTAGTATCATTTGCTGACCAATAGCTTCCATCTTCATTTAAACCATTGGCCTTGGTGGATAGGAGAGGCTAACATTGAAGTTATCCACAATCCCCCTCCTTTTCACTTAACTATCCCAGTCAATGAGTCCAACTTTCTTCCAATTCAGCCTTCTTCTGCTGCACAGCACTCTCCTCAGCGCCTCCTTCACTTCCTTGTTCCTCAGGTTGTAGATGACAGGGTTGAGGAGCGGGGTGACTACACAGTAGAAGACAGAGACTACCTTGTCTGCCTGGAAGGTGTAGCGCACCGTGGGCCGGATATACATGAAGGTGACAGTGCTGTAGAAAATGGTGACCACGATGAGGTGGGAGGTGCAGGTGGAAAAGGCCCGTTGTCTGCCAATGGTGGAGGGCATCCTGCAGATAGTGGATATGATGTAGCAATAAGACACCATAGTGAGCAGGAAAGAGCAGAGGATGATGACCCAGGCGAAGGTGAAGAATATCATCTCGCTGACTGAGGTGTCTGTGCATGAGAGGTTCAGCACTGGTGCCAGGTTGCAGAAGAAGTGGTTGATCTTGTCAGGGCCGCAGAAGAAGAACTGAGTGGTAGAGATTGTGAGGGGCAAATTGATAATGAAACCACTCATCCAAGAGCCAACAGCCAGCCGGGTGCAGACCTTTTTGTTCATCAGAGTGCTGTAGCGCAACGGGTAGCAATGGCAATGTAGCGATCATAAGCCATCACACCCAAGAACATTCACTCGGTGGTTCCCAAGCAGAAGGAGACATAGAATTGGATGATGCAGCCCGACACAGATATGGTGGTCCTCTCCACCATGAAGTTGGACAACATCGTGGGCACGGTGACTGTGGTGTACCAGATCTCCATGAAAGAGAAGTTGCTCAGGAAGAAGTACATGGGTGTGTGAAGGCGGTTGTCCTTCCACACCGTGGCGATGATGGTGGCATTGGCCATTATAGTCAAAGCATAAGCAAGGAGGAAGAAGGTAAAGAAAAGAAAGGCCTGCCATCTTCATAGGCTATTGAACCCTAAGTGGATGAATTCAGCAACAGCACTCTCGTTTCTGGCATCCATCCTTCACTGTATTTAGAATTGGAGAAGGAGTAAGAAGAATATGAAATGATAATAATTATAAATAATAATAATAATGATGAAATATAATGTAAATGTTACTGATCTGAAAGATTTTAAATGAAGTTACCATTGTGGAAAGAGGACAAACTGAGGGTCTCTTGGTGGCTTTCTCTTTTTGTATTATGCCCATCATAGATTCCAAGATTCTAAGGCCACAAATAATCATTCTGATCTTTTAGTTTGTCCTCTTTAACAGCACAGGGCATAGAACTTCCCCAAAATCATTCCTAGAACATATTTTTTTTTAGGGAAAAAAGCATCCAATCTTAATTTTAAAATGGTCAGTAGGGGAGAATCCACCCCAGCACCTAGAAAATTGTTCCAATGGTTAATTACTCTCATTGTTAAAAATATATATATATATCCCTTATTTACAGTCTGAATTTCTCTAGCTTCAACTTCCGGCCATTGAATCATGCTATACTTTTCCCTCCTAGACTGAATAGCCCGTTAAATATTTTTTTCTGTGTACATTCTTATAGACTGTATTCAAGTCACCCCTTAACCTGCTCTGTCTTAAGCTAAACAGATTGAGTTCCTTGAGTCTATCGCTATAAGGCAGGTTTTCTTACCATTCAATTGTCGTGTTTCTTCTCTGAAACCTCTCCAATTTATCATCATCCTTCTTAAACTGTGAGCATCAGAAATTGACACAGCAGCGGTTGCATCAGTGCCAAATACAAAAGTAAACTTGTTTCTCTATTTCTACTCAATATTCCCGTTTATGCAGGGAATAATTCTCAAAATCTCATTAGCTCGTTTTCAGAGGACTATCCACCATGATCCCCAAATCTTTTTCACAGTCACTGCTTCCCAGAATAGAGGCTCTCATCTTGTAACTATGGCTGACATTCTTTGTTCCTAGATGTATATGTTAATATTTAGCCATATTATTTGATTGTCCCCAGTTTACCAAATTATCCAGATCATTCTGTGTCAGTGACCTGTCCTCTTCATTATTTACCACTACCCCAACTTTTGTATCATCTGCAAATTTGATCAGTGATAATTTTATGTTTTATTCTCAAGATTATTGATAAAGATGTTAAAGAGCGTAGGGCCAAGAACTAATCCCTGCAGGACCCCACAAGACACACGCTCTATCACTGGAGAATGAAATTCTGCATGTCTCATTTCAACATGGTCCAAAATGGTTTGAGTTTCCCTACATATAGGCATATATAAACAAATAAAGTATGCATCACCCTCTAATGGGTCCCCTCCCCCGGGGTGCCATTTGGAATTGGGGTTCCACTAAGCCCTCTGACCCACCAGTCTGGGCTCCCTCTCACACTGTGCTGCTGTAATAAGCTGATAAGCCCTCCAAGCTTGTACTTTCACCAACATTCACACAGGTAGGGATACACCCAGCTGCAGTTAAACACAACCTCTCTAATCACCAGCCTCCCAGCCTAGGACACCAGAGCAGTACTGTCCTGCCTTGGTCAAAATCTGGCCAGTATATGGTTTTAACATCCAATCTGCCTCTACCTCAGTGAGTACCATACACACTTGTGGCAACCAAGCTGAGATTCTTCCCAGACACCTTAGTCAAACTCACACCTCGAAGAGTCTTCCAGGTGCTATTATCAAGACCAGGAGCATGTCGGGGTCACCAATGTCATCAGACGTTTGGCTCTGCGTGTGTGTTCTTTTTGTGCTGTCCCAGCTCTACACTGACAGCTGGGACAGCAGACCTCAGTCAAACTCCCCAGTGACCACAAGACTTGGGTAAGTAGAGAAGGCACCTGGCCAGGTTTACTGTTAACAAAGCACGGCAATAGGACCTGGCAGACTCTATGAGGATACTAAGACATGTACGTCTGTGACAATGGATGCAGCTCAGTCAGTGGCAGGACTTTCCACAGCCCCCTAGGATGGACAAAGTGTTAAGGAGAGGTATTCCAACATCTATAGACTGAAGTAAACAACCTTGGATAAACTATTTACGTACCACTGTACGCGTTTCATTACATGTTTGTTACCTCCCCTTGTACTTTCCTCCTGATGTTTCAGACAAAATATCACTATTCATTACTTTTGTCAAACCATTTGATTATGTGCTATATTGGGGTGTTCTTCAGTTGGCTTGCTGGAATGTGTTTGCACATTCATTGTTTTAGCAATGCTAGCAGCACTGGTGCCGAATTTGTGTACTGGATACTGGCTTGCAGGTAAGCATCTGCTTTTAACAGGGTCTTACTATTGCTCATAAAAAAAACTTGCATTGACTTTGGTTCAGGCCTTATGCCTTGTGCCAGACCCATGCTTCAGGCACTTCCTTTCTACTACACACATTTTCCTGGGTAAACATTGTGCTTATGTGCATTTTCTCAATAAACCATTAACATTGTTGGTCTTTTTACTGTTGTCTCTGAAAGGCTGCTTGTGGATGTTTTCAACCTCACATTTCAGTAACACATACATAGGCAAAATTCATATCTTCACATATGATGATAGCACACACAATCCAATGAGATACTAATGTCTAGCTGATCTAGACTTTTAGAATGATTCATCACAAGCATACTTTGTACAAAAGATATCCTAATTATATGACAGTGGCAAAGAAGGGTGTCACGCACCCCACTTCCTCTGGGACACAGGTTTTATTTAATGAACATTACACAACATAATTTGGGGTGAAAGAAAAGTCATTATATACAATTGTAATTCCAACTACAATATATTTTGTCCATAATTTAAATTAAGATAGGGAAAGGGAATTAATATTTTTGACCGTACTGATAATAATAACAATGCTTCTCACTTGCATAGCACATTTCTTCTAAAGATCTCAAAGTACTTCTGGTCTGTCGAACTGATTCCAGGTCAACTAACTACTCATTCACTGCTCTTCCCATTATTCCAACTTGCCTGCACAAAAAGATATCCTTACTACAGTGTGCCATATTCTTAGCCCTAGAATTCTGAAGAAATACTCCCATCTCTGATAAAAATTCCCCTTTTTTGATTACATTCAAAATTTTCAGAACATCTCATGCAATTTTATGGCAAAGCCTGTCTCCCTTATCAGGTGTGTTCCACAGAAGAATAAAATATTTAAGACTGGCTACTCTTCTGTGAAGAATTATCAATGGGTCAGCTGTAGCTTCATTTAGAGACTGCATCTCACTCTATGAACAAAGAAGGCATTTGTGGACCTCTGAGCCAAGGCAGGTCAGATATCCCAGAGAGAAACTCATGAAGATTATGGTTCATCTCTTTAGCTGATGGAGGTATTGAGAGCTATGCTAGCCTAAGATTTGGGTCAAGCTTCCTCAGTTAGAATCAGTTTCCAAAGGAGATTAAGCTAATCAGGTCACATTATAAGGCACTTCTTTAGAAAGGCTTCTCATCATAACCAGAATGTCATTTACCACCTTTAACCTAAAAAGAGAACTTTTCCTAAAGAGACTTTTAACTGAAGAAGGGACAAGAGCCCAGGATTATAGAAGAGCTTGGTAGCTGAATCCGTTTAGCCAGGAGGTGTTCTGAATACAACATGAATGAAAAACAGCAGGCAGAAAACATAGAAAATACCTCATATATTAGATCAATTCCAGTGGTTCAGGATCTTTGGTCTTTCAGAAGATTCAGTGTGTCCTGATCTGCAACCTTTCTTTTTATGATAAGTTCTTAACGCTTTCAGAAGAACTAGCATTTTAACTGATGGGTGTGGAGTAATTATGAGAGCACCTGTGTGTGCTCTATTGGAGTCTGTCCCAGCTCAGGGACAGAAGAGCTTGTTATGGAGGCTCAAAAGTGTTGCATTAATTAGGTACCAAATTGTAATTTTAACCAGTTTAGCAGACATCTGAAGGCAGTGATGTCTCTGGCTATGCACAAGTATGGCAGTCAATGGATGTTCACTGGAGACTATTCATGACTACCAAAGGAAGCATTTGATGATTAAAATTCCTTGATTCTACCCTGGTCAAATTTAAGAACATAGTACAGCCATATTGGGTCAGAACAAAGGTCCATTTAGCTCAGTATCCATGTCTCTGACAGTGGCAAATGCCAGGTGCTTCAGAGGGAATGAACAGAACAGTAATCATCATGTGATCCATTCCTTTCACCCATTCCCAGCTCCTGGCAAACAGAGGCCAGGAACACCCTCCTTGCTCATCCTGCTAATAACATGATGGACCTATCTCCAAGGAACTTATAATTTCTTTTTTGAACCCTGTAACTGTCTTGGTCTTCAAAATCCTCTGAAAAGAGTTCCACAGTTTTGACCGCTTGTATGAAGAAATACTTCCCTTTGTTTTTAAACTGTTGCTTATTAATTTCATTAGTGATCCTAGTTCTTGTGTTATAAGAAGGAGTAAATAACACTTCCTTATTTAATTTCTCCACATAGTCATGATTTTTAGACCTGGATCAACCCCTGTAGAGAGACTCACCCCTGCGGCACCTCCTGCTGGTGACTCGGGATTAGCTCATTCCAGCTCCGGAGCGCCCTCTGCAGGCCAGTGATCCACTGCCTCTGGCCTCTGAGGCCCTCCCAGGACCCGGGCTCCTTATCTGTGGTGCTGCCCCCTGCAATAACTCCTTTCTCCAGTCTCCCTCCTATCCCCACCTCGCCTCAGTATCAGCTACGCAGTCATCATCTAGCCCTGCCTTGGAGGCAGACTGCAGGATCAGCCACTCACCTGGCAAGATTGGTTTGGACCTGCTGCTTTGCCTACCCTGGGCTGCCTTCTGCACCCCCAGTACCTGTTGGCCTTATGCTAGGCCACAGCCTGGGCTTTCAGGCTGGAGCTCCCCAGCTCCTCTGCCTTTCTCCAGCCCTCTCCACTCAGGTACCCAGTCTCTGAGCTCCCGCAGCCAGGCCTTTCTCCTCTACAAACGAGAGAGACTCTGACTCCTGGCTCACAGCCTCTTATATACAGGCCAGCTATGGCCTGATGGGGCATGGCCCAGCTGCAGTCACTTCCCATTCAGCCCAGCTAAACAGCTTCCCGCCAACACCTTCCCAGGGCGTTTTAAGCCTCAGCAGGAGCAGGGTAACCACCTGCTACACCCCTTACTGTCTCTTTCCAAGCTGAAAGAATCACCTATATCTATCCTCACATAAAAGCTGTTCCACCCTAATATTTTTGTTGCTCTTTTCCATCTGTCTTTTTTGAGATGGTGCAACCAGATCTGCACACAGTATTCAAGATGTGGCATACCCTGGAATTATAAAGAAGATATGAATTTTGTCTTACGACCTTCCATTTCCTAATGTTTCCCAGCATTCTGTTAGCTTTTTGATTGCCTCTGTACATTGAGTGATGTTTTCAGAGACTATCCACAATGACTCAATATCACTTTCCTAGTGGTAACAGCTAATTTAAATCTAATAATTTGTATGTATAGATGGGATTATTTTTTCAGGTGCATTATTGCATGTATAAACCGAATTTCATCTGCCATTTGTTTGCCCAGTCACTCAGTTTTGTGAGGTCCTTTGTAACCTCTTCTCAGTCTGCTTTGGAGATAACTATCTTGAGTAGTTTTGTATCTGCAAATTTTGCCATTTCACTCCTTACCCTTTTCCCAGATATTTTATGATATGTTGAATATTACTGGTCCAGTACAGACTCCTGGAGGACACCATTATTTACCTTTCTCCATCTCAGAACTGACCATTTGTTCCTACCCTTGTTTCCTCTCTTTAACCAGTTACTGATGAGAGGACCTTCCCTCTTTTCCATGACAACTTATTTTGCTTATGAGCTATTGGTGAAGATTTTGTCAAAGGCTTTATGAAAATCTAAGTAACTTATATCACTGGATCACCTTGTCCACATGCTTGTTAACACCCTAAGCAGGACTGGCCTTGGGGGGGCTGTATGCCTTCCCTCTCCTCCAGGGCAGTGCCCAAGGGGAACTGTGCACAGGATTTGGATTCCCACCTGACCAGTGCTGAGAGCCATCTGGCTGATGGAGGCAGCATGGGCAGGCAGACATTGGAGCAGCAGCCTGGGGGCAAGGGAGAAACCCGAGCTGCAAGAGGCAGTTGGACAACCAGCCCTCAGAGCCAGGTGACTCCTCCAGAGCCCTTCCTCTGCCCTGCTCCATGTGTGCAGCTGCTTCTGTTCCTGTCCCCCAATCCCACCATCCCTGTTGGTTCATCCCTGGAGTTACTCTTGACCACTTCAGACTGGGAGTGTCCTCCTGTCTGCTCTGCAGGGAGGGAGAAGGTGATGGTGGGGTGTCCTCCTCCCCCACTCCTATGTACGCTATTTCCACTGAGCTGGAGTGACAGGATGAGGGAGAGGGGATCTGTGTGTGCTGCTGTCTTCTGGGTCCGGAGCTGCTGGCAGCTGCTTGTGGCTGAACACGCCTAGTTCAAGCTCCTGACCCTGAGTGCTTTCATAAAGAGAGAGTGCACTCACTCAGGCACACGCACAGTCCCCTCAACACATACACATGCACACTCCTTCACACAGTCCCCCCTAACACACACAGCAGGGCTCCTGCATCCAGGTCACTTCTCCACTGTTGTTGGGGCTGACCGCAAGTTACCTTGACCTGTTATTACAGGATGGCTCGGGTGGAGCTAGTAGTGCACTGGCTTTGACCGGCCAGGCTGGCTTGCAGCCACTGTGACTGGATAAAGTGAAGAGATAAGGCGGCCTGAGAGTGTTAAGTGTGGGAATAGAAAGCAGTAGTGTTTCCTGCCAGATCCTTCTTGTGGATGTATACGTCCCCTGAGAAAGAGATGATGATAAGAATGAGTATGAGAATTTATTTAGATGAGCAGTCTAACCTGCGGTCCTTGGCCTTATAGGTGCCCAGGAACTCTCCACGCTGGAGCAGCGCCTGCTACGAACACTCGTGGACAAGGTTGGAGGCTCTGGGACTGTTCGTAGGAGAAGGGGCCTAAGCATTGATTCTTGCTTGCCTGCTTGCTTGCTGCAAATCACGTATTTAGTAACGTGTGAAGGCTGGTAAGCTTATTATGATTTGGCAATAAAACCGGTTGTACTTATACACCTGGTATGGCTTCACTGAGTGCACCCAAGCTCCCTCTTTGGCGCAACAGATGTGCTTAGGCATCAGGAGCTGCTGCTGTCCTGCCTGCCCCTTACACAGCCCATAGGGAAAGTCACCTGGATGTAGGAAGCCCTGACATTGCTCCTTAATCCCCTCCTCACAGCCCCCTAGAGCTGCGGGGTACAGAGGAGCAGCAGTCCAGTGGGGGAGCAAGCAGCAATGCCAGCTGCTTTGTGAATCCAGGTCAATTTCCTCACATGGATGCAGGAGGGGGATGCAGGGGTTAGGGGAAAAGGAGGCACTGTGCAGGGGTTGGGGCATAGGAGGGTGCAGGTATTGGGATGTAAAGGGGGGTAGGGATTGGTAGTGAAGGGGGTGTAGGGATTAGGAGTTCAGGAGGAGGAGCAGGCATTAGAGATGAAGGGGGCACAGTGCAGAGGTTAGGGGAGACAAATAACTTTATTTTGTGAGAACTAAGAAGTCCTACTGCTGCCTAAGAGTTTCCTCAGAGCCTCCATGACTTCTTTGTTCCTCAAACTGTATATGATTGGGTTGAACACTGGTGTAATGACCGTGTAGAGCAAGGAGATTGCTTGGTTAGTGTCCACAGAACCACTGGAAGCGGGCCTCATGTAGGTGATAAAGCCACTGCCAAAGAACAAGGTGACTGTTTTGAGGTGTGAGGAGCAGGTAAAGAAAGCTTTGTGTCTTCCCTCAGCTGAGCGCATTTTCAGGATGGTGGAGAGGATGCAGATGTAGGAGGTGATGATCAGGGCAAAGGGGAATATTATGAACACTACAGTAAGCGCAATGTTGATAACATCATTCAGGGATGTGTCTGTACTTGCCAGCTTAAGCACTGGAATAACATCATAAAAAAAGTGCTCCATTTTATTTGACCCATGGAAGGATAACATGAATATAGTGACCGTTTGCTCAAATGCCACCACATTGCCTGCAATCCACACCACAGATGCCAGTCTAATGGTGACTTTTCTGCTCATGATGAGCGAGTAACTCATGGGGTTGCATATGGCGACGTATCGGTCATAGGACATTACAGCCAGCAGGCAGCATTCCGAGTTGCCAAAGAGGAGGAATAAATACATCTGGGTTGCACAGCCAAGGAAGGAGATGGTCTGACGCTCTGACAGGAGGTTGGACAAGGCCTTGAGGATGATGACCGAGGTGTAGCAGATCTCCAGGACTGATAAGTTCCTGAGGAAGAAATACATGGGGCTTTGGAGCATCAGGTCAGTCACTGTGACAGCAACAATGAGGCTATTTCCTATAAGGATAATGAGGTAGATGAGTAGGGCCAGGATAAAGAGAAAGAGCTGCAGATGCTAGAGATCCGAGAAGCCCAGAAAGATAAACTCAGTCACTGTACTTAAGTTTCCCTCCATATCTCTATCCTGATGAGATCATATATGGATTCCAACACCTCAGAGGCTAGGATGACATAAGTAGATAGAATTACTGTTACGGGATCAGTCACATCCCTCTCCCCTTTCTTATCTCTCTGAGTGCACCCAACTCAAATGTTTGGCATCTTCACCTTACTCGGCTCTGGGTGGAATCTTGTCACCCTTCCATTTTTAGACAAGAACCCGGACACATGGCTCCATGTACCGACCCCTTATCACCCTGCAGGGTTTGGTTTTGACCACCTGTGTCTCCTCTCTTTGAGAAGCTTGGAACAAAGCATTGAAGAAAAAAAAGGACTTTAAAACAGCAAGCAGCCTGCACACAGATTTAGTCTCATCCATTCCTTTGCATCTCTACAAGGAAAGATAGAGCAGGGTTACCTTATCCTAGCTAGCCCAGATCCTCCTGTGTGTCTGTGCAACTCTGAACCTGGTTCTCAGACAGACTCACTCTGTTCAGACTGGACTGGGTGCTCCCCACAGGTGTGAGCTATAACCATTATAGCTACTCGCTCTGACGTTGTCTCTGAATGAAACTTAAGTGTAAGCTCCTAAGCAATTGTTAGCCAGGGTCTCCTCTCTCTGCCCCTAGATGGGCAGGCTGGATCTGCTACCAATTTGCTACCTAAGGCCTTGTCTACAGCTAAAATGTAGGTCAACTTAGGTACACATAAAACTTAACTATATTGCTCAGGCGTGTGAACAATTCACACCACTGGGAGACTAGTTAAGCCATCTTCAACCCCAGTATAGATAAGAGTCATTCCTTCAGATTAGTTAGCTTGGTAGAGATACATGATGCACAATACCTTCGAGAAGACAGAGAGAAAGAGAGATGAGGGACCATTCTGCAGATAAGATAGATAAGAGTAAATTAGATGGAATGATTAGATGAGAAGGAAAAAAGAGACAGAAAGACAGAGAGAGAGATGGCTCATTTTTCCTTTCAATTCTGGAGATCATTTAGCTGAGAACAGCTCGGGATGATGCACATGTGGATGAAACAATAAAGAAGGAAAACACCACAATCTGTCTCATAAACCTTTCCAGCTGTGGCAAATCCACTGTTTCTGAAAGCCACTTACCTCTGGAAGAGAAGCTTCTCTGCTAGTGACCCTCAGAGGTGGGTCCTTTTTGTACTGTGCAGTGACCATTGGGATTGAATCTGCAGGGTTCTGTCTGACTCTGAGCACCCTGGACAATTAGCAATTACATTTCTGTTTTTAAGGACACTGAACAATGAAATTAACTCAGCAATACAGAACTGTCTTTAAACTTCAGAGATGGGCTGACCCAGACTACAATCTCACTTGCACTTATTGGTTAAGATCAAGAATATGGGTTTACTGTGCATTGTGCAAACACTGACAGAAGTCGTCAACTTTATTAAGATGTGCATGTTGCAATAACATCCTGATCCCTCAGAGACTGTATAATTTATCTCAGTTTTTCAATAATAAGTTCCTGTAGGACATGGACTAAGGATGTAATAATTTCATCTTGAAATTTCCAAACAAATATAATTGGTCTCTAGGCAAAAAGGTTATAGAAATAGCTACCAGTGATGACAAGAGATTAGATCATGATGGAGCTGGGAGTCGTGTCATGCTACTCTGTGATGGGACATGGTCTCCACTTCACCACAATTGCACCATCTCTCTGGACACTAATTGCCCCACCATTCTGGCACTCTCAGAATGAATCTTAGAATGCCCGGGACCCCAGAGTTCAGGCACACTGCAAGGTGTGCGTGTAAGGAAAATTCACATCCATTTTCAGGTTGTAGCTGACCTGTTGAAAGCCAAGGACAGCATTCTTCACGGATGTCAGCTCTTCACATCGTGAATTTCTAGGACTCCAGTTCAGATCTATCCCATGGTAGGAGTGACTCCAGTTTGTTACACTTACATGGCTGCTTCTGTGTCTTGTATGTAATGAGTTTAGTGGGTCTCAGTCCAGCTTCCAGTGGACAAGTGTCCACAGGGGTGGTCCTAGACTAGCTGCCAGCAACTGGCACCCTAGGCGAACCATGCAAATGAGAGCCTCCAAACCCCAAGGGCAGATCTGGACTCAGGATTTTGTTAAACTGAGATACATTTTGCCCCTTTTTTCCTTGTAATGTTTTTTAAATTTATTTATTTATTTATTTATTAAACAGAGGCTCAATTTACTTTGTCTGTCCCTCTGTCCAACCAATGTTTTTGAGATCAGATAAAATAGAGACACAAAATTTTCAGAATAGATTTGTACACAACAGTTAGATGACATTTCAGTCCAATTTCAAATAAAAATGCATTAAAATGTTAATTATTTTTTACTATTACAAATCCAAAACCATCCATTACGCTATCCTGCTTAAATTGCCACTACTACCACTTCCAATATAGAAAGAAATAAGAAAACTCTTCAATGAATTTCAACCTGTATTTACAAAACACTGAATAAAAAACTCTGTGCTCTTAAAACATGACTTTTCTTGCTTTAAGTTTTGAAAATTCAGTGACTAGTTCTTTTAGATCCACTTTTCCAGCTATTTCATGCTCTATTGACATTGTGGCAAGTCCAACAAGTCTCTCTTGCACCACTGTTGAACTCAGATATGTTTTTTTAATCAATTTTAATTTTGAGAAGCTACATTCCCCACTAGCTAAGGAAACTGGCAAAGTTAAAAGACTACATAGAGCTATAAAAGTGTTTGGAAAACTATCTGTGAGTTTATTTTCAAAAACAAACTTCAGTACTTCTTCAGGAGTGGAATGTTTCTTAAGTCGTCTTGAAAAAGCCTGAAGCATCACTACAGAAATCTGTAGGCATCAATGTCTTTGATTTTCATAGAGTCAATGCCAAATCCAGTTTTCTAAAAATTTCTATCCTGTTTTCTGCTGTTTTCTTTGAAACGCTTGTGGCTATCATATAGAAGCCAATACTGGAACTCTAAGCGCTGCATCTGTTGAATCTTTTGGCAACCAGGTAGAATTGCAGTATCAAGGACTGTGAAGGCAGGAAATTCCACTTTGAACCTTTTGTTTTGGGTTCTAAAAGGAATGTGTTTCTTCATCCTTCATATAAATTTGCTGTTTCTTTTTGCAGGAATGCAACACTGGTTTGGTTCAAATTCTGCCAGAAAGTCTATTCTTCAGCCAGCTCAGAGAATCTCCCAGTTGTTCCTCGAACCCCTTCATTCACTTCTGAATTTCCTTTCAGAATAGTTTTACGTTTGCTTCAGTTTTTTGACTAGCAAAATGTATGTTTAAATTCTTTTCTTGAAGCTGCTTACTAGTGAGGTTAAATCTTAAAAAGGATTTATTATTAACCGTCAAATGGAGTGAAGTCACAAATTTTGACTTGGAATGGCATTTGCAAGAGCTTTGCATCTGAATGTGCCACATGCCAGATGATCCAGTAAAGGATAGTAGTACTCAGAAATTTCCAAGTCTAGGCATCATAAATTTTCCAAGTTTCAAGAAACGAGCGTCTCCAAAGCATCTCGTGTGACTCCTCTTTCTTCTGTGTATGACATGCTTGTCATAGCTTAGCCCAGAATCTCATCACAAGGTGTTATAGTCAGAAATCTTCCAGTGGTGTTTTGAGTCTGGAGAAAAACACATAAACACCTTAACGAGCTCCTATGGTCAAAAGAAATTCTTGCTTTCCAAACCAAGGATCTAGCAGCAGCGCAGAGGAAGTGCAAAGGAATGAAAAAGGCCCTAGGATTGATTTCTTCATTACCATTCTACCTATTGCCAGATTTGTCTGCCTGTAGCATCTTACACTCACTATCATACTGTTACTCACCTATATGGTGAATGACAGGCATTTATTCGATCCATTATAATGGTATTTCAACGATAATGACATGTTTCAAGCTTCTTGTAGAATATTTCAGTTATAAATGCCTCCAGTCAATCTCCTTCATGGTTATGAAACCCCAAAAAATGTCTTTAATGAGCATTTAAACATATCTCTTTATCTGCAGACTATTCCAATTATCCACATAATGAACGATCAAAATCATTTGTTCAACATTGACTCACATTTGGTGTCAACAGGGCCAATATGTGAAAAGTATTTGCAGATGGCAGTTTTACAATTTTTCTTTAATTGGCATTGCTAGTTTTGCAAATCAGTCCATTCTGCATATTGTTTCTAGGTAATGAAACCTGTTGATGTACGATCAGTTTGATACATTATGTAGATGCTCCTCATGACTGGAATCAAAGAAAAGGTATATATTAACAATAATTAAAAAGTTTCCATTACCTTGGAGTGATAATTTTTTTTCTACCAACGGCCGCGATGCTAAATGCTTTGCCCACTGAAACTCTGACTGAAAACAATCAGAGGACTAACTATTTGTTGCCAATATTCTTCTTTTTCATTGATGCTACATAAATTTTCTCATTGATAGTTTTTTTCAATCATAATCAGTTCTTTTCAATTTTGAAAAGCATTTCAAAATGTTTCTTACTTTCAGTGAAGAGAGATGAAAGATATTTTTTCCAATCTTTCGAACCATTTTCAGGATCAGTAGTCCAAGTGCTTTGGTTTTTTTAAATCTGTAGGAAAAGCAACAAGAGTCCTTTGATTTTGAATATATGTAACCAGTTTTGATGAATTTCTTCCCCATGTGAGTTTCTCTTTAATTTTTTGCTGAGCAGATAATGTATCTTTAATTTGAAAATTCAATATGGCAAGGGCAAAGTTACAACACTCTAGGAAATTCAAATGCACAACACAAAATTGGTAAACTAGCTAAATGGTCATGGTACTGCTAAAAGAATCTTGGGGTTATATTGGATCTCAAATTGAATATGAAAGTCAGCAATGTGATGCATTTACAAAAGGCTATTCATTCGTTTATTAACAATGAATGCAATTATTAAGACATGAGAGGTAATTTGTTGTACTCCACTCAGCAATGATGAACCCCAGCTGGAGTACTCGCTGTCCAGTTTACGACGTACCCAACATTTCGAAAAGATGTGGATTTACAATTGGAGAGTTTCTCAGAGGAAAGCAACAAAATTATTGAAAAAAAAAAGTTTTAAACACTGTCTCATGAGAAAAGAGTTTAAAAATTGGGTCCCGGTTTATTCTTGAGAAAGAAAGAGGTGGCGGGGAAGAAGATGTGTTTTGAAAATATCCCTTTAAATATTTTGGTGCTTGTTACTGAGGAAGATCTCGTGAACAATTTTCTTTTAGCTTTGAAGGATTAGTGACACATAAAAGCAGGCTAATCTACAGACAACGAGATTTAGGTTACGAAATTAAGTGAAAAAGCTTATCTCTTTCCTAGATTAACTCCTATATATATAGATGCTCCGGAGGCTTCCAGAGTGTTGTATGGGCATTCCCATCACTGGTAGAATTTCTAAGAAACAGGTGGAAAGAGATGGCTGAATATCTTTCCGACATACATTCTAATACGTTCTTAGCCTCTTATCATAAAGCTGATTGTTACCTTGTGCTTTTCAGAACGCAGATCATGGATTACCTACTGCGACCTAGAGAGTCCCCTGTTTGGTATCTAGCTCCTTCATGCTTCCTGAGAGGATTAATTAGCACCAACTCTTTGGCTGTCCCAGATTACTTAACCCTCCAAAACCACTTATTCTACTGTTAGCATTTTGGTGCCTCTATATGTGTTGTTCGCACACAATATTGGCGCAGAATTTCAATGTCTCCTGCTTCAGCCGGACCTCCCTGAACACAGATGTGATTCAGGGGGCCCTTCTTGGGAACCCCCCTCTAGTTGTCTATGTTCATTCTGGTAAGACAGTATGCGGCCTTGTAATCAGAAGAAATGAGGCAAATAAAAAATGAATTTACTTGCCCGAAGAATACCCCCCCGGATGGAGCAGGAAACTGATCTCTTCTGGAAAACAAAAAACCTAATGCCATACCCACAAGGCATTTTTAAGTTTTCCCACATTGATAGGAAGAAATGATGTATCATTTTTAGGTTTCCTGCATAATTGATTTCTTGCCCGCGCTTTATTTGTAGTACTGTGGGACCGGGGCTCAATCCTCCTACAGAGGGGGAGGATAGCCGCTCCGTCTCACCGCACTCTGTCGGCCTGTGGGCCCGTCCCTTGCTCGGGGTGCTTGAGGGAACTGACAACAGTTAGTAGAAGGCCCCGCCCCTGTCAGTCGGTGGGCACCCGAAGCAGGAGATCTATATTAAGCCCAGGCCCTGGCCAGGGCGGGGCAACACACACAGTTAGGCTCAGGCCTTGCAGCAGGCGAGCAATAAGTGAAGCACTATGATCAACCAATACTGAAGATGGTCTCCTCAGACAAAGGGAGGGGGTCTGCCACCCTTAAAGAAGGTGGCAGGGGAACGCAGGCCCTCCCACTCCATGCGTTCCAGCCCGGGGCCCTAGCAGCGGTCAACGCCCGTGAAAAATGGTCGTTGGGGGATCCTGACACTCAAATAACACACTGACAGACATGGCTCAGGTGATCTGCAGCGACTGCTGACTGGAGTTGGCTGGCCCCCGGGCAACTTCCAACTCCCCTCTCGACAAATACAGACAAAACTGAGGTACCTGCCCTTGCCAGCGTCTGGATCCGGGGAGGTCACAGCACATGAGTTCCTCAGCGGGTCCGGCGGCGGGAGGTCTAGTCCACTCCTCAGGGTACCGGGGGTCGGGTGGGCTGGTCCACTCCTCAGGGTACCGCGGTTCGGGCGGTCCGGTCCACTCCTCCACAGGCCGAGCATCAGGCAGCTCAGCCAGCTTCTCTGAGTACTGGCCCCAGGGGAGGTCAGGCAAGTACCCCTCCGGATACCGGGCGCGGGGTAAGCCGGGCCCAGCGGGAGCTCGGGCCCCAGCGTCTGCCTTCTCTGGCAGCCTCCTCCTAATTGAGGGCTGGGGCTGGGTTTTTGTACTTCCTGTCCCGCCCCTTGACTTCCGGGGGGTGGGGACAGGCGGCAGGGCCTCCACCCGGGGCCCCACCTTCTCTGGCCTATTCCCTTCAGGAGGGTGGGGGAGTGGGGCCCCCTCACTACACCTGCATTTTGGGGCTTTATCACACATTGCATCCTTTGTTTAGACTTGGAGAAATACAAGATATGCTATTGGATTAAGCAATTGTTGGCTCTATGCTATATACCAGTACAAGCTTTGGGGGAAGGATAACTCAGTGGTTTGAGCATTGGCTTGCTAAACCAAGAATTGTGAGCTCAACCCTTGAGGGGGCCACTTAGGGATCTGGGGCTGAATCAGTACTTGGTCCTACTAGTGAGAGATAGGTATATATCCATTTATTATTAAGTTGCATGTGTGTGAGTGTTTAAATTGCTCCATGACCTAGCAGAATTCCCTGACCTGGACTGTTTTGCACTTCATTGCTTTCAACAATGCAGAACTCTTTAATTTAACAGTGTAATTATCACACCAATCCTTTCAAATGCATCTGATAGCTGTATTTACCACAGAATATCAGGGTTAGAAGGAACCTCAGGAAGTCATCTAGTCCATCCTCCTGCTTAAAGCAGGACCCACCCTTAGACAGATTTTTGCCCCAGATCCCTTAATGCCCCTGTCAATGTTCCTTCCCCACTCTGAACTCTAGGGTACAGATGTGGGGACCTTCATGAGAACCGCTAAGCTTAATTACCATCTTAGATTTGGTTTCGCTGCCACCACCCAAATTATTTATGAGTCATAACTCTGTCTATCTTCCTCCCCCAGAATATCTCCCAGCCAAATACTATAACCTTTCCCTGGGTAGCCTTGAGAGACATCTCCACCAATTTCCTGGTGAACACCGATCCAAACCCTTGGATTGTAAAACAAGGAGAAATTTTGAATCTGCTGCACATTAAATTCTTTGGCTGACCCCTGGTTCTTCTGTTTTGTGAAGGGGTAAATAACATTTCCTTATTCACTTTATCCACACCAGTCTTGCTTTTATAAACTTCTATCATATGCCCCCTTAGTCGTATCTTTGCTAGATTGAACAGTCCTAGACCTTTTAGTCTCTACACATATGGAATGTGTTCCATGACTTTAATAGTTTTTGTTGCCCTTATCTGTACTTTTCCCAGTTCTGATATATTATTTTCTAGAGATAGGTGGACCAGAACTGCATGCACTATTCAAGTATGGCATACCTGCCTATCTTAGCTATAATAGAGTAATATTTCGTCTTAATTTCTATCCCCTTTTTAATTGGTCCTAATATAGTGTTACTATTTTTGACATGCCAGTGCACATTGAAACGGATATTTCAGAACTTCCACAATGATTCCAAATCTCTTTCTTATGAGTAAACCTAATTTAAACCTATCATTTTGTATGTACAAAGTTGGGATATATGTTTCCAACTGTGGCATTAACTTGAACGTCACCAACATCGAA
>NC_133782.1:39312279-39346339 GCF_003597395.2 Chelonoidis abingdonii
TATGACAGTGGCAAAGAAGGCTGTCACACACCACACTTCCTCTGGGACACAGGTTTTATTTAATTAACATTACACAACATAATTTGGGGTGAAAGAAAAGTCATTATATACAATTGTAATTCCAACTACAATATATTTTGTCCATAATTTAAATTAAGATAGGGAAAGGGAATTAATATTTTTGACTGTACTGATAATAATAACAATGCTTCTCACTTGCATAGCACATTTCTTCTAAAGATCTCAAAGTACTTCTGGCCTGTTGAACTGATTCCAGGTCACCTAACTACTCATTCACTGCTCTTCCCATTATTCCACATTGCCTGCACAAAAAGATATCCTTACTACAGTGTGCCATATTCTTAGCCATAGAGTTCTGAAGAAATACTCCCAACTCTGATAAAAATTCTGCTTTTTTGATTACACTCAAAATTTTCAGAACATCTCATGCAATTTTATGGCAAAGCCTGTCTCCCTTATTAGGTGTGTTCCACAGAAGAATAAAATATTTAAGACTGGCTACTCTTCTGTGAAGAATTATCAATGGGTCAGTTATAGCTACATTTAGAGACTGCATCTCACTCTGTGAACAAAGAAGGCATTTGTGGACCTCTGAGCCAAGGCAGGTCAGATATCCCAGAGAGAAACTCATGAAGATTATGGTTCATCTCTTCAGCTGATGGAGGTATTCAGAGCTATGCTAGCCTAAGATTTGGGTCAAGCTTCCTCAGTTAGAATCAGTTTCCAAAGGAGATTAAGCTAATTAGGTCACATTATAAGGTACTTCTTTAGAAAGGCTTCTCATCATAACCAGAATGTCATTTACCACCTTTAACCTAAAAAGAGAACTTTTCCTAAAGAGACTTTTAACTGAAGAAGGGACAAGAGCCCAGGATTATAGAAGAGCTTGGTAGCTGAATCCGTTTAGCCAGGGAGGTGTTCTGATACAACATGAATGAAGAAACAGCAGGCAGAGATAACATAGAAAAATACCTCAAATATATTAGATCAGTTCCAGTGGTTCAGGATCTTTGGTCGTTTCAAAAGATTCAGTGTTGTCCTGATCTGCAACCTTTCTTTTTATGATAAGTTCTTTAACGCTTTCCAGAAAGAACTAGCATTTTAACTGATGGGTTTGGAGTAATTATGAGAGCACCTGTGTGTGTCTATTGGGATCTGTCCCAGCTCAGGGACCAGAAGAGCTTGTTATGGAGGCTCAAAAGTGTTGCATTAATTAGGTACCAAATTGTAATTTTAACCAGTTTTGAGCAGACATCTGAAGGCAGTGATGTCTTCTGGCTAATGCACAAGTATGGCAGTCAATGGATGATTTCATCTGGAGACTATTCCATGGACTACCAAAGGAAGCATTTGAGTGGATTAAATTCCTTGATTCTCACCTGGTCAATGTTAAGAACATAATACAAGCCATAAATGGGTCAGAACAAAGGTCCATAGCTGAATATCGACTGTCTTCTAACAGGGAATGCCAGGTGCTTCATGAGGGAATGTAAGCAGAAGCAGATAATCATTCAATGTGATCATCCCTTCGTCACCATCCCACTCCTGGCGAACAGAGCAGGAGACACCTCCTTCGCTCATCTGGCTAAGTAGACGAGTGTGGAGCTATCTTCCAAGGACGTTATAAATTCCTTTTTGTTTGGAACCCGGTTAACTGTCTTGGTCTTGCAAACCTCGCTCGGAAAAAGAGTTCCACAGTTGGAGCCGCATGGTATGAACCGTTGTTTATTTTAAACCCTGTTGCGATCAGTAATTCTCATTAAGAGATACCTAGTTCTTGTGTTACTACTAGAAGGAGTAAATAGAACTTCCTTTTTAATTTCTCCACATCAAAGTATGATGTGGTTAGACCTGATCATATCCCCCGGAGAGAGCAAGCTCCCCTGCCGCAGTGGGCCTGCCTCGTGACTTCGGGAATGTAGCTCATTCCAGCTCGGAGCGCCCTTGCAGGGCGCAGTGGATGCCCACTGCATGTTGGGGCGCTCGGGACGGCCCGCCAGGACTGGTGCGCTTTATCTGGTGTGCTGCCCTCGCGGCAAGAACCTTTCGTCTCTCAGAATCTCCTGTCGCAGGGAACCCACCCTATCCCACCGTCCCAGATCAGCTACTGGCAGTCATCAGAATAGAGAGAGAGAGAGACGCGCACTCATCCATGGCCGAGAGTTGGTTGACCTGCTGCTTTGCCTACCGCCTGGGTTCCTCTGCAACCCAGTAACTGTTGGCCTAGCAGCACAGCGGGCTTTGTCCAGGCTGGGAGCTCCTCGTCTCTGCCTTTTCCCCAGGCTGCGCCACTCAGGTACAAACCTGCAGCCCAGGCCCTTGTCCTTATCTAAAACGAGAGAGACTCCTGAGCCCGGCTCACAACGCTCTTATAGCAGGCCTACTATGGCCTGAGGGGGGCATGGCGCACGCTGCAGTCATTCAATCCCACAGGAGATACTACACTATGATCCCAGGCTGTAAACCGTTCAGGCAAGGAGCAACCGGTAACAAGCGACTGCTAAGAATTCGCAACAGTGAAAAGATCACTCTTATTATCTCGCCTCACATAAAAAGCGTTCCTTACCGCATATTTTTGTTGCCTATTCCATTTGGCTTTTGCTGGAGAGGGTGAAACCCAGACGCACAAGATCAAGGATGTGGGATACCCTGGAATTTATAGAAGAAGCAGAGAATTGTTGGCGGCACCTTGTCATTTCTAAAGAGGCCCAGCAGGCATTGTGCTGTTGGATTGCTCTGGTACATTGAGGGGACTGTTTTGCCAAGAGTACTATCTCACATGACTCACAGATCACTTTCCATAGTGTGTAACAGCCTAGATTTAAATTAAATATCTGTATGTATAGCGATGGATAGGTTTTCGCAGTGTGTCATTAAGTCTTGCATTATCAATACCTGAATGTCCAGCTGCAGTTTGTGGGCCTCCCGCGTCACTCCAATTTTTGAGGATTCCTGTAACTCGTCCTCAGTTCGCTTGAGAGATAACTATCTTTGTAGTAGGTGTGTATGGCAAAGTGTTGCAGTTGCATCAAGTACCCATTTCCCAGATATTTTAGAATTGGGAATATTGCCTGGGCCAGTACAGACGCCTGGAGGAGACGCGATTATTTACGCCTTTCTCCATTGCGTCAGAACTGACATGTTGTTCTATCTTGTTCCTCGCTTAAAAAGATGGACTCCCTTGTCCCATGACGACTTATTTGGCTTATGCAGCTATTGTGAAGGATTGTCAAGCTTATGAATGAAAATCTAAGTACAAGCTAAGTATCACTGGATACCCTTTCCACATGCTGTGGACAACCTCAGCGACTGTCTTTGGGGTGCTGTAAGGCCCCCCCTCCTCCAGGGGCAGAAGCCTGTTCAAGGGAAGCATAGAGTGATAAGGCATTTGCGATTCCCCTGACCATGCGGAGAGCCAGCTCGGGCTGATGGAGGAAGCATGGAAGGAGACAGTGAGCAGCAGGCGCTGGGGGCAGGTGAGAAACTTCAAGCTGCAAAGAGGGCAGTGGAATGCACAGTCCCTCGAAGAGCCAGGTGACTCCTCCAGAGCCCTTCCTCTGCCCTGCTCCATGTGTGCAGCTGCTTCTGTTCCTGTCCCCCAATCCCACCATCCCTGTTGGTTCATCCCTGGAGTTACTCTTGACCACTTCAGACTGGGAGTGTCCTCCTGTCTGCTCTGCAGGGAGGGAGAAGGTGATGGTGGGGTGTCCTCCTCCCCCACGCCTATGTACGCTATTTCCACTGAGCTGGAGTGACAGGATGAGGGAGAGGGGATCTGTGTGTGCTGCTGTCTTCTGGGTCCGGAGCTGCTGGCAGCTGCTTGTGGCTGAACACGCCTAGTTCAAGCTCCTGACCCTGAGTGCTTTCATAAAGAGAGAGTGCACTCACTCAGGCACACGCACAGTCCCCTCAACACATACACATGCACACTCCTTCACACAGTCCCCCCTAACACACACAGCAGGGCTCCTGCATCCAGGTCACTTCTCCACTGTTGTTGGGGCTGACCGCAAGTTACCTTGACCTGTTATTACAGGATGGCTCGGGTGGAGCTAGTAGTGCACTGGCTTTGACCGGCCAGGCTGGCTTGCAGCCACTGTGACTGGATAAAGTGAAGAGATAAGGCGGCCTGAGAGTGTTAAGTGTGGGAATAGAAAGCAGTAGTGTTTCCTGCCAGAGCCTGCTTGTGGATGTATACGTCCCCTGAGAAAGAGATGATGATAAGAATGAGTATGAGAATTTATTTAGATGAGCAGTCTAACCTGCGGTCCTTGGCCTTATAGGTGCCCAGGAACTCTCCACGCTGGAGCAGCGCCTGCTACGAACACTCGTGGACAAGGTTGGAGGCTCTGGGACTGTTCGTAGGAGAAGGGGCCTAAGCATTGATTCTTGCTTGCCTGCTTGCTTGCTGCAAATCACGTATTTAGTAACGTGTGAAGGCTGGTAAGCTTATTATGATTTGGCAATAAAACCGGTTGTACTTATACACCTGGTATGGCTTCACTGAGTGCACCCAAGCTCCCTCTTTGGCGCAACAGATGTGCTTAGGCATCAGGAGCTGCTGCTGTCCTGCCTGCCCCTTACACAGCCCATAGGGAAAGTCACCTGGATGTAGGAAGCCCTGACATTGCTCCTTAATCCCCTCCTCACAGCCCCCTAGAGCTGCGGGGTACAGAGGAGCAGCAGTCCAGTGGGGGAGCAAGCAGCAATGCCAGCTGCTTTGTGAATCCAGGTCAATTTCCTCACATGGATGCAGGAGGGGGATGCAGGGGTTAGGGGAAAAGGAGGCACTGTGCAGGGGTTGGGGCATAGGAGGGTGCAGGTATTGGGATGTAAAGGGGGGTAGGGATTGGTAGTGAAGGGGGTGTAGGGATTAGGAGTTCAGGAGGAGGAGCAGGCATTAGAGATGAAGGGGGCACAGTGCAGAGGTTAGGGGAGACAAATAACTTTATTTTGTGAGAACTAAGAAGTCCTACTGCTGCCTAAGAGTTTCCTCAGAGCCTCCATGACTTCTTTGTTCCTCAAACTGTATATGATTGGGTTGAACACTGGTGTAATGACCGTGTAGAGCAAGGAGATTGCTTGGTTAGTGTCCACAGAACCACTGGAAGCGGGCCTCATGTAGGTGATAAAGCCTCTGCCAAAGAACAAGGTGACTGTTTTGAGGTGTGAGGAGCAGGTAAAGAAAGCTTTGTGTCTTCCCTCAGCTGAGCGCATTTTCAGGATGGTGGAGAGGATGCAGATGTAGGAGGTGATGATCAGGGCAAAGGGGAATATTATGAACACTACAGTAAGCGCAATGTTGATAACATCATTCAGGGATGTGTCTGTACTTGCCAGCTTAAGCACTGGAATAACATCATAAAAAAAGTGCTCCATTTTATTTGACCCATGGAAGGATAACTTGAATATAGTGACCGTTTGCTCAAATGCCACCACATTGCCTGCAATCCACACCACAGATGCCAGTCTAATGGTGACTTTTCTGCTCATGATGAGCGAGTAACTCATGGGGTTGCATATGGCGACGTATCGGTCATAGGACATTACAGCCAGCAGGCAGCATTCCGAGTTGCCAAAGAGGAGGAATAAATACATCTGGGTTGCACAGCCAAGGAAGGAGATGGTCTGACGCTCTGACAGGAGGTTGGACAAGGCCTTGAGGATGATGACCGAGGTGTAGCAGATCTCCAGGACTGATAAGTTCCTGAGGAAGAAATACATGGGGCTTTGGAGCATCAGGTCAGTCACTGTGACAGCAACAATGAGGCTATTTCCTATAAGGATAATGAGGTAGATGAGTAGGGCCAGGATAAAGAGAAAGAGCTGCAGATGCTAGAGATCCGAGAAGCCCAGAAAGATAAACTCAGTCACTGTACTTAAGTTTCCCTCCATATCTCTATCCTGATGAGATCATATATGGATTCCAACACCTCAGAGGCTAGGATGACATAAGTAGATAGAATTACTGTTACGGGATCAGTCACATCCCTCTCCCCTTTCTTATCTCTCTGAGTGCACCCAACTCAATTGTTTGGCATCTTCACCTTACTCGGCTCTGGGTGGAATCTTGTCACCCTTCCATTCTTAGACAAGAACCCAGACACACAGCTCCATGTACCGACCCCTTATCACCCTACAGGGTTTGGTTTTGATGACCTGTGTCTCCTCTCTTTGGGAAGCTTGGAACAAAGCATTGGAGGAAAAAAAGAATTTCAAAACAGCAAGCAGCCTGCACACAGATTTAGTCTCATCCATTCCTTTGCATCTCTACAAGGAAAGATAGAGCAGGGTTACCTTATCCTAGCTAGCCCAGATCCTCCTGTGTGTCTGTGCAACTCTGAACCTGGTTCTCAGACAGACTCACTCTGTTCAGACTGGACTGGGTGCTCCCCACAGGTGTGAGCTATAACCATTATAGCTACTCGCTCTGACGTTGTCTCTGAATGAAACTTAAGTGTAAGCTCCTAAGCAATTGTTAGCCAGGGTCTCCTCTCTCTGCCCCTAGATGGGCAGGCTGGATCTGCTACCAATTTGCTACCTAAGGCCTTGTCTACAGCTAAAATGTAGGTCAACTTAGGTACACATAAAACTTAACTATATTGCTCAGGCGTGTGAACAATTCACACCACTGGGAGACTAGTTAAGCCATCTTCAACCCCAGTATAGATAAGAGTCATTCCTTCAGATTAGTTAGCTTGGTAGAGATACATGATGCACAATACCTTCGAGAAGACAGAGAGAAAGAGAGATGAGGGACCATTCTGCAGATAAGATAGATAAGAGTAAATTAGATGGAATGATTAGATGAGAAGGAAAAAAGAGACAGAAAGACAGAGAGAGAGATGGCTCATTTTTCCTTTCAATTCTGGAGATCATTTAGCTGAGAACAACTCGGGATGATGCACATGTGGATGAAACAATAAAGAAGGAAAACACCACAATCTGTCTCATAAACCTTTCCAGCTGTGGCAAATCCACTGTTTCTGAAAGCCACTTACCTCTGGAAGAGAAGCTTCTCTGCTAGTGACCCTCAGAGGTGGGTCCTTTTTGTACTGTGCAGTGACCATTGGGATTGAATCTGCAGGGTTCTGTCTGACTCTGAGCACCCTGGACAATTAGCAATTACATTTCTGTTTTTAAGGACACTGAACAATGAAATTAACTCAGCAATACAGAACTGTCTTTAAACTTCAGAGATGGGCTGACCCAGACTACAATCTCACTTGCACTTATTGGTTAAGATCAAGAATATGGGTTTACTGTGCATTGTGCAAACACTGACAGAAGTCGTCAACTTTATTAAGATGTGCATGTTGCAATAACATCCTGATCCCTCAGAGACTGTATAATTTATCTCAGTTTTTCAATAATAAGTTCCTGTAGGACATGGACTAAGGATGTAATAATTTCATCTTGAAATTTCCAAACAAATATAATTGGTCTCTAGGCAAAAAGGTTATAGAAATAGCTACCAGTGATGACAAGAGATTAGATCATGGTGGAGCTGGGAGTCATGTCATGCTACTCTGTGCTGGGACATGGTCTCCACTTCACCACAATTGCACCATCTCTCTGGACACTAATTGCCCCACCATTCTGGCACTCTCAGAATGAATCTTAGAATGCCCGGGACCCCAGAGTTCAGGCACACTGCAAGGTGTGCGTGTAAGGAAAATTCACATCCATTTTCAGGTTGTAGCTGACCTGTTGAAAGCCAAGGACAGCATTCTTCACGGATGTCAGCTCTTCACATCGTGAATTTCTAGGACTCCAGTTCAGATCTATCCCATGGTAGGAGTGACTCCAGTTTGTTACACTTACATGGCTGCTTCTGTGTCTTGTATGTAATGAGTTTAGTGGGTCTCAGTCCAGCTTCCAGTGGACAAGTGTCCACAGGGGTGGTCCTAGACTAGCTGCCAGCAACTGGCACCCTAGGCGAACCATGCAAATGAGAGCCTCCAAACCCCAAGGGCAGATCTGGACTCAGGATTTTGTTAAACTGAGATACATTTTGCCCCTTTTTTCCTTGTAATGTTTTTTAAATTTATTTATTTATTTATTTATTAAACAGAGGCTCAATTTACTTTGTCTGTCCCTCTGTCCAACCAATGTTTTTGAGATCAGATAAAATAGAGACACAAAATTTTCAGAATAGATTTGTACACAACAGTTAGATGACATTTCAGTCCAATTTCAAATAAAAATGCATTAAAACTGTTAATTATTTTTTACTATTACAAATCCAAAACCATCCATTACGCTATCCTGCTTAAATTGCCACTACTACCACTTCCAATATAGAAAGAAATAAGAAAACTCTTCAATGAACTTCAACCTGTATTTACAAAACACTGAATAAAAAACTCTGTGCTCTTAAAACATGACTTTTCTTGCTTTAAGTTTTGAAAATTCAGTGACTAGTTCTTTTAGATCCACTTTTCCAGCTATTTCATGCTCTATTGACATTGTGGCAAGTCCAACAAGTCTCTCTTGCACCACTGTTGAACTCAGATATGTTTTTTTAATCAATTTTAATTTTGAGAAGCTACATTCCCCACTAGCTAAGGAAACTGGCAAAGTTAAAAGACTACATAGAGCTATAAAAGTGTTTGGAAAACTATCTGTGAGTTTATTTTCAAAAACAAACTTCAGTACTTCTTCAGGAGTGGAATGTTTCTTAAGTCGTCTTGAAAAAGCCTGAAGCTCACTACAGAAATCTGTAGCATCAATGTCTTTTGAATTTTCATGAGTCAATGCCAAATCCAGTTTTATACAAAATTTTCTTATCTGTTTTGCTGTTTTCTTTTGAAAGCTGTGGATATCATATAGAAAGCCAAATACTGACTCTAGCTGCTGCATCTGTTGAAATCTTTTGCAACCAGGTGAATTGCAGTATCAAGGACTGTGAAGCAGAAATTCACTTTGAACCTTTGTTTTGGGTTCTAAATGGATGTGTCTCATCCTTCATATAAATTGCTGTTTCTTTTGCAGAATGCAAACTGGTTCTGGTTCAAATTCTGCCAGAAAGTCTATTTCTACAGCAAGCTCGAGAGAATCTCCCAGTGTTCTCTCGAACCCTTCATCACTTCTGAATTCCTCCAGAATAGTTTTAGTTTGCTTCAGTTTTTGAATAGCAAAATGTATGTTTAAATTCTTTTCTTGAAGCTGCTTACTAGTGAGGTTAATCTCTAAAAGGATATTATACCGCAAAATGAGTGAAGTCACAAATTTGAACTTGGAATGGCCATTTGCAAGAGCTTCTGCATCTGAATGTGCCACATTGCCAGATGATCCAGTAAAGATAGTATCTTCAGAAATTTCAGTTATGGCATCATAAATTTTTCCAAGTTCATAGCAAAGAGGCTTCAAAGCATCTGTGTGACTCTCTCTTCTTGTCTGACTAAGTTGTTTTATAGTTAGAGAACTCACAAGGTGAGTCAGAATCTTCCAGTGGTGTTTTGAGTCTGAGAAAAACACATAAACACCTTGCACCATGTCAAAGAAACTGCTTGCTTCCAAACAGGATCTAGCAGCAGCAGCAGAGGAAGTGCAAGGAATGAAAAAGGCCCTAGGATTGATTTCCATCATTCTCCTTTGCACACTATTGTCTTCACCCTTCATATTACTCCCATTATCATAGCCTTGGCCACATAAGTTTTCAACAGATAATGACATTGTTTCAAGCTCTTGTAGAATAGTTTCAGTTATAAATGCTCCAGTCATCTCCTTCAGTGGTATGAAACCCCAAAAATGTTCCTTTATGAGCACTTAAACATTATCTTTATCTGCAGACTTTTCAATATCCACAAAATGAACGATCATCATTTGTTCAACATGACTCACATTTGGTGTACAGGCAAATATTATTGAAAAGTATTTTGCAGAATGGGCAGCTTCTACAAATTTCTTTTTAATGGCATTTGCTAGTTTTTGAATCAGTTCATTCTGCATATTGTTTCCTAGGTAATGAACCTGTGTTTCACGATCAGTTGATAACATTTATGTAGATGCTCCTTCATGACTGGATCAAAGAAAGGTAGATATTTAACAAATATTAAAAAGTTTCCATTACCTGGAGTGTATAATTTTTCATTTCTACCACGGCCGCGGAATGCTAAATTTTGCCCACTGAGAACTCTGACTGAAACAATCAGAGGGACTAATATTTGTTGCCAATATTCTTCTTTTTCATTGATCATACATAAATTTTCTTCATTGATAGTTTTTTTCAATCATAATTCAAGTTCTTTTCAATTTTGAAAGCATTTCAAATGTTCTTTACTTTTCATGTGAAGAGAGAATTGAAGATATGTTTTTCCAATGCTTCGAACCATTTTCAGTCAGTGATGTACCAAGTGCTTGGTTTTTAAAATCTGTAGGAAAAGCAAAACACAGAGTCCTTTGATATTGAATATTGTAACCAGTTTTGATGAATTTCTTCCCCATTAGTGAGTTTTCTCTTGTAATGCTGAGCAGATAATGTTCTTTAATTTGAAATTCAATAATGGCAAGGGCAAAGTACAACACTTAGGAAAATTCAAATGCACAACCACAAAATTGGGAAAACTAGCTAAGTGATGGTACTGCTGAAAAGAATCTTGGGGTTATAGTGGATCTCAAATTGAATATGAGTCAGCAATGTGATGCATTTACAAAAAAATGGCTAATATCATTCTGGGGTTTATTAACATGAGAGGCAATTATTAGACATGAGAGGTAATTGTTCTACTCCACTCAGCACTGATGAGACCCCAGCTGGAGTACTGTGTCCAGTTCTGCGTACCACATTTCAGAAAAGATGTGGATACATTGGAGAGTTCAGAGGAAAGCAACAAAATATGAAAAAAAAAAGTTTTCTAAAACCTGTCTCATGAGAAAAGGTTTAAAAATCTGGTCACGTTTATTCTTGAGAAAAGAAAGACTGGGGGTGGGGGGAAGAGATGTGTTTGAAAATAGTCTTTAAATATTTTGAGTGCTGTTACTGAGGAAGATCGTGAACAAGTGTTCTTTATAGCTATTGAAGGTAGGACAAGAAGAAGCAGGCTTAATCTGCAGCAAAGGAGATTTAGGTTAGAATTAGGAAAAGCTTTCTAACTCTCAGGGTATTTAAGCTCTGGGGGAGGCTTCCAAGAGAGGTTGTGGGATTCCCATCACTGGAGTATTCTAAGAACAGGTTGGACAAAGGGATGGCCTGAATATTCCTTCCGGACATACATTTCTAATACTCTTAGCCTCCTTTCAAAAGCCTGATGTTACCTGTGCTTTTCCAGAAGCAGATCAGGGACCTACTGCGACCTAGAGAGTCCCATTTTGGTATCTAGCTCCCTTCATGCTTCCTGAAGGGACTAATTAGCACCAACTCTTTGGCTGTCCCTGATTACTTAACCCTCCAAACCACTTTATTTCTACTGTTTAGCATTTTGGTGCCTCTATTGTGCTCGCCACAAATTTGGCCAGAATTTCAATGTCTCCTGCTTCAGCCGGACCTCCCTGAACACAGATGATGATTCAGTGCCCTTCCTGGAGCCTCCTCTAGTTTGTCTATGTCATTCTGGTAAGACAGTATGCAGCCTTGTTACAGACAAGAAATGGAGGCAAATAAAAAATGAATTTACTTGCCCGAAGACCCCCCAGTGATGGAGCAGGGAACTGATCTCTTCTGAAAACAAACCTAATGCATTACCCACAAGGCTATTTTAAGTTTTCCCACATTGAAGGAAGTAATGATGTATCATTTTAGGTTTCCTGCATAATTGATATCTTGCCCGCTGTAGTACGGTGGGACCGGGGCTCAACCCTCCTACAAGGGGGGGGAGGATAGCCGCACCGTCTCACCGCACTCTGTCGGCCTGGGGCCCGTCCCTTGCTGGGGTGCTGAGGGAACTGACAACAGTTAGTAGAAGGCCCCGGCCCTGTCAGTCGGGCTGGGCACGAAGCCAGGAGTCTATATAAGCCCAGGCCCTTGGCAGGGCGGATGGCCAACACACACAGTTAAGGCTCAGGCCTGTTTTTTTTTCAGCAGGCTGAGCAACTAGATCGGGCAACCACTGTAAGATGGTCTCCTCAGACAAAGGGAGGGGGATGCCACCCTTAAAGGGTGGCAGGGGAACGCAGGCCTCCCACTCCACTGCGTTCCAGCCCGAGGGCCCTAGCAGCGGTCAACGCCCGCTGACGGTCAGTGGGGGGATCTGAACCAAAAACACACTGAACATGGGTCAGGTGAGTCTGGCAGCCTGACTGGAGTTGGCTGCCCCCGGGCAACTTCCAACCTCCCTCCTCACTGGGTACCTGCCCTTGCCAGCGTCGTCCGGGGGGTCCCCAAGCATGAGTTCCTCAGCGGGTCCGGCGCGGGAGGTCTAGTCCAATCCCAGGGTACCGGGGGTCGGGTGGGCTGGTCCCACTCCTCAGGGTACCGGGTATGGCGGTCCGGTCCACTCCTCCACAGGCCGAGCATCAGGCAGCTCAGCCAGCTTCTCTGAGTACTGGCCCAGGGGAGGTCAGGCAAGTACCCCTCCGGATACGGGCGCGGGGTTAAGCCGGGCCCAGCGGTGAGCTCGGGCCCAGCGTCGTCCCTTCTCTGGCAGCCTCCTCCTAATTGAGGGCTGGGGCTGGGTTTTTGTACTTCCTGTACCGCCCCTTGACTTCCGGGGGGTGGGCACGGCGGCAAGGGCCTCCACTAGCGGCGCGCCCCACATTCTCTGGCCTATTCCTCTTCAGGAGGGTTGGGGAGAGGGGCCCCCTCACTACACCTGCATTTGGGGCTTTATCACACATTGCATCCTTGTTTAACTTGCTTTGGTGGAGAAATACAAGATATGCTATTATTAAGCAATTGATGGTCTATGCTATATACCAGTACAACGCTGGGGGAAGGATAACTCAGTGGTTGAGCATTGCTTGCTAAACCAAGAATTGTGAGCTCACCCTTGAGGGGCCACTTAGGGATCTGGGCTGAATCAGTACTTGTCCTGCTAGTGAGAATAGGTTAATATCCTTTATTATTGTTGCATGTGTGTGAGTGTTTAAATTGCTCCATGACCTACAGATTCCTGACCGGACTGTTTTGCACTTCATTGCTTTCAACAATGAAACTCTTTATTTACAGTGTAATTATCACACCAATCCTTTCAAATGCATCTGATAGTTGTATTAACAAGAATATCAGGGTTAGAAGGAACCTCAGGAAGTCATCTATCCACCCCGCTAAAGCAGGACCCACCCTAGACAGATTTTTCCCAGATCCCTTAATCCCTGTCAAGTTCCTTCCCCACTCTGAACTCTAGGGTACAGATGTGGGGACCTTCATGAGAACGCTAAGCTTAATTCCATCTAGATTTGGTTGCTGCCACCACCCAAATTATTTATGAGTCATAAACTCTGTCTATCTTCCTCCCAAGAAATCTCCCACTCAATATAACCTTTCCTGGGTAGCCTTGAGAGACACTCCACCAATTTCCAGGTGAACACCGATCCAAACCCTTGGATTGTAAAACAAGGAGAAATTTTGAATCTGCTGCAATTAAATTCTTGGCTGACCCTGGTTTTTGTTTGTGAAGGGGTAAATAACATTTCCTTATTCACTTTTCACACCAGTTTGCTTTATAAACTTCTATCATATGCCCTTATGTATCTTTGCTAGATTGAACAGTCCTAGATTTTTAGTCTCTACCTATGGAATGTGTTCCCTGACTTTAATAGTTTTTTTGCCCTTATCTGTACTTTTCCCAATTCTGATATAAGTATTTCTAAGATAGGTGCCAGAACTGACATGCACTATTCAAGGATGGCATACCATGCCTTTATATAATAGGATTATTGTTTTATGTGTATTTTTCACCTATTGCTATCCCTTTCTTATGGTCCCAATATAGTGGTAACTTTTTTGGGACCCTGCCACAGTGACAATTGAACGGTGTGTGTCAGAGAACTATCCCAAATGATCCCAAAGATCTTTTCTTGGAGTGAAAAAGCTAATGTATTAGACCCTATATTTTGTAACATCGTCACCAGTGGAATTATGTATTCCAATGTGCATTACTTTTTGATACGTACCAACACTGATTTTCAACATCGTGCGTCATTGTGTGCCAACAGCCCATCCAGTTTGTGAGACCCCTTGAAACATCACTTGCACCACGTGTCAGGTTGGGGCCGTTAAGATAACTCCTATCTCTGTGAGTAATTTTTATATTCATGCTACAAACTTGCCACCTTCACTGTTATACCCCTTTTTTATCCCAGATCATTCCTAGGAATATGGTTGAAAGCATTGCATCTCAGTGCAGGTCCATTGGAAGACTCCACAATTTACCCTCTTCACTGTGAAAGAATGGACCATTTATTCATTAATAAGTATACGAACAGTAAGAAAGACAAAAGGTTCATATGGCACGGGGCCCAGTACCCTGTTCTTCCGACAGTGTCATGAAGTGCAAGGGTCCAAGGAATAAACAAGAACAGGTTATGCATGAAAGGACCATCCGCTTTGCTTCATTCTCAGCTTCTGGGAACAGAATTAGGGCACCATCTCTGCATGCCACGGCTTGAAATAATTATGATGGAACATCCTCCCTGAACTTATGTAGTTCTTCTTTGACTGCCTTTTCGTAAATTCCAATTTATTCGTTTTTGAGATGGGGCAAAGCAGTCTGCAGACAATTATTCAGAGAATGTGGGCATAACCGATGATTTTATAGAGGCGATATGATATCTTTGGTCTTAGTATTTTTCCATTTTCTTAAGAATTCTCGACCATTCGTTATGCTTTTTTGATCTGCTCTGCACATTAGATTGATGTCATGTACTCGCTGCTCTTCTGCTCTTGAGTGGAACTTTTGAATAAGTTAAAGGATTTCCTATGTGCATTACGTTGGAGCATTGCTCATTTGCTGTGAATTGTACGATGATTTGTTGGCATGTCGCTAGCATGGTATGCTGAGGGTTATTTTTTCAGGGATGGGTACTTAGGGTTGGGTTGTTAGTGGCGGGTGCGGGTCGGTTGTCCTGCGGGCATTGTGATGTGTCGTGTTGTAGCTGCTGCGTCGACAGTCTTTGGACTTAACTAGTCTTGATGGTGTTTGTATCATCTGCATTTTTTTCCACCCCACTTTACCCCTTTTTTCAGATCATTTTGAATATGTTGAAAGGACTGGTCCACCAGACTCCTGGGAGCACCACATTACCTCCATCCTGAAAAACTGGACATTTATTCTTTTTTGTTTTTCTGTCTTTTAACCAGTTACCAACTGATGAGAGAACCTCCTTTTTATCCATGAAGATTACTGCTTAAGAGCCTTTAGGAGGAACTTTGTCAAAGGCTTCTGAAATTCTAAGTACACTATACTATTGGATCCCTTGGCCACATACTTGTTGATCCACCTCAAAGATCTACTAGTTTGGTGAGGTAATGCCCTTTACAAAAAAGTTGACTTTCCCTACAAAAGTGTTCAACTATGTGTGGACATTTTTTCTTTACTATATTTCAACCATGTGCGTACTGAAGTCAGGCTTACCAGCCTGTAATGCCAGGATCACCTCTAGAGACTTTGTTAAAATTAGTGTCACATTAGCTATCCTCCAGTCATGTGTACAGAAGCTTATTGAAATGATAGGTTATAGATGACAGTTCGTAGTTCAATTCACAGTGGAGTTCCTTTGAACCTTGTGGTGAACACCATCGGTTTCTGGGAATATTACTCTTTAGTTTAATATTTTGTTCCAAACTCCTCTAAGAGACACCTTTATTGGGATAGTTCTCAGATATGTCCCCTAAAAAGAATGCTCTGGTTTGGGAATCTGCCTACATCCTCTGCTGTGAAGACGATGCAAGAAGTAATTTAATTTTCTCAATGGCCTATATCATCCTTCAGTGCTTTTAGAATCTGAGTTCGTGCCACAGTGGCCGCACTGGTAGTAGCAGCTGTCCGCGTCGGATGTACTTAAAAAAATTGTTATTACTTTTTGAGTCTTTGCCTAGTTCTTCAAATTCTTTTTTGGCCTTCCTAATTAAATTTTTGCACTTCATTTGCCAGAGTTTATGCTGCTTTCTATTTTCCTCACTGAGATTTAACTTCTACTTTTTAAAGGATGCATTTTTGCCTCTCACTGATTCTTTTACTTTGTTGCTTAGCTGCAGATAATTCTGTTCTTTTCTCCAGTTTCAGTCATCATACCACACATAACTCAGGAAGCCTCTAATAAACTTTCCTCAATGTTTACTTGTCCTGTGAAAAGTGGCTTTCTGCAAGTGACGCTGTGGAGTTCCAATCTTATTGTCTCTTAGATACTTCAGAGAAAACTTGCATACGTAAAAATAAAAAGAAGCTGCTGATTCTCACAAAAAACTCTTTCCCCTCCCCATTATCATCCCTAAAATCTCATCTTGGGATTTCATAGACTTAATGACCAAAGAAACAAAAATGTGCATGCCTCCTGCATAAATGGCCTGAAGCTGTTGCTTACCTACAGATCACTAAAAATGACCTGACTACATTTCTTATGAGCAAACAGAGAATGGTCCCAATAAATAATATATTTATAAACACACACACCTCTGGTGCTTTAAAAGGCCTAATTAAACAAAGCTGAGGAAAAATCTGAGCAAAATTTATTGTGATGAAAAATTCAGAGAGAAAAAATGTTATTTAGAACTAGGAGTTGTTTTAAAAAAGGTTTAATAGGTGGCCCAAAAGCCACCATTCCACATTTTTGAGAAAAGACAATGTTGGTAAGAGCCCATTCTGGTGAAGGGAGGAAGTTTAAGAAGCAGTTAAAATATACAAAAAATATATTTTATTAAAATATACAAACATACCACACTATCCTAAACAACTGGAAACTTAAGAAAGGAGCAGCAGATGCTATCAAATAGGTGGAGGAGGTGAACAAGGAAGATAGTGGTGATGGAATTCTGAGCCAACTATTAAATAACACAAACTGTATTTTTTTCCACTATTTTCCTCAGGGCTGTTTTCACTTCCTTATTTTTCTGGCTGTAAATGATGGGGTTTAACATGGGGGTCAAGATGCTGTACTGGATAGAGAACAGCTCATCTAAAAAAAGTGAAGTGACTGAGCTGGGTTTCACGTACTAGAAAATAGCCGTCATGTACAATAAACCCACCACAATAAGGGGGGAGCTGCAGGTGTAGAAGGCTTTACAACGGCCCTCCGCAGAGCAGATCCTCAGGATGGTGGAGATGATGAACATGTAGGAGACCAGGATGAGGAGGAAGGAGATGAAACCAAATATCACAGCAGAAGAAATAAGAGCTATTTTATTGGTGAATGTCCCTGTACAAGACAGTTGTAATAGCAAAGGGACATCACAGCTGAAATGGCTGATTTCATTGGCCCCACAAAAGTGTAACTTTAGCACAAGGACAGTGTTGACCAATGAATGCAAGAATCCCATTGTCCATGAACAACCCACCAATTGGCTACAGACTTGTTTGTTCATGGTCACTGCATAATGCAGTGGGTGATATATGGCAGAGCATCAGTCATAAGCCATTGCTGAGAGTATGAAAATTTCAGTAACAGCTAAGAGCAGGATGAAGAACATCTGGGCAAGGCAACCATTGACAGAAATGGTTTTGTGCTTTGCTAGGAAATTCACCAGCATCTTAGGGAAAACCACTGAGGAATGGCAGATATCAACAAAGGACAAATGAGACAGGAAGATGTACATGGGACTGTGGAGGTGAGGATCTACCCTTATTACCAACATAATTGCCATGTTCCCCACTAGGATGATTAGATAAATAACTAAAAACACTAAGATGAGGAAAATTTGGAGGTGTGGGTCATGAGAAAATCCCATGAGAATAAATTCAGTCACATTAGTTTGGATTTCCATTCACATATAGTGATCTGTAAAAAGAGAAAAAGAAATGAAATTATCCAATATAATAACAGTATTTGAAAATTCCATGAGAGAAAGAGAAAATCCAAGTGAGATTTTCAAAGGCATCAAGTGGATTTAGATGTCCAAATTCTATTTCCATACTCCAAGTGAAATGAAAATAGGGTTTGTCCTATTACATAAGGGTTTACATTAGTATTTTCTTTAAATACAGCAACACCTTCTCCAAGGTATTTCTCATACTGTGACCCATAAAACTGAGATCCTTTTGTGGATACCTTCTGTACAACCGATTTCCTAAACCAGTACTTACATCATCCATTCCATAACTAACTGTGTTGAAGTTGATAAAATTAAGGAAATATTAAGAGACAATTTGCAAATAATCTTCTGATCGGTGTGGTTGTATTTAGTCAGATACCCTCATTAGAATAGCATAACAGATGTCTGCCTGTTGTCTGTCAATGATTTCCATAGATAGGTGAGATTCACCCATGTATTGCTCCATCTTTATGCCAACATAAGTGCAATGACTTCAGTAATATTATCCCAGTAAAAAAACGAATCGCATCAGTGCTGAATAATGACTCATTTGTGACCGGTTTGCAAATCAAAGATGTTTTTCTTTAGTTTCCAGTTCCTATGTTAAATATGGGATGTGGAAATCAGGATGTGTTTTCTCCATATAGTATAATGTTACAGTCCAAGATTTGCCAAAGTGGGTGGTGCATTTGATTTTTTCATTTTTTGGATGGTTGACTTGGGAACCCTTAAAGGGGGGTTATTTTCTGAAATTGCTGAGCACTCTCTGTATAAAACCAAACCTCATTAAGGTGTCTTCAACCTGAGGCACCCAAATCTGTCCATCAGCAATACAGGTTCAGCAGGCCAAATTCTGACACCTATTTGACACCATTGTTTGCATTCCTGCCCTCAGTCAAATCTATACAAAACCACTGATTTTATGAAGCTTTTAAAACAATTTACTAGGCAAGTTGGTTCATGATGCACAAGAAAGAACAGAATCTGCCTCAAACTCCCCTAGTTTTATTAGCTTTTGATCCCATTTTTTGGTTGTAAACCTCCAAAGATGTTACTCTGGATTCTACGGGAGAACAGAATTGAAACAATAGTGTCATTCTTAGAACACCTCTCAAAATAGAACAGCACTTCAAAGCCCAGATCATGGAACTGGAGCTGCATGCCTGGACCTCATCCTGAGCCCCAGTGAAGTAAGTGGGGTTCCACACAAGTCCTATTCCCAGACCTGATTCAGGATGTGGGCCAAAATCTTTTCTTCTGTGACCATTGCCCCTCAACACTCTATTTCTGTTTAACTGATTGCTCACGAAAGCCCCAACACACACACAAACATTATGAACAAAAGCAAAAATGTCTTCTTCCTGTTACAACCATTATCTTCCCCAGGATTCCCTACTGATGTTTCCATCTTTCTTCTTGATACAATGGACAGTAAGTTGTTCAGAACAGTGCTATTGCCTTTTGAATAGTCTTTACGACCCTACGGATAACACTGCACAAATAGAACATTAATACCTAGTTCGTCTAAGAACATAAGAACAGCCATATAGGATCAGACCAAAGGTCCATCTAGCCCAGTGTCCTGTCTTCCAACAGTGGCTAATGCCTGGTGCCCCAGAGAGAATGAACAGAATCGATAATCATCAGGTGATGAATCCCCTGTCATGCATTCTGAACTTCTGGCACACAGGCTTAGGACACCATCCCTGCCCATTCTGGCTAATAGTGGATCTACCCTCCATGAATTTATCTGGTTATTTTTTTTTAATCCTGTTATAGTCTTGGCCTTCACACCATCCTCTGGCAAAGAGTTCCACAGCTTGACTTATATAGCATTTGTCATCAGTAGATCACAAAGCACTTTGAAAAGGATATCAGCATCCTCACCCTCCATTTTACAAATTAGGAAGCTAGGACACAGAGAGATGTAGGGCTGGATTTTTGAAGGCATTTAGGCACCTAAATGCTTTTAAAATCTTTCCTAAAGACACCCAGCAGCACTAGGACTAAAACATACGTTTCCTGCAGCCCCAAGCAGTTTTCTATCCATTATGATTCATTGTCATCAATTTTAAAATGTTGGCTAAAACATTTCAACTCAGGTGGCTACACCTCGGCACTGGAAGCCATAGATAGGTATCACAGTAATTGGCCTTAACTTCAGAGATGCTAAACCCTCCCAGATTCAGACAGATGTCAATGGGAGCTCATGACCCTGCTCATCTCTGAAAAGCAGGCTATTCATTTAGAGTGACGGTGTATTGATTTCATGGGGGAATTATTTTTTTTAATTCAAAATTTTCCTTTTGTTCTATAGAAATTCAACAGTACTCAAAATAAATAAATAAATAGTTTCAAAAACCCTAAAATGATATTTTTTTCCAGCTTTTAAAATACAAACTGAAAAAAAAACATTACAATGTTGCTTTTTTTGTTAAACTATTTAGTTTTCAGATTTCTAAAACCAAACATTTTTCAAGGGGTGAGGTTCTTTAATTACAAATAATAAAAATAAATAAAACAGAAAACAAAACAAATAAATCTTTAGAAATAATGTTTTGTAAAATTTCCTATGAAAAACAGATGAAATTTTTTGGCCAAGAGTAACTATTATCATTCATGCTGATGGTAGCAATTTGATAACTCTGCCTTGCTTTTCAGTTGTTTAAGAATACAGATTTTCCAGGAGCAAGAATTATATGGTGCTATTGACATCAACAGCAGAACTCCCATTGTCTGAAACAGAACAAGGATCTGCCATTGTTCGAACAAACAAGCCTCATTCTACCTTCTTCTCTACAAACAAATGGGCCTGATTCTACACTGCCTTGCATCTTGTGATCCGTGCTATATAAAATGTATGTAAGACACAACCACATTGGAATGCTAACATTTTCCACCCACTTTATACTGAGTTATGCCCAAGTATATATATTCTGATTCAAGGCAAGGAAGAACCAATTATTCAGATCCTCAGTTTCAGGGAACTGCACAGACACACACCATCAGAGAAGCCCATCCAATTTTTTTACCAAATTACTTGTTTCTGAAAATGTCTACTCACCAAAAGAATCGATCTTCTCTTTGTGATTTCTCTTCACTTTTGCTAGACTTGGTATCATGGTTCCATACTGCAAAAAATAGAGGTTAGTCGAAACAAAGGCTAGAGTGTGATAAAATCAATCAGTCTTTTGTGTTTTCATTACTTTGTCTATGTCACGGTGAATCAGATGCACATGCAGCCTTGCCACCTAACTCAGGACATGATCAAAAGGTTGATGAAGTAAGGTAGATAGGCAACATAATTTGTTCTTTCTTGGCTGTGCTACCCATGTGTAATAATCTTTATATTGCTGTGTGATTGTACAAGACACCTTGTTTATATTTTAGGCTTGCTAGTCTTATGTCTTCAATATTCTGGAAAATTAGGGCTTGTATTATACAAATTGATTCTATCTATCAATCTGTCTATCTATTCTTATTCAAACCCATCTCTCTCTCTCTCTCTCTCTGCAATATCTCACTTTCACTTCCTCCCTCCTTCTCTTTCCCCCTGTCTCACCAATACAGTAAGTAAAAACACCAGGTATTCCTTACCCTGAAAAGTCAGTTACTACATGGGAGTGGATCTAATGTTTATGTAGTTTACCTCACTGCCCCTCCCCTGTTGCAAAGAAATACTTTTTATTCTCTGATGCTAAGACCAACAGTTAATTATTTCTGAGGAGTCTAAACATGTCCTGGTTACCTCTGGGACATGTATCGCCTGTTTAACACGCTAACAGTGTGCTGGATCAGTAACGAATGGATAATTTACAATGCATAATATGGCAGATTTAGAAAGATCTGTGCACTTTGACCTATTTTGTTTATTGATTCATCTAGAGATGCTCAGATAATGTAAATCACTGCAGCCCCAGTGAAGTCAATGACACCGCACTGGTCATACCAGATGAATAACTGACCCGTTATTTCAATTGAATAGTGTATATTGTGACAGTGAATCTGTTCTGGGGAGTGGACAATGAATGTTAGATTTGGCTTCTTTCTGTTTTGCATAGACACTATCTGCCCCCCTCCCTTTCAGCATAGAATCAGAGCTCCTCACTCTCATTACTATAGTTATCCTCACCACACCCCTAAAAGGTAGGGCATTGATATCATCCCAATTTACAGATGGGGAACTGAGGAACACAGAGACTAAATGACTTGCTTTAGGTCACATAGGAAGAATATGGCAGAGCAGTGATTTGAGCTCAAGTCTCCTAAGCCATAAACCAGAACCTGAGCCTGTGGATCACCCTTCTGTGGGGTCTTGCCCTGGTACATTCCTGTTACTTATAATGTGAATAATGTTCTTGTTACCTTGTAAAGAAAACCATCTAGATCCAGACTGAGATCTTAAAACCACCATGTGTCAAGGCTTAAACCAATCCGCAGATGTGGGGGACTGATCATTACATAACGCCCCATGGCAGGTGATCTTACACCTTCCTCAGCTGCTGACCACTGCTGGAGACAGGACAGTGAATTGCGGAGTGCAGCTAGGATGGCACTAACTTCCTTGCTGTCTGCTGCTTGGGAGCCGGCCTGTGTCACTCACTGATGGGTTGGAAGTATGGAGAGAATTTCTTCTCAGATTTGAGTCCAGGCTGCTCCTGGCTGGCCTAGGCCAGAAGGAAAGCGATTGTGTGAAAGTTGGTAGTGTGAAAGTTTGGCTAAGGCTCCATTAAGTAGGGATGTGGTCTGTGCCCAGAATGTCGGCTTTGTCTCTCTAAGAACAACTTGCCCCACAGTAGCAGGACTCTGGGGAAGACTATTTGCATAAACTAAGCTCCAGCTAAGTTCTGTGTAAAGGGCTTAAGAAGGTGAGGTGGCCATGTATGGATGAATTACACCTTTTAACAGGGAGTCAGCTTATGAGACTAAGGCTAGATTCTGCCAGACTAACTCACATGGAGTAACACCTGAGCCCACATCCACAAAGGGACTTAGGTCTTTAAAGCCCAGATTTAGGCTTCGCTGTGATCCACAAAACCCTGCTAAACTGCCACATAATCCAGTAGGTGCCTAAACTCACTCAGCACCTAATTGTTTGCTGTTCATGTTACCTAGGTGCCTGGGTTTTTGCCTCCAGGCATATGCCCTGCTGCCTCAAGCAGGCACCCTGGTGCACTTCTTATACCTAGCTGCAGGGTGATCCCCCAGCCAGATGAAGATAGTGATTCCTCTGTCTGTTTCATGTGTGGGTCCAATGCAGTAGCTGTGCTCAGAGCCTGCTTGACCCCACACAGAGTACCCCCTAGAAGAGCAGGAAACAGCTCTCCTCTGACAGTTAGCCCAGTAGCTAGTGTACTCACCTAGGATATGGGGGATCCTGCTTCAAGACCCCCTCTGCCTGATAGGAACAGCTCTGCACAGGAGTGTCTCATAGATCTGGTGAGGGCCTGAGTCACTGTTCACAGGGATATCCTGTGGTGGGTTCCTTTCATTCTCCTGGTGAAGCTGTGCCACTGTGTACAAATGATTACATTTCCATGGGCCCAGAGAGACCCTGTGAATGACTCTGTAAAGCCCAGAGGATTCGCATGGAGGTGGGAAAGCACTGTTCAAACACTTTGTCAGGCAGATGGGGATATGAGCTGGGGTCTCCTGCATCCCTGGTGAGTCCCCTGGGCTAAAGGGTAACATCAGCTCTCCCTCCCACCTATCTTTACCTTGTTTGAGAATCACACTGGGCCTGAGGGGTCCTGAGGCCTAAAACATAGGCCCTGAGGGAGCTTTTACAGTGGAAATGGAGGCAGGAAGCAAGTTGAGGCACCTACAGAATTTGGTTGCAGCAGAGCATGGGGTGTGTGGGTCACACTAGTGACGACATCTGGGACTTAAGTGCCAAAGGACCAGATTTTTAAAGGTACTGAGGCACCTAGTGGTGTATCCAAAATACTCTAGATGCTTAGTACCCATTGATTTCACAACAAAGTCTCTAGCATGGGGGTGGAGGATGAATGTGATGCACACAGTGGCCCCAGTATAGGAGGCTGTGACCCCAGAACCCATCATTGCCACCTGGCAAGGGATTACAAGAATCTCCTGACTCCGGTAGGTATATTCTGGATCACCAAGGAATGTCAAGTGAGAGATGTGAAGCCAACAGGGAAGAGGCCACAGGGAAAACAAGTAAAGGGATGACACTGCCTATGAATATAAACAATGATCTTTGAGAGTATGAGGAGAAGATGGAGGCAAAACCCCCTTTTTCTTGCACATAAGAAGCAAGTAGGTATTGTATTTACTTTCATGAAAACGGGATCACAACCAAGCTTATTGAACCACTACAAAGGGTGTTTTGAGTGGGATACACTTTTTTAGACACAAGGTTAGCCCATTAAGTTTAGCCCCCAGAAATGCATAGTATGATTTTGTTTCATATGTAAGCTTTTTTCCCCATTATACTGACCTATTATCTCTTGAATCTTTGGTAATAAAGATATCCTTGTTTTCAATGGAGAAGAATCCCATGCACTGTTACAGGTTGTGGATTGACTGGGTAAGTGGCAGTTCTGCAGAAAAGGGCCTGGAGCTTACAGTGGACAAGAAGCTGGATATGAGTCAGCAGTGTGCTCTTGTTGCCAAGAAGGCTAACAACATATTGGGCTGCGTTAGTACAGTAACTCCTTGCTTAACTTTGTAGTTATGTTCCTGAAAATGTGACTTTAAGCAAAATGATGTTAAGTGAATCCAATTTCCCCATAAGTATTAATGTAAATGGGGGGGTTACGTTCCAGGGAAATTATTTTCATCAGATAAAATACTATATATTGTATTGATATACACACCTACTGCTAACTTGTAAAACAAAGTGAGGCCTAGCATTGCCAAGAAAAGAGAATGTTTGGGTGGATGACCGGTGATAGTGGCAGGGAAATGATACCCAGAGAAGCAGAGAGAAGTCTCCCTCTGGCTAGAGCTGTGTTGTGTTTGTGTTTTGGGGGGGTAACATAGTGACTCACAATCCTGTGTATGCCAAGAATCATCACATGTGTGTGTGGGGGGGCAGGAAATCGGGAACCTTGGTATGAGGGAAAGAGGAAATGGGGCCACAGAGAGCCTCTGCAATAAGAGAAAGAACGTGTAACCATGGTTTTCAGAGAGGGGGAAGAAAGAGAGAATGCAGTGCTCTTGGCTTGAGGCATAAGAGGGTAATGGGGATGGACACAGATCCTCCGGCATGGGAGGACAATAAGAGACTACGGTATGAGAACAGAAGAGAATGAGAGGGTCCTGGGGAGAAAGAAGGTCACACAGAAACCTCTGGCTTGGGGGTAAAAGTTGAGGACCCTGGATTGTGGGGAGGAAGAACAAACAGAATTGTTGACAAAAGTCCATGCTTGTTGCAGGCAATCCTTGAAATAGAGGGGGATGGGAGAGTGACACACAGGGAGCTCATGAGAGTGCAGATAAGTTGCAAAGGAGGGCTACTAGGGTGATCCAAGGAATGGAAAACCTACTTTATGACAGAACACTCAAAGAGTCTGGTTTGTTTAGCCAAACCAAACGAAGGCTGAGGGGAGATATGATTGTTCTGTATAAACACATCACAGGGATAAATATCAGGGAGGGTGAGGAATTATTTAAATTAAGCACCAATGTGGACACAAGAACAAATAGATATAAACAGGCCACCAACAAGCCTAGGCTTGAAATTAGACAAAGGTTTGTAACCATCAGAGGAGTGAAGTTCTGGGACAGCCTTCCACAGGGAGCAGTAGGGGCAAAAAACAACTTGTTTCAAGAATGAGCTTGATAAGTTAATGGAGGGGATGATAAAATAGGACTGTCTTTAACCATTCTTGAGGCTCTTCTCTGTAACCTCTCGAGTTTATCAAACATCCTTCTTGAATTGTGTACAGCAGAACTGATTGGACATAAGAACAAAAAAACTGCCATAAGGATCAGACCAATGATCCATGTAACCTAGGATTCTGTCTCCAACAGTGGCCAGTTCCAGAGCTTCAGGAAAAGTGTACAGAACAGGACTACTGTGAAGAGATTCCCCTTGTCTTTCCTTCCTGACTTCTGGTAGTGAGAGGTTAAGGTTGCCACAGGCATGAGTTACATCCCTTGACCATCTTGTCTAATAACCATTGATGGACCCACAGTACAACCCTCCATTATCCAGCTCTCCATATTAACTGAACAACCAGTGCACACAGGTCCAGAAGTAGGCAATATCTCAAGTGTCTGCTGGATGGTGCTGCAGCCCACGGGTACTGGAACAATTTTTATAGTGGGGGTGCTGAGAGCCATTAAACCAAACTGTAAACCCTGTATAGGATGGAAACCACTTCAAGGCAGGAGGTGCAGCAGCACCTCCATCACCCCTACTTCCAGCATCTATTTTTTATTATCCAATCTGGCCCAGTCCCAATTAGATTAGAAAAACATGGTGATGTTATATTTTCTATGAACTTAACTTGTTCTTTTTTTGTTTTGTTCTTTGTTCTTTTTTAACATGTTCTTTTAACATGGTGATGTTATATTTTCTGTAAACTTAACTCGTTCTTTTGGGTTGATTATATGCTGTATCAAAAATATTTTCTCTTGTTTGTTTTAAATGTGTTGCATATTAATTCCATTGGGGGACCTGTGCTTTTTGTATTGTGGGAAATAGTAAACATTTCACTATCCACTTTTTCCACATCATTCATAACTTTATAGATCTCTATCATCTCCCCTTTAATGGTCTTTTCCTAAAATAAGCTGCCCTAATCTTTTCAGTTTCTCTTGATATGGAAGCCATTCCATACCATTGATTATCTTTATTTCCCTTTTCCAAACCTTCTCCAGTTCCACTATGTCTTTTCTGACATGGGGTGACCAGAACTGGACAAACTATTCCAGCCGAAGTTGCATCAACGCCAAATACAGAAGTAAAATAATCTCTATACTCCTACTCAAAATTCCCCTGATTATGCTGGCCACAAACAAATTAGATATTTGGCCACAGTGTCACACTCGGATTTCATGTTCAGATGATTATCCACCATGATCCCCAAATCTTTTGTGGGGGTCTAATAGAATAGAATTAGAATCTGGTCCACAATTTCATATATAATACAGATAAGATTTTCACAACCACCTACAAAATGAAGAAGTCTGTTCCTTGTTAATTACGCCACCTTTTCTGAATGTGAACACTGAAGACTCAGTTATCGACATTTCACTGCTCCTTCAATAAACATTTTTATGTTCCATGAGAAACATATGCTTTTTTCAACATATTCACCATGGCTCTTTTCATCTCCTTGTTTTTCAGACTGTAGATGATGGGGTTTAACATGGGGGTCAAGAAGCTGTACTGGATGGACACCAGCATATCCAAACCCTTGGAAGAGACTGAACTGGGTCTCACATATCGAAAGGAACCTGTCCCAAAGTCTAAAATGACGATGAGAAGGTGGGAGCTGCAGGTGGAGAAGGCTTTACGCTTGCCCTCCATGGAGTGTATTCTCAAGATGGTGGCAATTATGTAAATGTAGGAGACCAGTGTGAGCAGGAAGGAGCTGGATCCAAATCTTGCAATGGAGGAAAGGAGCACCACTTCATTGCTGAAGGTCTCAGTGCAGGACAAGACCAAGAGTGAAGGGAGCTTACAGGTGAAATGGTTGTTTTCACTGGGACCACAGAAGTGTAATTTTAGCAGAGGAATAGTATTTACCAGAGCATCTATAAATCCAATGATCCATGCACCCATCACTAGCTGTTGGAAGAGTCGTTTCTTCATTGTTTCCATATAATGCAGTGAGTCACATATGGCAGCATATCGGTCATAAGCCATAGCTGCAAGAGTGAAAATTTCAGCCCCAGATGACAAAATAATAAAGAACATTTGGGTAATGCAGCCACTGGCAGAAATGGTTTTCTTCTCTGCTAGGAAGTTTTCCAGCATCTTGGGGACAATAATGGAGGAATAGCAGATGTCAACAAAGGAAAGATAAATGGGACAGAAAGAAGTGCATGGGTGATTGAAGATGAGGATCGACCTTTATCATCAACATGATAACCATGTTTCCCAGTAAGGTTATTACATAAATAACTAAAAATACCAAGAACAGGAAAACCTGGAGTTGTGGGTCAATTAAAATTCCTAAGAGAATAATTTTGGCCACAGTGGTTTGATTCTCCATAATTCTTCAGCAAAACAGTGTGAGAACAGAAAAAAAAAAGAAACAGTAACACAAACCTAAGTTATATACACAGAAATGAAGTGAGTAGATAAACTCTAAGAAATAGGTAATCTAGACACAGAAACAGATGGATCTAAGAAAGGTAGAATGTATTTTTGACTTTTTTATTTTTCTGACATTTCTCAAATTTCTGAAGTAAAGTTCGCAACATATCAATAAGGGAAAAATAGGGGAATAATAATTTTTTTAAGCAGAAAGTTGAAAGTTGATAGATTGAGCTTTTCATTTGCCCTGCAGTGTGAGATAGATAGATAGATAGATAGATAGATAGATAGATAATGTATGGATGTATATGAACAGATAGATAAATCTTTATTAGAGCTATTTAATTAACTAGGAAGATATCACAAATTTGTGAACATTTTCAAATGATTTTCATTACATTAATTTTCAAAAGTCTGGGTATCTGAATCTATAACAATATATTTCAAAATTTTTCCATAGAAATTCTGTATCATTTTTTTTCATTTTTCATTTTCCCTTTGAAACAAAGAAGTCTTTTTTTTTTATTTCAACAGACCCCATATATCTAGGATGATCAATGAAAATTGACACTGCAAAAGGAAGAATAAACTAACAAAACTACCAAACCAATAAAAAGAATGGCAAAATCCTAAAGAGAGAAGAAGAAGAAGAAGAAGAAGAAGAAGAAGAAGAAGAAGAAGAAATGTAAAATAAAAATTCAATAAATAATCACAAAATCAAGAACCGTAAAAATGGAATTTTTGGAAAAAAACAAAACAAAACCAAAAAAACCCAAATTTCTCAATTTTGTGGAAACTTACATTTTCAAATTAAAGAATATTTTCAATCGAAGTTTGTGCAGATATTTTTGGTTTTCAAAAATGTAAAGAATATATAGGCTAACAGGAATAAAATGAAAGAAACATGAATAAAGAAACAAACAATAATTCACCAAATTTCTATATACAGATTTAAGGTTATGTGAAATTTTAACTATTCTCCTCCAGCATATCTATCTATATGAGTGTAAGTAATAGAAATCATTTGTTTATGACTTGAAACAGTTTAAATATGTTCTTGTTGCCTCTGGGACAAGGTCCCTGGCATTTCTCATGCTGGCACTTTTCTCATTCAGTAGTCAATCAAAACTTTATCGGCCGTAAGTTAGGAAGCATTAAATGAAGTTACATGACTTGCCTTATATTTGATATATTTGTTTAGAAAATGAGTCCTATTCTCAGTGTAGCTCCGCTGAAGGGAATAGACCAGAATACCAGTAGTGTTAACAGATGCAACTCTACTGAAATCAACTGAGGCCAAATCCTCAGTTGGTGTAAATCATTATAGCTCCATTGAAGTCAGTGCTTATCCTGGCTCTAATGAATTAAACAGATCATCCTTACAGGAGCTTAAGACCTGACCCTATAGTTTGCAATGTTTATTAAATATAGAGGTTGTGGTTTTTAAAATGACCAAAGAGATTTAGACATGCAACTCTCATTAAAAGTCACTGGAATTTTAGTCTCTAACTCCTGTAGGGTGCCTATAAAAACTCCTAGCCAAAGAACCAGATTTTTAAAGGTATTTAGGCCCCTAATGGATTGTAGGAAGCATGTAGGTTCTTAACTTCTATTGCAATCAATGCATTTTAGATACTTAGGTGCTTTTGTACTCTGTGGGTGCCTAAATATCTCTGAAAATCTGGCCTTAAGCATCCAATGAAAATGAAATCTCTCTTGAATGCTGAAATTTGAACATCATAATGGGCTACAGACCAACTATTAGTCACTAAAATTATTCATGTGTCTTTAGCACTTTGTTTGTTTGTTTGTTTGTTTGATAATGATCAAACACAGGTCACAGGACCCAATTTGGTGCTAATATTTGTGGCTTCATTTATCTAGAGCCCACATTCCAAGGGTAAAAGTTAGACACAGCTTGATAACCTGTTGTACTGTTCTGCACTGATCTGAATTATGGGTCCCTTACTCCTGCTGTTTAGTAGTTAGTCACCACCCTGAAGTTACAAAGGTTCATCAATATGAGGAAGGGTTTTTCAACCATCATTAAGAAAATGCATACACATAAGGGGGTAAATTAAAGTGTGCAAGTCAATTCATAATATTTGAGTGCTTGCCAGTACTCTAACTTTTTTCCTCACGGAATTTCCAAAGAGGCAGTGTGGGTATAGACAGACAGATGGATGGACAGACAGATAGACACACACAACCACAAACATATGAGAAAAGTACATGTTTTCAATATTGGTATAGAAGGGTACAACTTGCTCAGGAAGGACAGGAAGGGGAAAAAGGGAGCAGGTGTTGCATTGTACATCAAAGATGTATGCACTTGCTCTGAGGTTGAGATGGAAATAGGACATAGACTGGTTGAAAGTCTCTGGGTGAAGATAAAGCCCTAAAAACAAAGGTGCTGTTAGGGTAAGTGCTTATTTTAGATCACCTAAAGAGGACGAAGAAATGGATGAAGCCTTTTCTAAACAAGTAACAAAATCATCCAAAGTACAGGACGTGGTGGTGATGGAGACTTCAACTACCCAGACATCTGTTGGGAAAATAGTACAGCAGGACACAGATTGGAGGCAATTTTCTTTATTTCAGAAGATGGAAAAAGCCAATGGGGGAGAAGCTGTTCTAGATTTGATGTTGATAATTAGGGAGGAACTGGTTGAGAATTTGGAAGTGGAAGGCAGCTTAGGTGAAAGTGATAATGAAATGATAGAGTTCAGGATTCCAAGGAATGTGCGCGGGAAAACAGCAGAATACAGTTAATGGATTTCAAGAAGGTAGAATTTAGCAAACTCAGGGACTTGGTAGGCAACATCCTAAAGGAAGCAAGTCTAAAGGAGAAACAGTTCTTAAAAATTGGCAGTTTTTTAAAAAGGCATTATTAAGGACACACGAGCAAACTACCCCACTGCATAGAAAATATAGGAAGTATGGCAAGAGACCACTCTGGCTTAACCAGGAGATGTTCAGTGATCTGAAACTCAGAAAAAAGTCTTACAAAGAGTGGAATCTAGGTCAAATTACAAAAGATTAATATAAAAAACAACACAAGCATGTAGGGACAACATTAGAAAGGCTAAGGCACAAACCTCACCACCTTCCACTCAAAGGCCAAGTCATATTTCTTTTTTTTTTTTTACTTTGGTAATATAAACACATGACATACAATGTGTGTGTGTGTCTGTCATAAACAGATAGCTAAACGTTAATGTTTCTTTTACCTGTAAAGGGTTAACAAAGGGAACCACACACCTGACCAGAGGACCAATCAGAAAACTGGATTTTTCAAAGTCAGGGAGGGAATTTTTGGGGTCTGAGTCTTTTGTCTCTCTCTCAGCTATGAGAAAGTTCTTTCTATCTTCTAATCTTCTCTGTTTCCATTAACAGTAGAAAACTATATAGGCTTTTATGTTGTTTTGGTTGTATTTACATTGTGTAGTTTGCTGAATGTTTCAAATTGCTTCTTTCTAATCGGACTGTTTATTCATATTTTTCTTATAAGCAATAGCCCTGTATTGTCATTGATCCCAGAGATTATGTTCATGGTCTTTCTTCTTTCTTTTTTATGTAAAGTTTTCTTTTTAAGGACTTTTTGTTTTTTCTCTCTGAGTAGGCTAAGGAACGAAAGGAAGGGGAATCTTCTTTTGTTAATCTACGAGGGTGAAGCTCTGAAGCACAGGGATTTGGTGGAGGGAAGAGAGATGAATCATTTTCTGTCTTCCTGTATTGGTTTGTCTCGTTGGAGAGAGAGACATATTTGTGGTATTGTGATGTACAAATTACTCAGTACTCTTAGGTTAGCCCAGAGAGGAAATCTGGGTGGAGAGAGAGCGGGAAGGGAAGTGGGTTATTTCCCTTTTGGTAAGACTCAGACCTCTGAGTCTTGGGTCCCCGGGAAAGTTTGGGACCAGAGTGAGGCAGGCGCTGTAATTCCTGTCCAGTGGCAGCGAGATAAATCCAGCTGGTAATTAAGCTTGGAGGCTCATGCCTAGGCACCCAGATTTCTGGACGCTAAGTCCAGATTTGAGATTAGGCTTATGATGTGTCTATGCATCGCACACAATTCTTCCTGGAGAGAGGAAAGAAGAACTATGACATATGCAGTCATTCACTTAGTATCTTTCTGCTATCGTGATGAGGGCTGCATGAGACTGAATGATGAATAGAATAGAGATTCAGGTGTATTAATAACACAACCGCATGAGAACAGATTCTCTGTGTTCATCACCAAGTGATTCAGTTTGGGTAATATCACAAAATGTTGGTTGGAAGGGTCATTAAATGAAGTATCAAAAAACTAAGGTAGCTGGAGCTCAGCTTCCATGACTTGGAAAATTCCGTCTCTCCATCTTTTGTCAAAGGAACTACATGGATGATAAAGGCCTTATTAAAGCCCAATGAAGTCTTTATTGTCTTTTAGGGATTCAGGATCAGGCCATAAACAAAGGGCCAGAAATACTTGCTGAATTAGAATTTGGAAACTAGTGGCTGATTTGACAAATTTCACCTGCTTGTCCATAACTTTCAATTAAAATGTGTATTGTGACAGGGTCAGGCAGATGGCTACAAGAGATGTTGAAGGAGTACATTAGCTCCAGGATTGATAGGCGAAAAATAACCCCCCCCCACATTGTCTTAGGCCCTAGCCTTTGAGCAAATAATTTTTAAGCCTTAGCTTAGCTTGTTTTACTGTATAAAGGGCATGCTGAGGCAGAAAGATGTAGTCAGGAAAAGATGAACTAGAATTTGATAAAGGAACAAGAGATCTTAGTACCAAGCTTGAGCCTCGCCTGTGGAACAAAAGGTGGCTGATGGTGGCAGACACTAGTCAGCTGCAACTCTGGACCGAACACATAGAAAGGATTAATCCCCAGTTTTTCTACCGTCCATCCACGACTCTCGTCCAACGTAATCCAATTCTTAGTTCCTCTTTTTATGGTAGGCACCTGACTTAACCCCATCTTTCGCTGTCTACGTTGCTTCAGCACATGCCCTTGATACAGTTAAACAAGCTAAGCCGAAGGCTTCTTAAACATTATTTTTTTTGTCCTTTACAAACCGACTCTTAAAATTGTAAGGAAAGAGAAGGGCCCGCTAATTCACACATGTCTCGACATGTAAAGGGGTGAAACCTGTTGCGGCGTGTATATGGGCTGGTTTATGAAATCTTCAAAAGGCCTTATAATTCGCTGTCAGAAAACGCTTAAAATGTGTAAGATCTCCAATTAGAGGACCAGTCTCTGCTTGTAGCCATCTCTGCATGAGCCTAGAACGGTCTTGTCATCCTGCGTACACGTTATTGATAAAGAAAGTTACAGGTAGGACAAGCACTAGACTGTGTCTGTAGTGAAATTAGATGATAACATCAAGCCGCGGCAGGACGTAGTATCCGAAATGGAACCTTGAGATTACACGCATAGATATTTCGTATGATAGTGGCACGGCTAACAAGCGCATTGTTAGTGGTCCTAATCCTGAAATTCACCTAAGGAATGACAATGTAAAGTCCTCTCCTATATGCGGCTTGTAGATAAAGGGCCTTTGGATACAATAGACTATTCGCTACTTCCCTCTTGACAAAAGATGGACGAGACTGGAAGTTTTCCTTAAGTCAATGGAAGACTGGCAGAGCCCTTCCAAGGCTACCTAATAGTTCTTCCGTATTGACATCTCATTTTGAATGACTGTTCCAACCCAAATGTCTTGTGATTATCTTGTGATTCATGATCCCAAACTGTATTGTCACTTGGGTCGATAAATATGAACACACAAGAGAAATCTGTTTCTCAGATGGCCTGTGTGTGGTTTAGATGTTGTCCATCATCACACCTGGGAAATCGAATTCTATCTATTCAATAATTCGATATCTCAAGATCTCTATGCGCAGT
>NC_133782.1:39346364-39367513 GCF_003597395.2 Chelonoidis abingdonii
TCATTGCTGGCACTTTTCTCATTCAGTAATCAATCAAAGCTATGGCCCGTAAGTTAGGAGGCATTAATGAAGTTATATGACTTGCTTATATTTGATATATTGTTTGAGAAAATGGGTCCTATTCCCAGTGTAGCTCCACTGAAGGGAATAGACCAGATACCAGTAGTATAAACAGATGCAACTCTACTGAAATCAGCTGAGACCAAATCCTCAATTGGTGTAAATCATTATAGCCCATTGAAGTCAGTGCTTATTATGGCTCTTAGTGAATTAAACAGATCATCCTTACGCCAGCTGAAGACTTCACCCTATAGTTGCAATGATTATTAATATAGAGGTTGTGATTTTTAAGTGACCAAAGAGATTTAGACACGCAACTCTCATTAAAGTCATTGGAATTATATCTAACTCCTATCGGTTCCTATAAAAACTCCTAGCCAAAGAACCAGATTTTTAAAGGTATGTAGGCCTAATGGATTATCAGAGCATGAGGTTCTTAATGTCTATTGCAATCAATGCATTTTAGATACTTAGGTCCTTTTGTACTTCTCTCTAGGTGCCTAATATCTCTGAAAATCTGGCCTTAAGCATCCAAGAAATGAAATCTCTCTTGAATACTGAAATTTGAACATCACAATGGGCTACAGACCAGTATTAGTCACTAAATTTGTTCATGTGTCTTTAGCACTTCTTTTTCTTTCTTTCTTTCTTTTGTAAACTGCAAGATGTCCATGTCTAATAATCAAATACAGGTCACAGGACCAATTTGGTGCTAGTATTTGTGGCTTCATTTATCTAAAGCCCAGATTCCAAGGGTAAAAGCTAGACACAGCTTGATACCCTGTTGTACAGTTCTGCACTGATCTGAATTATGGGTCCCTTACTCCTGCTGTTTAGTAGTTAGTCACCACCCTGAAGTTACAAAGGTTCATCAATATGAGGAAGGGTTTTTCAACCATCATAAAAATGCATACACATAAGGGGGAAATTAAAGTGTGCAAGTCAATTCATAATATTTGAGCGCTCTCCAATACTCTAATATTTTTCCCAAGAATTTCCAAAGAGGTAGTGTGAGTATAGACAGACAGATGGATGGACAGACAGACAAACATACACAAAAAACGCACACAGACATATGAGAAAAGTACATGTTTTCAGTATTGTATAGAAGGTACAACTTGCTCAGGAAGGACAGGAAGGGGAAAAAGGAGAGGTATTGCATTGCACATCAAAGATGTATACACTTGCACTGAGGTTGAGATGGAAATAGGACACAGACTGGTTGAAAGTCTCTGGGTGAGGATAAAAGCCCTAGAACAAAGGTGCTGTTATGGTAAGTGCTTATTTTAGATCATCTGAAGAAGAAGAATAAATAGATGAAGCCTTTCTAAACAACTAACAAAATCATCCAAAGCACAGGACTTGGTGGTGGTGGGGACTTCAACTACCCAGACATCTGTTGGAAATAATACAGCAGGACACAGTTGGAGGCAATTTTCTTTATTTCAGAAGATGGAAAAAGCCACTAGGGGAGAAGCTGTTCTAGATTCGATGTAGACAATTAGGGAGGAACTGGTTGAGAATTTGGAAGTGGGAGCAGCTTGGGTGAAAGCGGTAATGAAATGATAGAGTTCAGGATTCCAAGGAATGTAGGCAGGAAAAGCAGAATACAGTTAACGGATTTCAAGAGGTAGACTTTAGCAAACTCAGGGAGTTGATAGGTAACATCCTATGGGAGCAAGTCTAAAGGGGAACAGTTCAAAAGAATTGGTAGTTTTTTAAAGAGGCATTATTAAGGGCACACGAGCAAACTATCCCACTGCATAGGAAATATAGGCAGTATGGCAAGAGACCACTCTGGCTTAACCAGGAGATGTTCAGTTATCTGAAACTCAGAAAGCGAGTCCTACAAAAAGTGAAAACTAGGTCAAATTACAAAAGATTAATATAAAAAACAACACAAGCATGTAGGGACAACATTAGAAAGGCCAAGGCACAAACCTCGCCACCTTCCACTCAGAGGGCAAGTCATGTTTCCTTTTTTTGTTTTTACTTTGGTAATATAAACACATGACGTAGAATGTGTGTGTGTGTGTGTATACATCACAACACAATTTCTTCCTGGAGAGAGGAAAGAAGAAACATATGACATATGCCAGTCATATCACTTAGTATCTTTCTGCTTGTTATCGTGATGAGGGCTGCATGAGAACTTGAATAGAATAGAATTCAGGTGTATATGAGCACAAATCACAAGCCCATGGAGAATCAGATTCTCTGTGTTCATATCACCAAGTGATTCAGTTTGGGTAATATCACAAAAATGTTTGGATTGGAAGGGTCATTAAAATGGGATAGTCAAAGAAAACTAAGGTAGCTAGGAGCTCAGCTCCCATTGACTTGGAAAATTCCAGTCTCATCCATCTTTTGTCAAAGGGAACGTACAATGGATGATAAAGGCCTTATTTAAAGCCCAATGAAGTCTTTATATTGTCTTTTAGGGATTCAGGATCAGGCCATAAACAAAGGGGCCAGAAATACTTGCTGAATTAGTAATTTGGAACCAGTGGCTGATGTGACAAATTTCACCTGTTTGTCCATAACTTTCAATTAAAAATGTGTATTGTGACAGGGTCAGGGCAGATGGCTACAAGAGAGTGGTCGAAGGTAGATACATTAGCTCCAGGTTAAGCAGGTCCCTTTTCCTTGGATAAGTTAACAGGGACTATTCCAGAACATGTAGGAACTTCTAGAAATAATTAAGGCAGGCAGGCTAATTAGGACACCTGTAGCCAATTGGGAAGTTACTAGAATTAATTAAGGCTAATCAGGACACCTGGTTTGAAAAAGCTCTCACTCCAGGTAGTGAGTTGTGCGTAAGGAGCTGGGAATGAGAGGACGTGCTGCTGGAGGACTGAGGAATACAAGCGTTAACAGACATCAGGAGGAAGGTCCTGTGGTGAGGACAAAGAAGGTATTGTGAGGAGGCCACGGGGAAGTAGCCCAGTGAATTGTAGCTGTCATATAGCTGTTCCAGAAGGCACTCTAGACAGCTGCAGTCCACAGGGCCCTGGGCTGGAACCTGGGGTAGAGAGCGGCCCTGGGTTCCCCACTAACACCTCTCAACTCCTGATCAAACTCAGGAAGATCTCTGAGGCTAGCAAAATCCACCAATAAGCGCAGGACCTAGCAAGGTGGAGGAAGAACTTTATCACAGTATTCATTGCTCAAAGATAATTCATGAGAAATTTGATTGGACTATACACTGTATACTTTATTGTGTATGTCTGCTGAGCTGTACACACAATGAGAGAATAGAAGAATAAGCTTCTGCCTATGTTATGTGTAGGCCACAGGAGGGGACAACAGAAAGCTACTGCTGCTGGCAGCACCAAATGAACACATTGCGGGCCTGATTTTCCTTCTGCTTACACCAGTGGAAATCAGGCTTTGATAGTTTTCAGTTTTCAACAAAATCCATAGGCTTCTGCCCACTGATGCTGAAAACATGCCTGGAAATGTTGGAATTGATCATATGTGATTTTCAAAAGCTATTATATTACAGATAGATTGACAGATGAGAAATGCCATGGAGTTAACTATAAGGCCTTGCTTCAATCATTCTGTAAGAAGCATGTTACCTAACACCTAGAGTGAGTTTTTTCTCCAGTATAAATACTCTAAATTTCACGTTTAAAATTTCTCTGCCATGAACATTCACCAAGACTTGCTTCAATTTTACTTTTTGGTAGAAAATATCTGCTAGTGAGAGATCTAGTTCAGTTATTTCTCTTGTTCTTAATGGCTAGAATTTTCAAATATATCTAAGGGTATGTCTACACTACAAAATTAGGTCGAATTTATAGAAGTTGTTTTTTCAGAAATCATTTTTATATAGTCGATTATGTGCGTCGCCACACAAAGTGCTCTAAGTGCATCAAGTTGGCTGACTCCATCCACAGGTACCGAGGCAAGCGTGAACTTCCGGAGCGTTGCACTGTGGGTAGCTTTGGGTAGCTATCCCACAGTTCCCACAGTCTCTGCTGCCCACTGGAATTCTGGGTTGAGAACCCAGAACCTGATGTGGCAAAAACAGTGTCACAGGTGGTTCTGGGTACATGTTACCAGGCCTCTCCCTCCCTCGGTGAAAGTAATGGCAGACAATGATTTCACGTCTTTTTTCATGGATTACCTGAGCAGATGCCATACTACGTCAAGCATGGAGCCTGCTCAGCTCACCATCCCTGTACGTCTCCTCGGTGCTGGCAGACGTTGGACTGCATTGCTACACAGCAGCAGCTCATTGCCTTTCGGCAGCAGATGGTGCATTAAGATTGGAAGCAATCATTGTCATATTCCTGGGTGCTCTTTTAGCTGACCTCGGTGAGGTTGGTCGGGGTGCCTGGGCAGACATGGGAGTGACTCAGTCAGGCCATTCCCATCTTCTGCCGAGCACCCAGGAGATGATGATGGCTAGCACTCATACCGCACCATCTTCTGATGAGCAGCCAGGAGATGACAATGGCTAGCAGTCATACTGCACCGTCTGCTGCCAGCCTAAGATGTAAAAGATAGATGGAGCAAAACAAGAAATTGACCCATTTTGTTTTGTGAAATCAATGTCCTGCTAGACCCAGGGTTTTGAGTTCAATCCTTGAGAGGGCCCTTCTGTGTGACAATTGTTTGTGTTTCTCCTTGATGTAAAGCCACCCCTTTTGTTGATTTTAATTCCCTGTAAGCCATGTTGTCAGTTGCCCCTCCCAGCGTCAGAGCACCAGTAGACATTTGTTTAGTGCAAAACCGGGCAAGGAGCTGACAGTAGCGTCGTGATGAGAGGGACATGATCATAGACTTCTCACAAAGTACGGGCCAGGCAATGTGCCCCGGCAATGTGAACATCATGCTGATGAGCTCTGCATGAGCTCTGCAAACACACTGGCCAAACAGGAAATTAAATTCAAAAGTTCACAGGCCTTTTCCTTTCTACTTGACCAGTGCATCTGTGGTGAGAGCGCTGTCCAGAGAGGTCACAATGGAGCACTCTGGGATATGTCCCAGAGGCCAGTACCGTCAAACTGAGTCCACGCTATCCCAAATTCGACCCAGTAAGGCCTGTATCAGTGCTAATCCCCTTGTCTGAGGTGGAGTAAAGAAATTAATTTAAAAAGCCCTTTAAGTCAAAAAAAAAAGGGCTTCATTGTGTGGACCAGTCGAGGGTTAAATCAAGGTGATGCTGCTAAACTCCAGCTAAAGTCGTAGTGTAGACCAGGCCAAAGACACCTATGGGCCCAAAATCCTAACACCTAATATCTTTGTAAATTCCAACCATTAGCCTTACCATAATTCATGCACGGTTGCCCTTGTATTTGTTGTTATTGTTTGGATTGTTGATTTGGTTTTTCAGATGAGGCTAGGGGAATTAAGTGCTCAACTTCAATTGAATTTCACCGGGATCTGGGCACCTAGTGACACATTTTTAAAGGTGCTTTGCTGCCTACATGGGAACTAGTAATCTAGATACTTTTGAAAACCTACTATGAAATATTAGTTCCAAGTCCTTTATGGTTCTTTGAGAAGCCCAGTCAGTATCATTCTCTTTTAATATTTGTAGGCCTGATAGCATCCAGAGTCCCGATCATATCTGGGGTCAGTTTGTTCTAGGTGTTGAATATCTATAAAGATAGACGTGGTCATGGCAATTGAACATAAACAAATTGGAAGTAAATTTATCACAAATATTGTGTAGGAATTTTTTTTTTTAGTTCAAACTGCAAAATTCACAAAACATCTCATACTCTAGCTGTTCTATCACCCATTTTTCTCCTACAAGCTTTACATGAAACTGGAGGCAATGATCTATTTTGATTAGAGCAGAAAACAATCTACTTGTTCACTTCTATGTAATTTCTCTCCAATTAAACTAATAGGATGGAAAGATGAGGTTCAGAGGCCATGTCCCAAAAGAAACAAACGTACTCCAATTAATTGGTTGGGAGCATTTGTCTCAGCTAGATCTGCCCTCTTGTTCAGATGTGAGATATATATACAAATTAGATCCATTTTCACTAAAATACCTTAATGTCTTTTCAGGGAAAGGAGTTTCTCGGATAGATAGATAGATAGAATGTATATTGGTGATAGAATTTGTTTCTTCATCTCTCATTCAACATTTCAGAATACTGAAGGACAAGCATTAACATTTCACTTCCTGTTGTTAACAGGTGAGTTTCTTTTATGTTTTGGATCTATTTATTGTTTTACATTCCTTTTGCCTGGCAGTGAGCATAATTGTGAGAGGTCTTGAATCCATAATTGTTCCACTCATGACCTGGCAGATCTTCAGTGCAGTTATTAAGAACAAAGAAGCCCATCTATGTTGATAAAGTGTATTCAACAGAAGATTAAGCGTTTAGCTGCCTTGTAAAGGTCTATCTATCTATCTATCTATTTCTTCCTTGCTCACCTCCTCAGCCAGGATGAGATTTCACAAAGTGCTCAAAGGCCAGATTTGTAAAGGTATGTAGGTTCCTAGTGGAATTTTCAAAAGTTACCTGGACATCCAAAGTTGTAGGTACCTAGGTGCTTTCAAAAATCTCACTTGGCATCTATATACCTTTAAAAATCTGGCCCTAAGTTATTTAGGAGTAAAAGTCCCTTCAAAATTTCAGAATTCCAACACCAATGAATTAGTGATCTAATCTGCAGCCATTCATTCATAGTCACATATCCCAGATTCTTTTAAAACCTCATTTAAGGTACAATGGTTTATTTCCATTCACCTGATCCCCAGCACAGCTCCTTCACATATCCCATCATTGTAACCTTTCCTGTGGGATTCTACCTTTATATATCATGAGGTTTTATTTGAAAGCTTGCTTGTCTGAAAGGCATAATGGTCTTGTGAATCAGGCATTAGAATGTGAGCCAGAAGACCTGATTTTTATTCCCTGCTCTGTGCATCGTGGTAGTGATTTACCCTTAAACTCTGCCTCTCCCTTTGTCGTCAGGACAGACTATAAGGAATTCAGGGCATGGATTGTCTCTCATTCAGTGTATGTATAGTGCTTGACACCACGGGACCTTGAGCTCATTTGTGACCATTAGATGTTAGGGAAATAATAATGGCAAATGTCACTTGCTCCTTCATTTCCAGGCAGAATGGTGGAGCAGTATTGGCCCAGGGACTTGAAGCTATATCTGGCAACATAATTATGGGAGATTCCAGTTCTGTCAGTGGATAAAGAGAGTGAAATTCATATTCTGATGTGCCCAAGCGGATCAACAAAGTCTTTGATTCAAGTTCTAAAACATAAAATAAATGTCTCTATGTTCTTCAATTTGTACATTTTCAGGTTTGAAAATAAATACTGTTATGCATATAGACTCTGTCTGAGAAACCAGGCACATTCCCCATAATAATAATAATAAGAAGAAGAACAATAATAAGAAAAACAACAAGGAGTACAGTTGCACCTTAAAGACTAACAGATTTATTTGGGCATAAGCTTTCCTGGGTAAAAATCCCACTTCTTCAGATGCATGGAGTGAAAACTACAGATAGAGGCATTATTATACTGACACATGAAGAGATGGGAGATACATAAAAAGTGGAGAACCAGTGTTGACGGGGCCAATTCAATCAGTGTAGATGTAGTCCACTCCCAATAATTGATGAGGAGTGGACTACATCCACTACATCCACATCAATGCCAGGAGAGGGAATCCAGCAAAGAGTCCTGTGGCACCTTATAAGTAACAGACGTATTGGAGCATGAGCTTTCATGGGTGAATACCCACTTCGTCGGATGCATGTAGTGGAAATTTCCAGAGGCAAGTATAAGCAGGAGAGGGAAAGTTGCTTTTCTAGAGAGCCAGCCATTCCCAGTCCTTATTCAAGCCCATAATAATGGCATTAAATTTGCAAATGAATTTTAGTTCTGCAGTTTCTCTTTGAAGTCTGTTTTTAAAGTTTTTTTTTTTGTTCAAGTATGGCTACTTTTAAATCTGTCATAGAATGTCCAGGGACATTGAAGTGTCCTTCTTCTGCCTTTTGTATGTTACCATTCCTGATGTCAGATTTGTGTCCATTTATCCTTTTATGTAGAGACTGTCCAGTTTGGCCAATGCATCTGGCAGAAGGGCATTGCTGACACATGATGGCATATATCACTGTTAGCAGATATGCAGGTGAATGAGCCCCTGATGGTGTGGCTGGTGTGGTTGGTTCCTATGATGATGTTGCTAAAGTAGATATTGGGACAACGTAGGCAATGAGGTTTGTTACAGGGATTGGTTCCTGGGTTAGTGTTTCTGTGGTGTGGTGCACAGTTGCTGGTGAGTATCTGCTTCAGGTAGGAGAGCTGTCTGCAAGTGAGGACTGGTCTGCCTCCCAGGGTCTGTGAGAGTGAGGGATCATTTTCCAGGATAGGTTGTAAATCATTGATGTGCTGGAGAGGTTTCACCTGGTGGCTGTATGTGATGTCCAGTGGTGATCTGTTATTTTTCTTGTTGGGCCTGTCCTGTAGTAGGTGACTTCTGGGTACCCATCTCGCTCTGTCAACCTGTTTCCTCACTTCCCCATGTGGGTATTGTAGTTTTAAGAATACTTGATAAAGATCTTGTAGTGTTTGTCTCTCTCTGAGGGATTGGAGCAAATTCAGTTGTATCTTAGGGTTTGGCTGTAGTCAATGGATTATGTGATGTGTCCTGGATGGAACATGGAGACATGTAGGTAAGGATAGCTGTCAGTAGGTTTCTGGTATAGGGTGATTTTATGTGACCTTCACTTATTTGCACTGTAGTGTCCAGGAAGTGGATCTCTTGTGTGGACTGGTCCAGGTTGAGGTTGATGTTGGGGTGGAAAATGTTGAAATCTAGGTGGAATTCTTCAAGAACCTTCTTCCCGTGGCTCCATATGATGAAGATGTCATCAATGTAGTGCAAGTAGAGGAGGGGTGCTAGGGGATGAGAGCTGAGAAAGCATTGTTCTAAGTCAGCCATAAAAATGTTGGCATACTATGGGGTCATACAGGAACGCATAGCAGTGCCACTGACGTGAAGGTATAAGTTATCCCTAACTCTGAAATGGTTGTGGGTGAGGACAAAGTCACAAAGCTCAGCCACTAGGTGTGCTGTGGCCTCATCAGGGATACTGTTCTTGACAGCTTGTAGTGCATACTCATGTGGAATATTGGTGTAAAGAGCTTCTACATCCATGGTGGCTAGGATGGAGTTTTCAGGAAGATCACCAATGCATTGTAGTTTCCTCAGGAAGTTGGTGGTGTCTCTAAGATAGCTAGGATTGCTGGTAGCATAGGGCCTGAGGAGAGAGTCCAAATAGCCAGATAATCCTGCTGTAAGAGTGCCAATGCCTGAGATAATGGGACATCCAGGGTTTTCAGCTTTATGCATATTGGGTAGCAGAATACCCTTGGTTGGGGCTCATGGGGTGTGTCCATATAGATTTGTTACTGAGCAGATAGTGTAGGTTTTTTTGGTACTCCTCAGTGGAATCGGAGGATAGTGGCCTGTAGTGGTATTGGAGAGTTGCCTGGGACCCTCGTGTTCATAATCCCACCAGTTCATTATGACTACAACACCTCCTTTCTCAGCCCCTTTGATTATAATGCCAGAGTTGTTTCTGATGCTGTGGATGGCAAGGCTTTCTGTACAGCTGAGGTTATGAAGCAAGTGATGCTGTTTGTTCACAATTTCAGCCTGTGCATGTCTGCAGAAGCACTCTATGTAGAAGTCCAGTCTGTCATTTCGACCATCAGGAGCAGTCCATGCAGAATTCTTCTTCTTGTGGTGTTGGTAGGAGGGTTCCTGTTGGTCAGTGCACTGTTCGATGGAGTGTTGAAAATATTCCTTGAGTTAGAGACGATGAAAATAGGCTTCCAAATCACTGCAGACCAGTATGTTCGTAGGGGTGGTGGAGCAGAAAGAGAGTCCCCAAGATAGGGCAAACTCTTCCGCCGGGCTAAGTGTGTGGCTGGATAGATTAACAATATTGTTGGGTGAGGTAAGAGTACCACTACTGTAGCCCCTATAGCATGTAGGAGTTTACTGTGCTTTTCCCTGTGTAGAGAAGTAAAGTGTGTATTGTAAATAGCTTGTCTCATTCTTCTAAAGTCCAGCCACGTGGAAGTTTGTGTGGAAGGTTCGTTTTGTATGAGAGTCTCCAGTTTTGAGAGCTCATTCTTGATCTTCTCCTGTCTGCTGTACAGGATGCTGATCAGGTGGTTCCTCAGTTTCTTTGAAAGTGCATGGCACAGTCTCTCACCATAGTCAGTGTAGTGTGTCGATTACAATGGATTTTTTACCTTCAGTCCATTTGGTATGATGTCCATCTGTTTGCACTTGGAGAGGAAGATGATCTCTGTCTGTATCTGTGCGAGTTTTTTGATGAGGTTGATGGATTTCTGCTTTATGTGGCTAAATTCAGTGCCTTGCAGAAATAAAATCCATTTGCAAATGTAACATCATTAATTTGGGCTTGAATAGGGACGGGGAGTTGTTGACTCACCACAAAAGCAGCTTTCCCTCTCTTGGCATTGACACCTCCTCATCGATTATTGGGAGCGGACTACATGCATCCTGAATAAATTGGCCCTGTCAACACTGGTTCTCCACTTGTTAGGTATCTCCCTTCTCTTCCTACGTCAGTAGAATAATGACTGCATCTGTAATTTTCACTCCAAGCTTCTGAAGAAGTGGTTTTTTACCCAGAAAAGCTCGTGCCCAAATAAATCTGTTAGTCTTCGTTCAGTGCATTGATTCCTATGTTTTGTGGATACAGACTAACATGGCAACCCCGATACTGACACCATGAAGGCATGAATTTAGCTATATGATAGATAAAAAAAGTACAGTTCTTGAATTGCACCTCAAAGTGTAGATTGTACACAGTATGGCAAGGACAGATCTTCAGTTGTGTAAAGACATGCACCTATTATTTCGGTAGAGTTATAGATTTATGTAGGTGAGGAACTGGCCCAGTGACATAAGTAGGCTTTTGCTGCTTTACACAGATGTTCATCTGCCATGAGTGGTTTACACTGGCAGAACTACCAAGGAGATGATAAATCCTTGCTAGCATTGATTTCAAAAGTAATCTCTGGAAAACCTTGTGCCAATCAGAGATAGTAAGAAGATAGATGTGTACCATTGGCCTTCTATTGCCAAGGTTATGCCCCTATAGCATTCCATTTATATCTGATGCTATTGCTCATCTCCTATCATATTACATTTGTTAATCTCTGTTTCTATTTTTACAGCTCACATATTTGAGGAATAAATGTCAATGGAAAATCAAACTGCTCTGAACTACTTTATTCTCTCGGACTCTCCAGTGATCCACAATTCCAATTTTCCTCTTCCTAGTGTTTTTAGCTATTTATTTTACACCTTAGTGGGGAACATGGTGATCATGCTGTTGATAAGGGCTGATCCTTGCCTCAACACACCATGTACTTTTTTTTGTTCCATGGGTTTATCCCTTTCAGATATCTCTTTTTCCTCAGCCACAGTCCCTATGATGCTTGTGAATTTCCTAGTAGATGTGAAAAGAATTTCTGTCAATGGCTGCATTGCCCAGATCTTCTTCAGTCTCATGGCTGGTTGTAGTGAAATATTCATTATGGTAGCAATGGCTCATGACTGATATGAGGCTATATGTAATCCACTGCATTATATAAGGATTATGAACAAATACGTCTGCAGTCAGGTAGTGATTGGGGCATGGATTGTGGGGTTTATATGTGCACTGATAAACACTCTTCCCTTATTAAATGCTTATTTCTGTGGGCCCAGCTAAACCAACCATTTCAGCTGTGAGCCTTCTCCAGTATTAGACCTATCGTGCACTGACAACTTCATCAATAAACTGTTGCTTCATACCTCTGCAATGTTGGTAGGACTCATCACCTTCTCTTTTAACCTAGTCTCTTACATTCACATCATCTCCACCATCCTGAGGATACACTCTGTGGAGGGCAGGCATAAAGCCTTCTCCACCTGCAGCTCCCACCTGATTGTTGTTGTTTTTATTCTACAGCACTGGCTTGTTCAAGTATCTGAGACCCAACTCAGCATCCTCAGAGGTTTTGGACAGACTGTTTTCCATCCAGTACAGCATCTTAACGCCCATGTTAAACCCCATCATCTACAGCCTGAAAAACAGGGAAGTGAAGGCAGCTCTGGGGAATATATTAGAGAAATTCAGATTCCTGAAGTAACATTAGTCTTGATAATTGAATCTATGACAAAGATCAGTGGAAGAAATGTCAGCCAGTGGTTGCAATGTTCTGACTTCTTGCAATACATAATGATGTAGCAGCAGTGGGGCTTATCTGTAATATTTTATGAATACTGTATGTTGACCTGGTTATTGGAATGCCTTCTATGTGACTTTTCTGGGTTTATCCAAGAGTGTTTCTGGGAAAGAAGCAGAAAGGCAAAACAATGACCAATTATAAGACTACTTTCAGAAAACACTTAGCGGTTATTGCAGAAAAATGGGAGAGCCATTGGACCTCAGGATACAGGTTCAATATTCTGTAGAGCCCACCAAACTGGATTTGGACTAGCAGGGCCCCCAAACCCCAGGAACTGATAAGACAAAGGTATGCTGCTGCATAGAAAGGCAGTTTTTCTGTCTCTATAGAAGTAGATATTCAAGTTTCTACTAGTGTGTGTGAAGAAAGTGGACCTTCCTTAGCTTCCTTTGGGGGTTGGTGAGGTTGTTTGTTTTTTTACAATCCCTTTTTGTTTCTCTTATGTTATGTTTATTACTAATGTCAAGATAAAAAACTACTTTGTTTTAAGAAGGTTGTCTGGTCCCTGGATTCTCTCTGTTCACAAGATCCCAAAAGGAAGAACGCAAGCATTGAACCCTGTTGGATAAAGACTGCTAATACACAGAATGCTGTATCCCAGGGATTGGTTTAAGAGTCAGAGAGCTGAATGATTCCACTCCAGCAGATGTAAATGCACAAGGCCTGACTCCTGAAGTAGTGTACTCAAAGAAACCAGAAAGGGGACAGAGCTGAAGCTAGTCGTGTAATCATGTAATCATGACACTTGGAATTTGTGCTTATATGATTTTGTCCAGGATTGTGTTTGTTTTCTTTCTTTCTTTCTTTCTTATTTGAACTGGAAGAAAAATGCCATTCTACCCAAAATCTTTTTTCTGGCTCTCAGTCATGTATGGATGTGACAGTCTGTATCCCTATATTCACTCTTTTTATAGATTTTGTACAAAGGATGCCTTATGAGATATCATTTCAAAATTCATAATTTGCAGATCATTATTATCCTGGTAAAATATGTGTGAAAACATTTTATGTAAAGTTACACTATTCTACTGTATAACATTACTGAGACATTACTGAGACATATTCCAAGTTTAGAAAAGCAGGCACAAACCAGTTCCTCAAAGGCAAAAGACAAACTGATGCCTCAGCCTAGTGTCAACAACATTAAATAGACTATCACCTGGTTAAGTGGCCGTTCTTTGGCAGGAAAAAAGATCTGAGGAGAAATCCACATTTTGATAAAGAGACATCTGGAGGTTCCCATCCCCACAGACCTTCTGTCCGCTGAAGCTTAGCTGGAGATGATTTTCAAAGAAAAAGAGAACTATAAGAAAGGGGAATAGATGCCCCAAAATGCCCTTTCTCTCTGCCCCCAGTATCAACAACACCTGAAGGACAGGGAAATTAACACTAAACTGGGATTTCAGCCAGTAAAACCGCTGAAGCATATGGTGAGAGAGACCTTTTCTTTGAATTTATTTAGGTTGTTAGGTTAGGTGTTAATTGTGTTTTAACTCTTATTTTCATTTAATTGATTCTGACTTTTATGTCTCATTACTTGTAATCACTAAAAATCTATCTATAGTTAATAAACTTGTGCTATTTTTTTATCAAATCCAGTGTGTGTTTGGATCGAAGTATTTGGGGAACTCCATTTGAGATAAGAAGGTTTGTGCAGATCATTTTCTATTAATGAAATGACAGATTTTATATGTGCTTGTATTGTCCAGGAGGATACTGGGTAGGACAAGATGCACATTTCTGGGGGAAAGTCTGGGATTGGGAGTTTGCTTGTTTTGCCCTGCAGCGTAATTCATGAGTGGCTGGGAATAGCACTCATGCAGGATAGCTGGGATGCTTGACATGCTGGAGGCTGTGTGTGAGCAGACCAGGAGTAGTTGCTCTCAGAGCAAAGCTGGGTAAAAGGCATCTCAGGTTGGAAATTTGAGGGGACACAGCTGTCCCTCAGTCCAGATCGCATTCTGGGTAATGTCATAATGGGATTTACCTAGTATATCATTTTTGCAGTGAGCATAAAGTAAATAAATCACCTACATAATATCACACGGACCTCAAATATCTATAAAGGACATAGTTTTTGAAATGTGCCCTCAAGGGCAACAGATATTTTTGTTAAAGGGGAAGGATTAAGATTAGGAGTTCAGTTATGGGAGAAGAAGCAGTGAGACTTTCTTTTCTATCAAAGGGGCTGCAACTTGGATGCTTCTGATGACAAAAGCAACATGGAAATTAAAATGGAGCTGGTCAGACTGGTCTTTTTTTCCCATGGAAAATTTCAATTAAAAAATGTTTTATTGAAATTTTCCATGAAAAGATTAAATTTTTTTTGCTGAAAAGGCAAAATAAATAAATAAATAAATAAAAATCTTCCTGCAAAATGTCTGGGCTGAAAAAGGAAATATTTCAGTCAAAATACAAAATTATCCAGCCAAAAATTAAAATATTTTGGCTGAAAATCCACGTGGAATTTTTCATTCTGGTGCCTCATGCTTCAATTATTCTCCAGGGACCAGACTTTCTTGTCAAACTTCATCTCCCGTGATCATTCCCATTTTGTCCAGGTGCTCCCAGCCGACTCATCTAGGCCAGCCAGGTGCACCCATGGGACGATGAGATGGATATCAGTCCTACTGTACGTGTCTGCAGTCAGCAAGGCAAGGCAAGGCAAGAGATGCTGCTGTGTGCACTGCAGCACCACATCTGCCAGCAGCATCCAGTAGACATATGGTGACACTGAAAAACAAGAATGTTTTTTTCCCCTTTGCTTTCACAGAAGGAAAGAAGAGAAGAGGTGGCTGAAGACATATATACTGAACGACCTGCAACAATGTTTTTGACCCTTCAGCTTTGGGAGCTGAGCCAGAATTCAAATGTTTGGAGAATGTGGGATTGTGGGAAAGCTACAGTCGTCAGTCGCCCCTCCCTCCATGAGCGTCCATTTGATTCTTTGGCTTTCTGGTACGCTTGTCTTAGCTCCTTAACTTTCACACAGCACTGTGTTGAGACCCTGCTGTGGCCTCTGTCCATCATAGCCTGGAGATTTTTTCAAATGTTTTGACATTTTGTCTTTTGGAACGAGTTCTGATAGAAAGGTTCATCTCCCCATACAGAGATCAGATTCAGTATCTCCCGTACGGTCCATGCTGGAGCTCTTTTTTGATTCTGGGACTGCATGGTCACCTGTGCTGATCAGCGCTCCACGCTGGCAACACAGGAAATGAAATTCAAAAGTTCATGAGGCTTTTCCTATCTACCTGGCCAGTGCATCCGAGTTAGATTGCTGTCAGAACAGTCACAGAGGTGCACTGTAGGATAGCTCCCAGAGGCCAATACCATCGAATTGCAGCCACTAACCATAATTCGAAATGGCAATACCAATTTCAGTGCTACTCCCCTTGTAGGGGAGGAGTACAAATATTAATATTAAGAGCCCTTTATATAGGAGTAAAGGACTTTGTTTTGTGGACGGGTGCAGGGTTAAATCGGTTTAACTGCTAAATTCAAGATAAACTTGTAGTGGAGACCAGGCCTGAGGATTGTAACCCCTAACTTTTGGGCACCTACAAAATCACTGGCTAAGGAGATAATCATGGTGGCTTTTCACAAAGATTACTGGCTACAAAAGTGCAAGTCAGTTGTGAATCATACTATTGAATGATCCCTTCATTAGCATGTCTGGACTCTTGTAACCTGGTAACATATGCATGGAATATTGGCCGGCCGAGCTACTCTAATTCAGCTTAGTCCAATGAAACCAATGGAGTTTTGAGATTTGCACCCATTGAGAGTCCTGCTCACTGGGAATGGTGAATGTTTGAAGGTCCAGGAATTAGCAGTGGATACTCCAGGGGAAGTTTGGAGGGTCCATGGCTGGGGCATGGCTATCACTACAGTGGAGCCTGCATGGGCTAAGAGGGGAATGACTGTGTTGCCTGTGGCTGGTGGACACAGGATCTAGTGTTTGGCAAGCGCAGGCAAGACTTCCTCAGACTAAGTGTGGGTAGTATTCTGGTGCACCTTTGGGGAGAATTGCAGCCATATAAGCAATTCAGGCAGAAGAACATCTTCCTTGCTTCATGAATTTCTCAGGACTAAGGTGCCAATACCTACACTGCAGAGCAGTATGCATACCCCTAATTGCCTATGGAAATTCATCTGAAAAAAACAAGGTGCTGAGTGAATTTAGGCCCACAGATTTTCAGCAGCTGAGTACCAATGGTGCTTGATTCCGGGATTTAGGAACCAAAAGTATCAGCAAAGATGCATACATCCTTTGTGAATCTACTGTAAGACAATTTTCCTCCATTCCAGTAATATTAAGAAACCTCAGATTGAGTCTAAGGGCATTCTTCACATGCAGCTCTAAAATGGAACTAGGCCATAGGAGAGCTTCTCCCGTTGGAGTAGTTAATCCACCTCTCCAAGAGGCATTAGCTATATAAACTGGAGAAACTCTCCATTCACATAGTGACTTATTTATATCCGTATAGTCTGTAGTGTACAACTGGCCTAAATATAACTTACTCCCATTTAAATCCCTTTTCCACTGTCAGATGATGTAATTACTGTCAATGTAAGTGAGAATTAGGTTCCATAGACCATATATAACAGAGTGTAAATTCATAAATTAAAGCATCATAAGGCAAGAAAGGGCCATCGTGATCATCTAATCTGACCTCCTGAATAACAAGGCCATGAAAATGCCCCCAAATTAACTTTTGTTTGAATTAGAGAATATTAAAAAAAAAAACACCAATTCTGGATTTAAAAATTGCCAGTGAGGAGAATCCAGGGATTTGACCTAAAAACAGGCTAATCTATGTTGGTGTAAGGTGGCAATAGCTCCATGGATATCAATGAAGCAAGTCCTGTTGATCAGAGGCCTATATTATAAGAATTTCAAGAAAAAACCCAACTTATTTGGTTGCACAATGTATATAAAAGTGAACAAAAGATGGACACAAATAGAGCGGTACAAACTGGCATTCTGCAGTGTAAAGAACTGTGCTACATGGTCTTCAGTGCTTCTGCTACATTTAAAGATTGTCATGAAAACAAGCCTCAGAGAGTTGAGAAATGAGTGGAAATGTTCACAGTTGGAGAATGTTGATGGGATGAGGCTGCCGTACCTCTGGAATATCACTCATCAGGGGCTGGTGGTGACTGCGTGGGATCAGAGGATGATGGGTAGACTGGAGATGAAGTTTGACAAGAAAGCCTGGTCCCTGGAGAATAACTGAAGCATGAGGCCACCAGAATGAAAAATTTCACCACGGATTTTAGCCAAAATATTTTAATTTTTGGTTGGATAATTTTGTGTTTGACTGAAATATTTCCTTTTTCTGCCCAGACATTTTGCAGAAAGGTTTATTTATGTGTTATTTATTTATTTTGCCTTTTCAGCAAAAAAAGTTTAATCTTTAATGGAAAATTTCAATAAAACATTTTAATTGAAATTTTCCATGGGAAAAAAAGACCAGTCTGACCAGCTCTATTTTTTTATTTCCACGTTGCTTTTGTCATCAGGAGCACCCAAGTTGCAGCCCCTTTAGTAGAAAAAAAAGTCTCACTGCTTCTTCTCCTGTAACTGAACTCCTAATCTTTAATCCTTACCCTTTAACAAAAATATCTGTTGGCCTTGAGGGCACATTTCAAAAACTGTCCTTTACAGATATTTGAGGTCCATGTGAAATATGTAGGTGATTTATTTACTTTATGCTCACTACTGCGAAAAATGATATACTAATAAATCCCATTGTGACATTATCCAGAATGCGATAACTGAGGGAAAGCTGTGTCCCTCAAAATTTCCAACCTGGGGTGTCTTTTACATGGCTTTGCTCTGAGAGCAACTACTCCTGGTGTGCCACACACAGCCTCCAGCATGTCAATCACCCCAGCTATCCTGCATGAGTGTTATACCAAGCCACTCATGAATTACATTGCAGGGCAAAACAAGCAAACTGCCAATTCCCAGACTTTTCCCAAGAAATGTGCAATCTTGTACTGCCCAGCACACTCCTGGACAATACAAGCACATATAAAATCTGTCATTCATTAATAGAAAATGATCTGCGCAAACCTTCTTTCTCAAATGGAGTTCCCGAAATACTTCAGTCCAAACACACACTGATTGATAAAAAAAATAGAACAAGTTTATAACTACAGATAGATATTTAGTGAGTAAAAGTGATGAGCGAATAAAAGTCAGAATCGTTACATGAAAATAAGAGTTAAAACACAATTAAACACCTAACCTAACAAGTTAAAGAATTCAAAGGAAAGGTCTCTCTCACCAAATGCTTCAGCGGTCTTACTGCTGGGATTCCAGTTCAGTATTAATTTCCTTGTCCTTCAGGCGTTGATACCGTGGGCAGAGAGAAAGGGATTTTGGGGCATCTATTCCCCTTTCTTATAGATTCTTTTCTTTGAAAATCATGTCCAGCTGAGCTTCAGTGGACAGAAGTCTGTGGGGATGGGAACCTCCAGATGTCTCTTTATCAAAATGTGGATTTTCCTCAGAATCTTTTTCCTGCCAAAGAACGGCCACTTAACCAAGGTGATAGTCTATTTAATGTTGTTGACACTAGGCTGAGGCATCAGTTTGTCTTTTGCCTTTGAGGAACTGGTTTGTGCCTGCTTTCTAAACTTGGAATATGTCTCAGTAATGTCTCAGTAATGTTATACAGTAGAATAGTGTAACTTACATAAAATGTTTTCACACATATTTTACCAGGATATAATGAATCTGCAAATTATGAATTTTGAATGATAATCTCATAAGGCATCCTTTGTACAAAATCTATAAAAGAGTGAATATAGGGATACAGACTGTCACATCCATACATGACTGAGAGCCAGAAAAAAGATTTTGGGTAGAATGGCATTTTTCTTCAGTTCAAAATAAGAAAGAAAAGAAAGAAAAAAAAACAAACACAATCCTGGACAAAATCATATAAGCACAATTCCAAGTGTCATGATTACATGATTACACGACTAGCTTCAGCTCTGTCCCCTTTCTGGTTCTTTGAGTCACTACTTCAGGAGTCAGGCCTTGTGCATTTACATCTGCTGGAGTGGAATCATGCAGCTCTCTGACTCTTAAACCAATCCTGGGATACAGCATTCTGTGTATTAGCAGTCTTTACCAACAGGGTTCAATGCTTGCGTTCTTCCTTGGGATCTTTGTGAACAGAGAGAATCCAGGGACCAGACAACCTTCTTAAAACAAAGTAGTTTTTATTCTTGACATTAGTAATAAACATAAATAGAAAACAAAAAGGGATTGTAAAAAAACAAACAACCTCACCAACCCCCAAAGAAGCTAAGGAAGGTCCACTTTCTTCACACACACTAGTAGAAACTTGAATATCTACTTCTCTAGAGACAGAAAAACTGCCTTTCTATGCAGCAGCATACCTTTGTCTTATCAGTTCCTGGGGTTTGGGGCCCTGCTAGTCCAAATCCAGTTTGGTGGGCTCTACAGAATATTGAAACTGTATCGAGTCCAATGGCTCTCCCATTTTTCTGCAATAACCGCTAAGTGTTTTCTGAAAAGTAGTCTTATAATTGGTCATGTTTTGCCTTCTGCTTCTTTCCCAGAAACAACTCTTGGATAAACCCAGGAAAAGTCACATAGTAGGCATTCCCAATAACTTCAGGTCAACATACAGTATTACTAAAATATACAGATAAGCCCCACGCTGCATACATCATTATGTATTCGCAAGAAGTCAGAACATTGCAACCACTGGCTGACATTTCTTCACTGATCTTTTCATAGATTCAATTATCAAGACTAATGTTACTTACAGGAATCTGAATTTCTCTAATATTTTCCCCAGAGCTGCCTTCAACTTCCTGTTTTTCAGGCTGTAGATGATGGGGTTAACATGGGCGTTAAGCATCTGTACTGGATGGAAAACAGTCTGTCCAAAACTCTGAGATGCTGAGTTGGGTCTCAGATACCGGAACAAGCCAGTGCTGTAGAATAAAACAACAACAATCAGGTGGGAGCTGCAGGTGGAGAAGGTTATGTCTGCCCTCCGCAGAGCGTATCCTCAGGATGGTGGAGATGATGTGAATGTAAGAGACTAGTTAACAGAGAAGGTGATGAGTCCTACCAAACATTGCAGTGGTATGAAGCAACAGTTTATTGGTGAAGGTGTCAGTGCACGATAGGTCTAATACTGGAGGAGGCTCACAGCTGAAATGGTGATTTTGGTTTGGCCCACAGAAATGTGCATTTAATAAGGGAAGAGTGTTATCAAGCCATATAACCCACAATCCATGCACCAATCACTAGCTGACTGCAGACATATTTTCATAATCTCATATAATGCAGTGGATTACATATAGCCCATAATCGGCATGAGCCATTGCTGCCAGAATGAAATATTCACTACAACCAGCCATGAGACAAAGAAGATCTGGCAATGCAGCCATTGACAGAAATTCTTTTCACCTCTACTAGGAAATTCACAAGCATCATAGGGACTGTGGCTGGAGGAATTAAGAGATACTGAGAGGGATAATGGAACAAAAAAAAGTACATGGCTGTGTTGAGGCAAGGATCAGCCCTTATACAACACAGATCACCAATGTTCCCCACTAAGGTGTTAAAATAAATAGCATAAAAACACTAGGAAAGAGGAAAATTTGGAATTGTGGATCACTGAGAGTCCGAGAGAATAAAGTAGTTTCAGAGCAAGTTTGATTTTCCATTGACATTTATTCCTCAATATGTGAGCTGTAAAAATAGAAACAGAGATTAACAAATGTAATATGATAGGAGATGAGCAATAGCATCAGATA
>NC_133782.1:39367538-39423586 GCF_003597395.2 Chelonoidis abingdonii
GTCCTTGAAGAAAAGGCATCCTGTCCCCCACTTGTTGTAGTTGTTCCTGTGGGGTCTGCAAATTACCAGAGGATGGTGAGTCGCATTGCTACATTCATGAGTATATGCAGAGCCTGTGATAGCTCCATGCTTCTGTCAGAGACGGTGGATGCCAAAAAGTGCCACGTGGGTTTGTGGGATTTTTTAAAAGCATGAAAATTATGGATATGATTGGCTCATGGGATGGAGAAAGTTGCATGCTAGAACTTAACCCCTAAGTGTCCACAGGTCCCTGGTGACTCATTTTTATGCCACAAACATTTGTGAAAAATACCTGAAACCGTGGTTTCACGTAATACTGAGATATACCCAGTGCATGCAGGCCACTTTGCTTATCTCAAGTATTCCTGCAAGAGTACGTACAGTGCGGCAGCAGCTGAAGTATGCGATATACTTCTGTGGCTGCTATGCGTAATATACATGCTTTGACCAATGTTGTAGTGCAGGCCATGGCCTTAGATAGATTGGATAATTTGTGGCCATGCTGGATCTTGACTGAATTCATTCGATGTCTTGTGCTTATGCAGGATGGAGGGACAGTAACCTGCAAAACTGCCATCTGGGGGAATTTTCAAAACTCCTGCACATCCACCTTAGCAGTTCCTCTGTAAATTCTGAAATTAAATGCTCTTTCCTGCCTCTGCACCCATCTTACTAGCTGAAATCACCCTCTTAATGTTTCTTTTCTTTCATCAGTAAAAACATAGACAATTCTGCCCCTACTTTCAGCAATTAGTGAAGATTTAATGGACTAGATCCTCCACTGTGTCAGTTTGACTTACATGGATCTAGGCAGATAACCACAGCCTGAGGAGCTGGCTGCTACTTTGTAGAATGCTGAAGAGGAAAATGACTATTGTTCGCAGGGAGGGAGTGACTCAGTGATGTCTTCACTGCAGTTAGTGAGGATATGTAACTTGAGGTAACTCTTCTCGAGTTTAGCCAGCTCAAATGAAAGCAGACATTTACTAGAAAATAAAACATGAGCTCCTCAGACTGACTGGATGCGCTGCAGAGTTTTGTATCAGCAGCACAGAGTGATGTGTTGGACAGCTGATCAGTAGGGCTAACTGGACTGCAGACTGTATCCTACCCTGAGTTAAAAGCGATGCATCCTCTTGAATTCAGGGTTTTTATCTGAGGATGGGGGCTCAAGTCAGGGAAACCGCCTGGGTTTATAACTTAATTTACCTCTGCAATGTAGACAAGTCCTTGAGCATTAACATCTGACTGCAAAAAACATAACGGAGACAAGGCACTTAATTTTACTGCAACGTCAGCCTCAGTTGATACAGTTTCTGGCTGGGGTAGGACTGGTGTCACCCAGCATCTAGAGGTGCCTTGCTTCCACTAGTGTACAGCAAATAAAACTGTGACGCTGGGAAGTGCAAGTGTCAGCTCGGGCCAGGCCTACGCACCAGACCCACTCACTTTGTTGTGTTAGTCGGGACATGGCTTAGTCTCGCTGAGCACAGAGGGCGAAGTACGTCCAGAGCTACTGTGTTTATGCATAAGCCAGTGTGACGAGGGATCTAGCATGAGGTGGCTCCTATTTGACAACAGATTGCATTAGCGCTATAAGTGAGGGTTCATGAAGGAGAAAGTGTGAGATGTCTCTGCGCAGACTTACACCAGCCATTACGCTACCAAACCAGATCAGTTCTGTGAGCCTATGGCATGCCCCTTCTCACAGTTCGACCAGTGTTGCTCAGTGAACAGTTCACAGCTTTAGAGTGATCCAGATAGCAAGTGTGCAAAAACTGGGACCGGGGGTAGGCGGGCGCACTAGGAGCCTATATAAGAAAAAGACCCAAAACATCAGGAACTTGTCCCTATAAAATCGGACATCTGTCACCCTACAGGCTTCAAATCACCTTTCACTCATGATACATCATATTCATTACGCCATTTTCATCTGTCTGTGCTCTAGCGTAGGGGCGGTATAGCAAGGTGGGGAGGATGGTTTCGTCTTTCTGAGTGCACATGGTCCGATTATCCTCTTTCTCTGAGTGCGTTCGATACATTTAGAACGTGAGAAGTGGCTGCTTGTACAAAGACTCCTGCTGACTTCGCTGGAGGTAGCGAGTAAGGCCGAGACCACGACTCTCTATATTTTTTGAGGGACTGGGGTGGGAAGGAGCAGCCTTACAACCTCTACCCTGTTAAGTGTTGTAGGACTACCAGGATTTATCGGGACTGACACGCCAAATTCACGCAGAACTCAGTAGGAAATTCATGAACATAATATGTAGGAGTAGAAATTTTTCTATCTTTTGGGACTGGACAGACACAAACAGTCTCCACAGTCAAAGCGTCTAACGGTTAATGAAGTATAGTTTTGCCCTAATGTAATCACGGAATGTGTGCAACCCCCTAACTAAAGTGCATCAGTCTGAAAACAGGGCCTTGAATCCATCCTATGGCCCCTGTAGAAAATGACCTTGAGTATTTTCATTGAATTTGTTAGGACTGGAATGAGATTCGAGAGGTCATCTAGTCCGGTCCCCTGCACTCAATGCAGGACTAACGTGTTGACCTCAGACCATCCCTGACAGATGTTTGTGTAACCTCGCCTCTTAAAACTCTCCAATGATGGAAATTCCACAGGCCTCTCTAGGCAATTATTTCCCATTGCTTAACCACTCTGACAGTGGAGGAAGTGTTTCCTAATGTCCAACCCTAACCCCTCGGCCTGCAATTTAAGCCATTGCTTCTTGTCCTATCCTCAGACGTAAGAAGAATCCTTTTTCTCCCTCCTCCTTGGTAAACAACCTTTTATGGACTTTGAACAAACTTGCTTATCATGTCCTCTCCTCCAGTCTTCTCTTTTTCAGACTTAAAACCAACTTTGTCAATCTTCCCTCACAGCGTCATTTTTTACCTTGATCATTTTTATTGCTCTTCTTTGGATTTTTCCAGTTTGTCCACATCTTTCTGAAATGGGTGCCCAGTATATTCAACTCCTTTGATTTAATTAAAGGAAAGCTTCCATCCAGCATCTCAGTTTCCTGAGTTCCACTGATCACAGTCCTTCTCAATGTCGGTGGGCGGACTCACCCTCCTGCGTGCCTGTTCTTATGTGCTTAATAAGTCTGAGGATGAACTCCAGGCTCACTGAAGCCAAGGTCAAAATTTCTATTGATAGCGATCAATGAGGCCATGATTTTCACCTTGAGACTTCATCCCTCACTAATTAATATGGAATATATCTCTATTGGTGACACTATGTACAGAAAGGAATACATTAGTGGAAATGATATTTCTCCTGGAAATTCAGCAGAAAATTCATTGCCACCTACCAACAAAAGGAATTTCTCAAGTTTAATGTAAAAATCTGTTTGTACTGGTTTAGGTGACTTTTCCATTTACCTCTTCTTTGGGGACTTGTTGAGAGGTAACTCTTGTCCACATTCTCAAGGGATGCAAAGCTCTCCCTACATAAGGTTATTACACATGCAAAACCGTCATCTTCAAGAAGTATAACTTACTCAGCGCATTTATTTAAATTACTCTTTGTTTATTTTATTTCTGGATTGAATGAGAGGTGAGAATATTGCTTTAGTTTCTTGCTTACTTCATTTCTGCTTTCTTACTTTCTCACAAACAAGCTGTAAATAAATCTTTCTGACTTTTTGTATCGGGCGTTTCAAAGATCTCTAAGTGTGTTTTATAGCACAAGTAGTGAAATTCAATTAGAGTAAGTCATTAATTCCTTTATACAATTTGACAATCAAGCTAATTTTTTTTTTTTGTGATTTGGCTAAAGTGCTGTTGCAGGAATACACATTTCCACAACGATGTTTATGAATCTTGGATCGTGCTCTGATCTCATTTTGACCAATGAATCTGATAAAAATTCATGTAAATCTTTGGACTTCCTTTGAATTTCGTTGTAGCTGAGTCTAAAGTCATGGAGATAATATAACGTGGTAACACAGATATGAGGGGTGGAAGATTCACAATCTATTGTCTATGCCCTCAGAATTTTGGAATGAAATTTGAATGTGATTCAAAGGGTGGTAATTTTTTAAGTCACTGTAATATGAAATAGAAAAATCAGTCTAATGTAACTTCATGACTAGTTAGATTTCTTGGCCTAACGCTCTTCTTTTTCATCATTTTTACCAAGTCAGTACTCTAGTGACTTCAGTGGAGATACTCTGCTGCAGAAATCAGGAGTAAAGAGAAAATCAGGAGAAGCAGTAATTAGTACAAGATTAAAGTCTGAAGACAGTAAATGAACTTTAATTGTAATGTGGTAAGAGTACTTGTCATATCATGTGAATGCCATTCTAAGAATCAAGCAACATGTTTATACTGCCAGGAAGCTTGATCTTAAAAAATGAAATTTTGGTGGGTCGATTCCTCTCTTGTTTGCACAGCTGTATACATGTGCAACTCAGTAAGTGGATAATCTGCCCACTGACTGTAGTGGAATTGCACCGGATTTACACTACAATGAATTAAACGAATCAAGTTATTTTATTGCATCTTGATTTTGCCTAAATGTACGTGTTATGATATTATGTTTTAGTATATATGTGTATGTGTTACATATATGAAAGTTCCTATGTTGCAGGAGATCCATTTTGTAAATAATTTAGAAAGTGGAATCTTGGTTTTTAATAGACTTCTAATATATGATTGATCTTTAGTATATTGTGAACTCCTATCTCATGAAGTTTATGTAAACATATCGACTGACGTCATGAACCTTATCTGAAACACTGAGAGTGTTATTTTTCCCTCTGTACCTGAAAGTCAGGAGAATATAGATTCAGTAGCTCAAACAGCTTATTGTTCGAAATATTTTAATGTAGCTCAGTTTGTAATATATTATATGAAATGTGTAGAATATCGCAAGTTCTCTCTCTCTCTCTCTCATTCCGTTTCACTGTTGGCTGTCTAGATGTTCAATTGCCAAATTCCTATAGTTCTGAGAAAATATCTGACACAACTTTAATCTTTGTTCCTACAGAGGAACACTCAAGGAATGGAACCCAGTAACTCACCAGGGTGACTGAGTTCATCATGCAGGGCTATTTGACCATCCTCCTCATCAGGGGCTGTTCTTTGGGCTATTCCTGTGCCTTTACACAGCCGTTGTCATGGGCAATTCTCTGATAATTGTGGCTATTGTCCTCCATCCACCTCTCCACATCCCCATGTACTTCTTCATTGCCAACTTGGCTGTGGTCGACATTTTCTCCATCTCCTCAGTTGCCAAGATGATGAAAACCTGATACAGGAAGAGAAAAACTATCTCTTTTGATGGCTGCATGGCCAGCTCTTTGCTTTCACTTTGTCTGGGGGACAGAGCTTGTGCTCCTCACTGCCATGTTCTATGACCGGTATGTAGCCATCTGTCATCCCTTGCGCTAGTCAGCCTCATGACCAAGAGAATTTGCATTAATTTAGCAGTTGGTGTCTGGGCTGTCAGATTAGCAATTCATTGGTGCACACACTGCTTATGTTGCGTCTGGATTTCTGTGGATCCAAACTCATTCAGCATTTTCTTCTGTGAGATCCTCCATTGCTGGCACTGTCCTGCAGCTCCATCTACTTCAATGAAATCATGATCTTCATTGCAAACACCTTCTGGCTATGGGAAATTCCTGTTGACACAGTGTCATATAGCTTCATCATCATCACCTCCTGAAATACAGAGCTTCAAAGGGAAGCAGAGAGCCTTCTCCACTTGTTCTTCCATCTGCTTGTGGTCACATTGTGCTACTCTTCCATATCTACACCTACATCCGGCCAACCTCCAGTGACTCTCTTGCTAAAGACAAGATAGCAGCCATAATGTACACCCTGGTGATTCCCACTATGAACCTTTGATCTTACACCCTACGTAATAAGGAGGTCAAAGTGGCCTTTGGGAAAATCCTTTCATTCAGGAAAAATCATAAAATATCAGGTTGGAAGGACCTCAGGAGGTCATCTTGTCCAACCCCTACTCAAAGCAGGATCATCCCCAACTATTTTTTTTGCCCGAGATCCCTAAATGGCTCCTGGAATTGAGCTTATAACCCTGGATTTAGTAGGCTAAGGCTCAAACCACTGAGATATCCCACCCCCAAATAATAATTTTGTCAAGAGTGAACCTGATTCTGACCTTCCTTGTTCTACTCGGCCAAGTCCACGTGATGCAAATTATTACAGAACTATGGACTTCAGTAGACATCATTTGCACTAGGTTGATTTAATTTGATGGAATTTCAATGATTACACCAGTGGAGAAGTATTGAATTGATTGCAGGGGGCTAGGCTCTTTACAGCAGATGGATCTGACCAATCTGACTTCATTGGAGCTATGTTGAGCCACACTACTTGAGTAAGGCCATAGAGCCAGATTTTTAAAGGAGTTTAGCTACTAGTGAGATTTTCAAAAGCACCTAGATACATAAAATTCAATTATTTCAATTGTGTTAGATGCTGAGTGCTTCTGAATATTTCATTAGGTGCTATATAGCTATAAAGATCTTGTCCATGTGTAGCAAATTACTGTGCATGCAGCCTCATGAATCACAACATTATATTTACCCTCTATGTGTAAGTATGATAAAATAAAACTCAATTTCTCTGTGTTCTTTTTTTTTTTTTTTTGTGAGATTTACATTTCAAATATATATCTGTTTAGATCTGGAGGTCTCCTGGCCATGTGTCATGGACTTAAGTCAGAGATTTTAATAGACTATTGTATGAAAATAAGTTTTTACCTTATTATAAAAATATACTTCTCTGTATCAGAATTGGTTATTTTCAAAAGATTTGTTCTGTTTATAAGGCAATGTTTCAATCTCAAAAATAGAGACAATATTAATGAAAATGTTGCTCACTGTTACCACAAGAAATAGTTCACCGAGGTCAGAGGTTTCATGTCCAATTATGCTGCTGACTCATCTTATAACCTCCAGAATTAAATAACTTTTTGATTTTATTAAAGTTCCAGAAAAAAGAAACTTAGGGAAAAAAAACAACAAATACAGTCCCTGTATTTTTACAAAATAAAATATTTAGAAAAGATTCATGGCAACAGTTTCCAGTATCCTTTACATTTAGCCATATAGAGTTTTTATATGTAAATCCTCGTTTATGTGTGGTTGAGGATGGCCATTTGCAGGAGACAATGTTTTTAAGTTGATGAAATGGGAATACCCTGAATGGATAACTTTGAAATGTAGATAAGGTGTATACGAAAGTTATTGGTCCTTACATGACACCTAAGATTAAACTGTGCAGTGTGGGACATGAGATTGAATTGTGGTATCTCCTGAACCTGAAACATGTTTCTGGGCTGGGCTGGAATGGGCACAGAGCTATCACATGCATAATAAAGTAACTTGAGTGATGAGCTGGAGTGGAACGGAGTTCCTGGACCCAAGAGAACTGGTTAACGTGTTCTCCTAGAACTTGACAAGATGTTCTGGATAAGATAAGTGGAAAAGGACTTGGAGGAATCCCAACTGAAAGCAGGGAAGGAAAATGATACTTAAGGAGGGAGTGACATCAGGAACCCACAGCTCATATTCCAGTTTTATTTGATTTAACCCAAACAGTGGAGGTGTGTGGCTGATGTCTGTTTGGCCAGTTTATCCAAACACATTTCAGAATATAGACACAAAGGCTTAACAGTATCATGGTGGATCCAGGGTCTTGACAGTTGGTGGAGTCGACAGCCACAATGGTAAAGCTCTCTCCTTCTTTATGATGCACCACATTCTCCCTCATGGAAACTGAGGAGTTTGCATCAAGGGGGTCCTTTTGGTCCCATATCATGTGCCTCATTGGAGATGCTGTCCAGATGGGTACCCAGCGCTGTAAAGATAATGGTGCATGAGGAAATGGAACTACAACTACCATGAGGTATTATGGCAGAATATCCAAATTTAAGATTTTGCATTTTTTTGTTTGTAGGCCTTTGGTTTTTCAAAAAAGTGAAAATTTCCATGGACAGGAGACTTTCATGAACAATTTGTTTTAATTGAAAACTCAATTTTCCACTGAATACAAATGTTAATTAAAATGTTTAACCAACCCTAGAAGTCTTTAGGAATCTTGGTAGACTCCAAGCCATATGGGGATTTTTATGGCTAAACAAACACCAAAATTTACCTGGATACAATAGGCAGCTGGAGCAATTTGTGGAGCACTGGCATCATCTAACTGCAGTGAGATGTCCTACTAAAGGGATATCATATATGCAGATATGGTGCCAGATAAAGACAACTACTCAAGATGCACCTTTTTCATCTCTCTTCTTGGGAATTGAGTGTGGGGTCAGGGAGGGCAGGAATTAGGATACACTGACTTACATTTTTGTAAGGAGAGTTGAATTTGTGCCATAAAGAATGTAGGTTGTGATTCCAGCACCCTTACTCATGTTTAGTGAATCTATTCCAAACAGTCCCCCTGATTCCACAGACCTACTATGGAGTAAGTAGTTATTCAATATGAGAAAGGAACCATAATTGGGCTTATCCCACCCACACACTGGATGAAATGAGTTTGACATTGACTTCAGCAGATAGCGGACAGGGAGATAGCGGACAGGGAGCTGGCTAAGTGGGGGAGCGTGTGTCCCTGCCACTCCCCCGTGGGCAGCGGCCACGCCAACCCTCAGGCAAGAGCAGTAGCGGGGGCCCTGCCTCGGCTGCCGGTGAACTATTTCTTGTGGTAACAGTGAGCAACATTTTCATTAATATTGTCTCTATTTTGAGATTGAAACATTGCCTTATAAACAGAACAAATCTTTTGAAAATACCCATTTCTGATACGAGAAGTATTTTTTTATATAGATAAAAACTATTTTCATAACATAGTCTATTAAAATCTCTGACTTAAGTCATGCACATGCCAGGAGCCTCCAGTCTTAACAGATATAATTTGAAATGTAAATCTCAACAAAAAAAGAACACAGAGAAAATGAGTTTTATTTTATCATACTTACACATAGAGGGTAAAATATAATGTTGTGATTCATGAGGCTGCATGCACAGTAATTTGCTACACAATGGAAAGATCTTTATAGCTATATAACCCTAATGAAATATTCAGAAGCACCTCAGCATCTAACACCAATTGAAATAATTGAATTTTATGTATCTAGGTGCTTTTGAAAATCTCACTAGTAGCTAAACTCCTTTAAAATCTGGCTCTATGGCCTTACTCAGATAGTGTGTCAACATAGCTCCAATGAAGTCAGATGTCAGATCCCATCTGCTTAACAGGCTAGCCCCTGCATCAATTCATACTTCTCCACTGGTGTTAATCAATGAAATTATCTCAAATTAAATCAACTAGTGCAAATGTATGTCTACTGAAGTCCATAGTTCTGTAATAATTTGCACCCCTGACTTGGCCGAGTAGAACAAGGAAGGTCAGAATCAGGTTCACTCTGACAAAATTATTATTGGGGGTGGGATATCTCAGTGGTTTGAGCTTAGCCTACTAAATCCGGGTTAAGCTCAATTCAGGGACCATTTAGGGATTGGGCAAAAAAAATAGTTGGGGATGGTCCTGCTTTGAGTAGGGGTTGGACAGATGACTCCTGAGTCCTTCCAACCTGATATTTTATGATTTTTTCCTGAGTAAAGGATTTTCCCAAAGGCCACTTTGACCTCCTTATTAAGTGAGTGTAGATCAAAGGTTCTGTGGGAATCACCAGGGTGTACATTATGGCTGTATCTTGTCTTTAGGAGAGAGTCACTGGAGTTGCCGAGTGTAGGTGTAATATGGAGAGTAGAACAATGTGACCACAGCAGATGGAAGAACAAGTGGAGAAGGCTCTCTGCTTCCCTTTGAAGCTCTGGATTTTCAGGATGGTGATGATGATGAAGCTATATGACACTTGGTCACAGGAAGTTCCATAGCCAAAGGTGTTTGCAATGAAGATCATGATTTAATTGGTGAGTGGGGCTCAGGACAGTGCCAGCAATGGAGGGATCTCACAGAAGAAATGCTGATATGAGTTTATCCCAATCCACAGAGCGACCAACATAAGGATGTGCATCTAATGAATTGGTAATACTGACAGCCCAGACCACACTGCTAATAATGCAAATTCTCTTGGTCATGAGGTTGACATAGCGCAAGGGATGCAGATGGCTACATACCATCAATGATATGCACATAAGAGCACAAGCTCCGTCCCCCAGACAAAGTGAAAGCAAAGAGCTGGCCATGCAGCCATCAAAAGAGATAGTTTTCTTCTCTGATCAGGTTTTCATCACTTGAGAACTAGAGGTGAGAAAATGTCGACCACAGCCAAGTTGGCAATGAAGAAGTCATGGATGTGGAGAGTGGATGGATACAAATTATCCACAATTTACTTCGAGATGCCCAGACATCGCTGGTAGACGGAAACGCCAAGGAAATTAGTCCCTATATGACTGAGAAGTCAACCACAGTTGAATGATTATCTTCATAGCACCACTATCTAACCCTGGTTTTGATTCACTACCTACCACCTAATACCTGAATAGTTGATGTACAACATTTAGTGTGTTCCATAATTTAAAACTACTGGGTGATTAGTCTTATATATTCCAAATATGAATTAAAAGAAAGCTGCAGTAGATGCATGGTGGATGCAGGAGGGCTCAGACTATAGCTGCCAATTAATATCCAGCAACCTGAGTTGCAGATATTATTTAGGTAAACTGCACCTGGGCCAATTGCTGCTGCCCTGCAGCTCATGTAAAATCAGACTTGTACTGTTTTCATGGTGTAATGACTACACAAAGTGCAGTGATGAAAAATTAGCTCCATATCTGATGTCTGAGGAAGATCAAAAATGTTTCGATATGGAGTTTCAGATAAAATAAATTCAGATAGGACTCTCCTCTTAACACAAAGGCAGTTGGCAATTGTTTTAAGTCATACTTGTAAGCAGCAATGGGACCCAGAAGCTTTAAACTGCAACTGAGGTTGGTATACAAACTCAGGGACCTCTTGTGTTATGCGCCTGCGTCAGTTCTCAAACGCGAGGAAAAGGGTAAAGAAATCTCTGTGTAGAGATTCATTCCTCTGCATTATCCAGATTGGTATATGTATTTTGTAAACATCACAGCACAATCCAGTTCTTTCTCAACTCCTCAAGAACACTGGGCCATCGCTTTGAATCAACGTTTCTGGGATAGAATATTTCATTCTTTCATCCAGCCACCCATTCCTCATTCTTTCAAAACACCGCCCACATGCAATGGAGCCGCTTTAGAGCCAAGAGGCTTCAGACCCTGCCCCAACTGTTGGGTGTGTTCATTTGAAACCATTAATCATAACTATTCTACCGGATATAAGCAGAGCTTTGATCAAACACACCTATTCAAGATGGAGTGTCCACATTCCTAATACTTGATCACATTGTCCTTGTCCAATAACCCAATTAAGAAACCCCCACACAAAGAACACCAGATGGTCTTACTATAGTGCATGCAGCCACTGCTTTTGTGAGTTGGCTCTAGCAGTCTGATGAATTTAGGCCCCACTTTGAATTCACTAGAGTTTTGCCACTATTTCACTCCTAGTATCCATGAAGAAGGTGGGAAACTACTGTGTGAAGAGCTACTGTGTATGACATGGTTATTTGTACGAGGCACTTGCTTTATCTAGCCCTAGTACCCAGCAGCCTCAAGTCCTTCTTATTTATCCTGTTGCTGCCACACAGACTTATTCTAACTTACAATGAAGAGGCAGCTGCCTGAATTTTTTCTCTCCTATTGCACATACATGCCAATGGACCTTGGTTGAACCTCTCACTACTTCGGACTCTGACCCTTACAGCAAATATATATTAAAAAATTCAACCTTCAGAGAGAAGAACATACTTCGACTTCTGCCCAGTATAAGCTTTCTGGCATGCTGGATTAAATACGGCTGCTGGCAGCTGTGAGGCTTAATGGAGCAATACTTCAGGAAGATGAGCGTCCAGCAGGCTCCAGATACATAACTATACAGATGCCTTTACTTTGCGTTTCTTTCTTTCTCTGGAGTATATCCTGATCTATTAGTGAGATGCACCAACATCCTGCCCCAAACAGATGCTGACCTCACAGCTTGCGTGTTCCATTAATACCTTTATCCCTCATTCTCTGCTGTGCAGCAGTGTGAGTACAGAGGAGCTGCTTCCTGGGAGAGCAGGCCATAGCTTTACTTAGTTCAGCTTCTTGCCTTGCATTATTAAGCTAATTCCACATAAATTCCTATATAGGTTTTGTTGGCTGAAACAAGTTTCTAGTGTCTCACATGCGCAGCCAGCACAAGAACAGAGCTAGGATTTCCCCCCTACAGAGGATACACAAGGTAGTTCGTTCTTCATTCTGACATGCATGGTTTTCATCTCGGGCTTTGCTTAAAAGGCAGGTCATTTCAAAATTCAGATGCGCGTTTTGAACAACTGCCTAAGCTTTAACAACATCTCCTCCTCCTCATTCCAGCAAAATCTGCCAGTCAGGCCTGACGTTGGAAAATCAGGAGTGTCTCAGGCAGGGCCTTTTCTACGGAAAAATTCACTCCCACCTGTTGAAGGGGTCAGCGTGGAACACAACGCTGACACTGGTTTTCTGATCCATGGTGTGTTTGTGCACACACCTACAGAACTCTGGGCCCTGCCAATGTAAACGTAGACCTTTTGCTGTTCCTATGCCAGCCCCTGGGCCTCCTCCTCAGCACTGCCTGACACCTCACCCCCGGGACCCGCAGGCGCGTTCCTGCATTCCAGCCCTGGGCCCCAATCAGCACTGCTGACACCTCAGCCGGCGCAGCCCTTCCTGTTAATTTCCAGCCCTGTCCCCCACTCAGCCTGCTGACACTCACCCCTGGACCGCCCAGCCCCTTTCCTTTATTCAGCCCTGGCCCCCCACTCACACTGCAACACCTCCACCTTATCATAGCTTTTCAACTCATTATTTAACCTTAGCATTCATAACCTGAGAAGCTTTAGCATTACCCCTCTAAGCTTAATTACCAGCTTAGATTGATATCGCTGCCACCAGCCAAGAATTCCAGTCGTCTTGGGCTCACCTCTGTCTCCCAAAACCTCCCTGGGGGACCCCCAAGACTCAGATGCCCTGACTACAACAAAGGGAAATACCCCACTTCTCCCCCTTTCTCTCCACCCAGAATTTCTCTCTGGGCAACCTGATACTGGCAACCTCTTTACAACACAATACAAGAGCAGTCTCTTCTCTTTCACAAAATACAACCCAAATACAAGGAAACAGAAAGATTCTATCTCTCCCCCTCCCACAATTCCCTGGTGCTGCACGAGATTCACCCTCCTAGATCTACACAAGAGAATTTCCCTTTCCAGAGAGAAAAAACTCAAACAAGTCTTAAAAGAAAACTTATATCTCTTCTAGAAGGAGAGAGCTTTACCATTGTGGCTGTCGACTCCACCAACTGTCAAGACCCTGGATCCACCATGATACTGTTAAGCCTTTTGTGTCTATATTCTGAAATGTGTTTGGATAAACTGGCCAAACAGACATCAGCCACACACCCTCCACTGTTTTGGGTTAAATCCAAAATAAAACCTGGAATATGAGCTGTGGGTTCCTGATGTCACTCCCTCCCTTAAGTATCATTTTCCTTCCCTGCTTTCAGTTGGGATTCCCTCCAAGTCCTTTTCCACTTATCTTATCCAGAACATCTTGTCAAGTTCTAGGAGAACACGTTAACCAGTTCTCTTGGGTCCAGGAACTCCGTTCCACTCCAGCTCATCACTCAAGTTACTTTATTATGCATGTGATAGCTCTGTGCCCATTCCAGCCCAGCCCAGAAACAATGTTTCAGGTTCAGGGAGATACCACAATTCAATCTCATGTCCCACACTGCACAGTTTAATCTTAGGTGTCATGTAAGGACCAATAACTTTCGTATACACCTTATCTACATTTCAAAGTTATCCATTCAGGGTATTCCCATTGACATCAACTTAAAAACATTGTCTCCTGCACAATGGCCATCCTCAACCACACATAAACAGAGGATTTACATATAAAAAACTCTATATGGCTAAATGTAAAGGAAATACTGGAAACTGTTGCCATGAAATCTTTTCTAAATATTTTATTTTGTAAAAAATACAGGGACTGTATTTGTTGTTTTTTTTCCCTAAGTTTCTTTTTTCTGGAACTTTAATTAAAGATCAAAAAGTTATTTAATTCTGGAGGTTATAAGATGAGTCAGCAGCAATAATTGGACATGAAACCTCTGACCTCGGTGAACTATTTCTTGTGGTAATAGTGAGCAACATTTTCATTAATATTGTCTCTATTTTTGAGATTGAAACATTGCCTTATAAACAGAACAAATCTTTTGAAAATAACCAATATCTGATACAGAGAAGTATATTTTTATAGTAAGGTAAAAAACTTATTTTCATACAATAGATCTATTAAAATCTCTGACTTAAGTCCATGACACATGGCCAGGAGACCTCCAGATCTAAACAGATATATATTTGAAATGTAAATCTCACCAAAAAAAAAAAAAAAGAACACAGAGAAATTGAGTTTTATTTTTATCATACTTACACATAGAGGGTAAAATATAATGTTGTGATTCAATGAGGCTGCATGCACAGTAATTTGCTACACAATGGACAAGATCTTTATAGCTATATAGCACCTAATGAAATATTCAGAAGCACCTCAGCATCTAACACCAATTGAAATAATTGAATTTTATGTATCTAGGTGCTTTTGAAAATCTCACTAGTTAGCTAAACTCCTTTAAAAATCTGGCTCTATGGACCTTACTCAGATAGTGTGATTCAACATAGCTACAATGAAGTCAGATGGTTCAGATCCCATCTGCTATAAATCAGGCTAGCCCCCTGCAGTCAATTCAATACTTCTCCTACTGGTGTTAATCAATGAAATTGAGTCAAATTAAATCAACCTAGTGCAAATGTATGTCTACTGAAGTCCATAGTTCTGTAATAATTTGCATCACTGTGGACTTGGCCGAGTAGGAACAAGGAAGGTCAGAATCAGGTTCACTCTTGACAAAATTATTATTTGGGGGTGGGGAGGGAATATCTCAGGGGTTTGAGCATTAGCCTACTAAATCCTGGGTTGTAAGCTCAATTCTTTAGGGAGCCATTTAGGGATCTGGGGCAAAAAAATAGTTGGGGACTGGTCCTGCTTTGAGTAGGGGGTTGGACTAGATGACTTCCTGAGGTCCCTTCCAACTCTGATATTTTATGATTTTTTCCTGATTGAAAGGATTTTCCCAAAGGCCACTTTGACCTCCTTATTAAGTAGAGTGTAGATCAAAGGGTTCATGGTCGGAATCACCAGGGTGTACATTATGGCTGTTATCTTGTCTTTAGTGAGAGAGTCACTGGAGGTTGGCCGGATGTAGGTGTAGATAATGGAAGAGTAGAACAACGTGACCACGAGCAGATGGGAAGAACAAGTGGAGAAGGCTCTCTGCTTCCCTTTGAAGCTCTGGATTTTCAGGATGGTGATGATGATGAAGCTATATGACACTATGGTCAGCAGGAAGTTCCCCATAGCCACAAAGGTGTTTGCAATGAAGATCATGATTTAATTGAAGTAGATGGAGCTCCAGGACAGTGCCAGCAATGGAGGGATCTCACAGAAGAAATGCTGAATGAGTTTGGATCCACAAAAATCCAGACGCAGCATAAGGAGTGTGTGTACCAATGAATTGGTAATACTGACAGCCCAGACACCAATTGTTAAATTAATGCAAATTCTCTTGGTCATGAGGTTGACATAGCGCAAGGGATGACAGATGGCTACATACCAGTCATATGATATGGCACTAAGAAGCACAAGCTCCGTCCCCCCAGACAAAGTGAAAGCAAAGAGCTGGGCCATGCAGCCATCAAAAGAGATAGTTTTCTCTTCCTGTATCAGGTTTTTCATCATCTTGGGCAGAACTGAGGAGATGGAGAAAATGTCGACCACAGCCAAGTTGGCAATGAAGAAGTACATGGCATGTGGAGAGGTGGATGGAGGAAAATAGCCGCAATTATCAGGGAATTGCCCATGACAATGGCTGTGTAAAGGCACAGGAATAGCCCAAAGAACAGTCCCTGATGATGAGGATGGTCAAAGGGCCCCTGCATGATGAACTCGGTCACCTAAGTGTGGTTACTGGGTTCCATTCCTTGAGTTTTCCCTCTGTAGGAACAAAGATTAAAGTTGCTGTCAGATATTTTTTCAGAAACTATAGGAATTTGGCAATTGAAACATCTAGACAGACCAACAGTGAAACGGAATGAGAGACAGAGAGAGAACTTGTGATATTCTACACATTTCATATAATGTATTAACAAACTGAGCTACATTAAAATATGTTAGAACAATAAACTGTTTGAGCTACTGAATCTATATTATCCTGACTTACAGGTAAAGAAGGGAAAAAATAACACTCTCAGTGTTCTCAGATAAAGGTTCATGAAGTCAGTTGATATGTTTACATAAACTGCATGAGATAGGAGTTCACAATATAATCTAAAAATCAATCATATATTAGAAGTCTTATTAAAAACCAAGATTCTACTTTCTAAATTAATTTCACAAAATGGATCTCTTGCAATATAGGACACGTTCTATATGTAACACATACAACATATATATTACAAAACATAATATCATAGCATATACATTTAGTTAAAATCAGGGTGCACAATAAAATAAACTGAATTCTGTTTAACTCATTGTAGTGTAAATCAGGTGCAACTCCACTATAGTCAGTGGGGCAGATTATCCACTCACTGGAGTTGCACATGTGTACAGCTTGTGCAAAGAAGAGGGGAATCGTACCCACCAAAATTTCATTTTGAAAATCAAGCTTCATGGCAGTATGAACATGTTGCTTGATTCTTACGAATGGCATTCACATGATATGACAAGTACTCGTTATTGCATTACAATTAAAGTCTCAATTTACTATCTTCAGACTTCTCTAATCTTGTTACTAAATTACTGCTTCTCCTGATTTTCCTTTTACTCCTGCTGGAGAAAATCAGGAGAATCTCCACTGAACTCAATGGAGTTACTGACTTGTAAAAATGATGAAAATAAGAAAAGTGTTAGGGCCAACAAATCTAACTAGTCATGAAGTTAGATTAGATTGATTTTTCATATTTAATATTTGAGTGACTTTAAAAAAATAACACCCTTTGAATCACATTTCAAATTTCTTTCCAAAATTCTGAGGGCATAGACAATAGATTGTGAATCTTCCACTCCTCATATCTGTGTTACCACTTTACATATATCTCCATTGACTTTAGACTCAGCTACAACGAAATTCAAAGGAAGTCCAAAGATTTACATGAATTTTTATCAGATTCATATTGGTCAAAATGAGATCAGAGCATGATCAAAGATTCATAAACATCATTGCGGAAATGTGTATTCTTGCAAAGCACATTTAGCCAAATTACAAAAAAAAAAAAAGAAAAGAAAAGAAAAGAAAGAAAGAAAGAAAATTTAGCTTGATTTTCAAAACTGTATAAAGGAATTAATCACTCTACTCTAATTGAATTTCACTAGTTGTTGCTATAAAACACACTTAGGATCTTTGAAACACCCGACACAAAAAGTCAGAAAGAGTTATTCACAAGCTTGTATTGTGAGAAAGTAAGAAAGTAAGCAAGCAGGAATCAAGTAAGCAAGCAAGCTAAAGATATATTCTCACCTTTCATTCAATCCACAAATAGAATCAAACAGAGAGTAATTTGAATGTAGACTCTGAGTAAGTTATGACTTCTTGAAGATGATCGTTTTTCATGCGTAATAACCTTATGTAGTGAGAGCTTGCATCCCTTGTGAATGTGGACAAGAGTTACCTCTCAAACAAGTTCCCAAAGGAGAAGGTAAATGGAAGTCACCTAAATCAGTACAAACAGATTTTCTACATTAAATTGAGAAAATTCATTTTGTTGGTAGGTCCAAATGTATTTTCTGCTGAATTGTCCAGGAGAAAATATCATTATCACTAATGTATTCCTTTCTGTATGTAGTGTCACCAATAGAGATATATTTCATATTAATTAGTGAAGGGATAAAGTCTCAAGGTGAAATCATGGCCTCATTGATGGGTATCAATAGAAATTTTGACCTTGGCTTCAGTGAGGCCTGGAGTTCATCCTCAGACTTATTAAGCACATAAAAACATGAAAATGGCCATACTGGGTCAGACCAAAGGTCCATCTAGCCAATTACCCTGTCTTCTGATGGTGGCCAATGCCAGGTGCCCCCGAGAGAATGAACAAAATAGGTAATCATCAAGTGATCCATCTTCTGTTACCCATTCCCAGCTTCTGGCAAGCAGAGACTGGGGCGACTTCTGAACACGGTTTTTTATCCCTGCACATCCTTGCTAATAATTGATGGACCTATCCCGCAGGAACTTATCTAGTTCTTTTTTGAAACCTGTTAATGTCTAGGCAGGGGCGGCTCTAGATATTTTGCTGCCCCAAGCATGGCAGGCAGGCTACCTTCGGCAGCTTGCCTGTGGGAGGTCCCTGGTCCCGCGGATTTGGCGGCACACCTGCAGGAGGTTGGCTGAAGCCAAGGGACCAGCGGACCCTCTGCAGGCATGCCGCCGAAGGCAACCTGCCTGCTGTCCTCGCAGCGACCGGCAGAGCGCCCTCCCCGTGGCTTTCCGCTTCAGGCACGCACTTGGCATGTTGGTGCCTGGAACTGCCCCTGTGTCTAGGCCTTCACAACACCCTCTGGCAAAGAGTTTCACTGATTGACTGTGAGTTCAGTGAAGAAATACTTCCTTTCATTTGTTTTAAATCTGGTGCCTATTAATTTCATTTGGTGACCCCTAGTTCTTTGATATGACTTACTCACTTTCTACACACTAGGCATAATTTTATAGACTTCTATTATTTCTGACCATGGTCATCACTTTTTCACAGTGAAAAGGCCCAGTCTTTTCAACTTTTTCCCATATCGAAGCTTTTCCATACCCCTAATCATTTGTCTTGCCCTACTCCAATTCCAATATATCTATTTTAGAGATGGGACAATAATATCTCCATGCAGTGTTCAAGATGTGGGTGTACCGTGGACTTATATAGAGGCAATATGATATTTTCTGTCTTATTATCTATCCCTTTCCTAATGATTCCCAACATGCTGTTTGCTTTTTTGACTGCTGCTGCACATTGAATTGATGTTTTCAGATAACTATCCGCAATGACTCCAAGATCTCTTTCATGAGTAGTAACAGCTAATTTAGACCCCATCATTTTATATGTATAGTTGCAATTCTATTTTCCAGTGTGCATTACTTTGCATTTATCAACAGTGAATTTCACCTGACTTTTTGTTGTTAAGTCAGTTTTGTGAGATTCCTTTGTACCTCTTTGTGGTCTGCTTTGGACTTAACTATCTTGAGTAGTTTTGTATCATGTACAAATGTTGCCAGTTCACTATTTACCCTTTCTTCCAGATCATTTATGAATATGTTGAACAGTACTAGACCCAGTACAGACTATTTATTCCAAAACTTTGTTTCCTATCTTTTAACCAGTTACTGATCCAGGACAGGACCTTCCCTCTTCTCCCATGACAGCTTACTTTGCTTAAGGGCCTTTGGTGTGGGAACTTGTCAAAGGCTTTCCGAACATCTAAGCACACTATATCCGCTGGATTACCCTTGTCCTCATGCTTGTTGAAACTCTGAAAGAATTCTGGTAAATCGGTGAGGCATAATTTCCCTTTACAAAAACCATGTTGACTCTTCCCCAACAAACCATATTCATCTATGTGTCTGATAATTCTGTTTTTTACTATAGTTTCAACCTATTCGCCCAGTACTGAAGTTACATAAGAACATAAGAACGGCCATACTGGGTCAGATCAAAGGTCCATCTAGCCCAGTATCCTATCTACTGGCAGTGGCCAATGCCAGGTGCCCCAGAAGGTATAAACTTCACAGGTAATGATCAAGTGATCTCTTTCCTGCCATCCATCTCCACCCTCTGACAAACAGACGATAGGGACACCATTCCTTACCTATCCTGGCTAACAGCCATTAATGGACTTCACCACCATGAATTTATCCAGTTCTCTTTTAAATGTTGTTATAGTCCTAGCCTTCACAGCCTCCTCAGGAAAGGAGTTCCACAAGTTGACTGTGCACTGTGTGAAGAAGAACTTCCTTTTATTTATTTTAAACCTGCTGCCCATTAATTTCATTTGGTGACTCCTAGTTCTTGTATTAAGGGAATAAGTAAAAACCTCATTGATTTTGCTCTGTTTTACAGATAAATCCCAATAAACATTGCATTATGTGAACTTTGGACTTCTGGTCTTTTATGCATGACAAGAACCAGGGAAGTGGGAGGGCTGAGGGAAAGCCCTCTAACATCTATAATCCCTTAACTCTCCTGAGCATAGATTTCTCCTTGTGTCTCTTTGCTTCCCCTACCAATTTTCTGCAATTCCTAGCTTCTATGAATTACCATCAATTTTTTTTTCTTCCATTTGTTGTGTGTGTGAGTCTCTATGTCTCTGTAATTTTTTGTAGCGGAAGATGTTATTGCATCTCAGCTACATAGGCTAGTGTGGAAGTTTTAGCTTGACAGGCCCATTACAGAGACAGAGTCTAGCTATTTATTTTCCAATCATTTTGGGGTATTGAGATGCAAGAATTATGGCTCAGGCTTGTGATATTATATGGTTAAAATATGACAATGTATATCATGTTTGCTACCACTGTTAAATAAGTGCAACAAATCTTGTGCAAAGTATGTCATATAAAGTGCCAATGGAAAAGTTATGATTTGCTATGATTATGCTGTTTGTGTATAACATTTCTGTGTTTGAACTTATGAATGTTTACTATATACCTGTATTTCAAATGTGTTTGCTCCTGTGGTAACACCCACAAGGTAATTAGTTTACATCCATTCCGGCCAGCATATTGGCAATGGCCCATTGAAGAACGCTTAGCTTGCACAAAAGACCATAGAAGAAGCCCATCCCCAAGTGATGTGTCTTCCTGAGAATGATTTAGTCAGAATATGAGTAATGGCTCCTGCTATAGTCTTAGAAGCATGTAAGGGCATTAAACTTGCTCATGTGACCCTAGACTCTACCTTGTAGCTGCATTTTTCCACAAACTAAGACCGAGACATTTCCCTCAGCATGGGAGATAGAATAAAAGGTCCTGCAAGCATCTCCATTTTGCCTCTTTGCTGCTCTGAACTCTGGACTATAGATTTACACTAAAAGGAGAATCCCAACTCATGTCCTGAAGACCTTCCAATTTTTTGGAAGTTACCAGAGACTATTCAAGCCATTAATTTATTCCATCATTGCTTCAAACCTGATACAAGGACTCTGCCATGGTTGTATGGATTTGATTCATTTGACCACTTTAACTCTCTCCTCTATCTTTCTCTTATAAATATTTTTTTTATGTTAGATAATAATGGATTGGCAACAGCTTGATTATTGGATAAGATCTGAATTGTATATCGATCTGGCTGTGTGGCTGATCTCTTGGGATTAGAAGAACCCTTTGTTTGATTAAATTGGCTCTACATAAACGCTCATCCTTAAATCTAGAGGCTGAGTGGTGGAAGACTGCATTTCTGACTTCCTGTTAACCAGTGTGGTAAGACAGTAAACTTTTATTTTATCTTATGGAAGAATAACCACCATTTTGGGGATGAGTCTTCCCCGTTTCTCATCAGTATGTCCAGAATCTGATATGATCAGAAGTGATCCACTGAGGCACGGTAACAAGGCCCATCTCTGGTCTGTAGCCTCATATTAATTCCATTTTACATAAAGTTAATGTGAAGTTCTCATGACCATGAGTAAGAAGGTGGCAAACAAAGGATTTATCAAAGTTCTTCACTTAGGGCAAATTCCAGCCCCTCCCTCTGCCAAGACCCAGCACAAGGCCTACAAATAACATACAACTGAGATTATCAAAGGGAGTTATGGACCCAAATCTCATTGACTTTGAAGCAAACGGGATGTGAGATGCTCGTTTAGTCTTAGAAGATTCTCACTGCTGGATAGTGATTCTCAGCACTGGATTCCAGCTGGATGGTGAATTAAGGATTCTTATTGTAAGAGACCAGAATTTTGAAAGAAAAAATCCTCTTCAATATTTTCCCATAGGGAAACTTTGGTTTTCCCATACAATGTGAGAAATTTTGAAAATAGAGTAAAACTGACATTTCAATTTTTTTTTCTATTTTCCAACTTTTGGCAGTAGGAAAATAGTTACAAAGGGTTGAAAATGCTACTTTACAAGAGAAAGTAACGCTTCTATTTTTAAAAGTAACACTGTCCCCAACAACAACTGAATTCTTGAAAATCTAGAAAAATGAGAGTTTTCCCCACATTGTCTTTGCATACGGTTACACTACAAGCATTATAGTGGAACATCTGTGGTGCTTCCGCTATTCCACTAAAGTGCAATAGTGTAGACACTTCCTACATCAACAAAAGGGGATTTTATGTTACTGGCAGTAAATCCACCCCTGAAAGAGATGATAGCAAGCTCGAGAGATGAATTCTTTTGTTGATCTAATGATGGCTACACCAGGCTTTAGGTCAGCTTAATTACCTCTCTCAGACCTTGTCTAAACTACAACACTTTTGTTGGCAAAGGCAGCTCTTGTCAACAAAACAGGGGAGGTGCACACACTGTAATGCTCCTTTTGCTGACAAAATTACCGTGTTTTACCAACAAAATAAAGCCACCTTAATGAGAGTCATAGAAGTTTTTGTAGCAAACTTTTATTGACAAAGGGTCAGTGTAGAAAGCACTCGGGTTTGCCACTGTAAATAGCATCCAGGAGGTGTCCCACAATGCCCATCCTGACTGCGCTGGTCAGCAGTTCGAACTCTGCTGCCCTGCAGCAAGGTAAACAAACATCAGCCCTATCCCCTTTAAGAGCCGGGGAATTTTTGACATTCTACTTCATGTTTGCTTGGCATGGAGAGCTCACATCGCATCTCCTGCATGGACCACTGCGGGGCTGTTGGATCTGATGAGCATATGGGGAGAGAAGGCCATCCAGTCCCAGCTCCACTCCGGTTGTAGGAACTTTGATACCTATGGGCAGATTTCTTGCGGGTTGTTTGAAAAGGGCTATAAATGGGACATAGTGCAGTATAAAGGGAAAATAAAGGAGCTGAGGCAGGCATACTAGAAGGCAAGGGTCACTATGGTGCTGCATACAAGAACTGCTACTTCTATAAACAGCTGGGTACCATCCATGGTAGTGACCCCACCTCCACTGCCAAGAGTCCTGTGGACACTTTGGCAGAACTGGAGGCAGAGGACATTGGGCCTAATCCCAAGGACAAAATCTTGGATGTGGAGGTAGAGTTGGAGGACATTGTGGAGCACACAGCAAGGTTGTCTAGTATCACAGCGAGTCAGAAAATTTTCTGCACTCAGGAAGGGTCTAGCCAGTACTAGCAGTCCATTTCTGGTGTGCATAATGCAGAAGACTAAAGTCCTGGTAAGTGATCTTTTTTGGTTGATGCAGCTTGGTTATAAGAAACAGAGTTGTGCTTTACTCTGTGTATTCTAGAAGTGGATGAAGGGATGGAAATGTACAGAACTAACTGTGTTTGAGGGTTGTTCACATTCCACTGTTCATCCAAGCAGTGCGGCAGAACAGTGTGTTCACGTACACTGAGAAATCTCCAAGGAGATGCAAGGAAACTTTCCTGGAGGTACTCACCAATCCTCTGCTGAAGGTTCGTTGGCAGAGCTGCTTTGTTGCTTACCCCATTGGAAATGAAAGAAATGGAAAGGTAGGACAGAAAGGAGAGTGAAGAGTGAATTCTAGTCCCATGAGTGGATGATAAAACTCATGGAATAGCAAACTGAAATGAAGTCCCTAATCACACTGTGGTCAGAAGAGATCCATGCTCGACCCCGCACCCTGTAACTGATACATAACTGTTTTCCAGTCCCTCTCCAAACTCCTCCCACACATTCCTTGCAACTTCCCTGAACATTTCAGTGTCCCGTTCATTCCACCACTTTGGACAGCTTCCAAAATGATAGCTGGACTTATGCACAGCTCTGAGATCTTACACTGCCCTTTGCTGATAAAAGGCTGTGTCCTTTATTGGCCCACAGATGGGCAGAAATCACAGTATTTGTGCCAGTAAAAACCAGGAATCAGATTTTTTTCAATGAAAAGCTATTTATTTGAAGCATCATAGACAATCAGCAAAAAGATTATACAATGCTACTTCCTAATAAGCCTCAGTTCCCAAAGCATAAACCCTCAGTAACTAGGCTGGCCCTACACAGTATCCTGATTGGCAAACAAAGCAGGTAGAGCTACCCAGTCCTAGATGAAAGCTGGTGTTTCTTCTCTTCCTCTCAATATCTTGTTCTGTTAAGTGTCCCCCTGAGCAGGGTGAAGGCCAGCTGACATTTAATCTCTCATCAATCATTCATTCATCTGTCAATCACCTTTTAGTGTCAGCTCTTGTGGTTGTGTGGTTTTACTGGGTCAGTTGACCCAGGTCAGTCAGTCAAAGTTCACCATCTATGTGTTTTCTGCACGATTTGTTTGGAGAACATAACTGACCATGACCAAAATCCTTCCACGTCAACAGAAATACACACAGATCCCCTGGTTAAACATCCAAAGTGTATAGTTGTGTCAGTGTTCAAGTGCAACAGCAGCACTTTCAGTAAATTCCCATATAACCTATCTAATGCCCTGCTCCTAGAATCTTCCAGCAAGTCAAGAATTACCAAGTTTTACCAGACTCATGTCACCCAGAGTAATTCATAATAATTCAACACCATCCCAACAACTGATATCTCCCTTTCCATCAAGCCTTTTGGCTTTTAATAAATAAAATCTCTCTGAAAGATAACCAATCTTTATCTGTGTCCTACACGTACTGATTGCTGCTGATAGTAAAACATACATGCAGTTTAGTCATTTGCTAGCTACAAATCCTGCTCATGAATCATCACAAGTTTTAGGCAAAATAAGAAGAGAAATTAATGAATCATGGCAGATTGCTGTATAGAAATACACATTACAAGTGCTCATTATCAAAATGTTGCCTGAAAATATCCCTGATTCAGATTGCCCCCTGTTGTGCTCCTCCAACAGCCCTGTTATCAATCAGGCTGCCCAAGATCAGCAGCCATGCAATCCACTTCAGCGCTCCACCCCAGGAGAAACTTTTCACACTTAACCTCTCAAAGATTATGGACTGTGAAGCAGTCTGCTATGACCTTGAGAATGTTTTCCACTTTAGATCTAACCTGTCATAAGGACAGCACCAGAGTGCTTTTAATCTGCCAAATTTACATTCCAAGGTCATTCTGTATGTACTCAGCGTATTGTTGAAGTGTTCCTTGCTGCTTCCAGGTTTCCTGTGTAAGGCTTCATGATCCATGGGAGTGAGGGATATGCTGGGTGTTCCAGGATCACTAGGGCATTTCAACATCCCTCACTAGGCTCTTCTGGTCTGGAAAGAAAGTGGCTGCTTTCAGCTTTCTGTATATGCCAGTGTTCCAGAAGATGCGTGCATGATGCACCTTCCCAGATCATCCCACACTGATGTCAATGAAATGTCCATTGTGATGTACAATTGCCTGCAATACCATGGAGAAGTACTCCATTCTATTGATGTCCTCCATTGCAAGATGATCCGGGGCCAAAATTGGAAAATGCATTCCATCTATCACCCTGTCACAGTTAGGGAATCCAATTTTTTCGAAGCCATCCACTATTTCATACACATTGCCAAAAGTCATGGTCCTCTGTAGCAGGATACAATCAATGGCCCTGCATATTTACACAGCCCCCAGAGACGACTTCCTGACTCCAAACTGATTTGTGACCAACAGTAGTATCCTGGAGCTGCCAGCTTCCACACTGTGGTGGCCACGTGCTTCTCCACTGAAAGGGCTGCTCTCATTTTCGTGTTCTTGTGCCGCAGGGCTAGGACGAGCTCTGAACACAGTTCCATGAAGGTGGTTCTCTGCACCCAAAAATTCAGCAGCCATGCCTCATAATTCCAGACTTGCATAACGATGCAATCCCACCACTCAGTGCTTGTTTCCCAAGCCCAAAAGATTGCACTTATGATGTACTGCCATGCACTTTGCCTTCCCCCAAGTCCTAGCTGTAGAAGGTGGTGAGCAGCATATGAGATAGCTACTCACAATGCACTTCTCTCAATGATGATGCTAGAGCACCAAGTGTGGACACACTCTGTTGACACAGGGAGTGTATTGTGAATATGCACTAGCAATGTAATTATGGTGCTTTTCGATCACCAGAATAACTTCTGTTATTTGACAAAACTCTATAGTATAGATATAGCCTCAGGGCAGCGAAATTTTCCAACCTCTGAGCATTGTCACTAGGTCAAGCTAAGTTTTAGACCTAGACCAAGCCTTTGTTTCCCAAGTGCAAAAAGTTGGAAAATAGTAAGAAAGGGAGGGAAAGTGAGGGATGCCCAGGGGAGAGGGATACTTTCATTTTTTCAAGTAACTAGAGCTGTTCAAGAATTTTCTGTAGAAAATATTTTTAAAAAATGAAAAACAAAAAATACAGTTTCTGCAAAATCAAATTTTCCCACGTAAAATTGCCAAGAAGTTATTTCTTTCCAGAAATCTGAAACATTATATTTTTTTTTCCTGGTTTGAGGTTGTCTGAATCAAAATGTTTCAATATGTTGAACTGAATATTTTAATTGTGAGTAGAGAATTGAAAAACTTGCCCAAGAACACCCAGAAGGCTAGTGACAGGGCTTGGAATAGAAAGCCAGAGATGCTGAATCACAGTCTAATGAAGTATTAACTAAGGATTTCATGGCAACATTTTCACTCTTTCGCTTTAGCTTTAGAGATCTTTTATATGGAAAACCTTTGTTTGTAGGGCATCTGAGATAGTATTAAAGAAGGTCTTTGCTGTGGTTTTTGGGAAGGAAAGAGAAAACATTAGTTTCAATGGTCTTAAGCTGTTGTTATTGCTGGAAACTCATCCTGAAACAAAACAAACACATATCAAAAAACAGATAAAAACAGCAATAAAAGAAAAGTCAGCTGCCACCTTTTGATCTGGTCAGCTACTCTGAGATCAGTCAAACTTGCGCCAGAGCCAGGCTGCTTAAGGGGTTGCTTTTAGCTGACATTCTGGTCACAGGACTACAGCACAGTTGCAAAGGTTGGTTCTGTTATGGAGGCTAAGTCAGACTCTTCCTAGACAAGACATAAATGGAAAGAGGCAAGAAAGAGAAGAAACAAAGCAGGAGAGGAAAATTAGACATAGGGGAGGGAATGACAGCAGTAACCCTAGGCTCATGTTCTTGGTGTTGTTTGGGATTTAGCCAAAGACAATGGACTGGGGATGACATAATTTGTTTTCTTCTGGCTGTCCAGTTTGGGGCAGGATGCCTTTCAGGATACGGGCAAAATTTTGAAAGGTGTCATGGTGGATCGAGGGACTCAGGAGTTGGTGGAGATGGCTGCCATGATGGTAAAATTATCTCCTTCCAGTCCCCTCTGATCACACTGAATGACCACCAGATAAATAATATTCCAGAAGGTGTGGCAGCCTCCTCCCATCAACATTCAGCAATCAGTTTGGTGATTTCAACTGGAAACATTTCCTCCCATTTTTAGACTCTTTCAAGCTCATTCCCAAGACAAGCAGTTAATTCACCAGGAGCATTGGAGACCACTTAGTACAATTCCTTTCACATAAACAAGCCAGTTTGTTCCAGTTTGGTTGAATTTCATAAACAGGTTTTTTTTAAACAAGAAAAGTTTAACTTTTGTTCCTTGCAAAACATATAGTACAGAAAACACAACAAGTCCTTGGTCATTGCTTTTAATGGAGTTACGGTAATTTATGCCAGTGGAAATCTAGTCGTTCTAACAAAGTTTTCCCATTATTTGGTGGATTCTCCCTCAATGGCAATTTAAAAATCTTTATAGGATTTTGTTTCAAGATCTTCTCCAGTTTAAAGAAAAAAATAATTTTGGGGAAGCCATATAACCTATGGCAGGCATGCAGTCAGAGCAGATGACCACAATAGACTTTCTTATGTGAGTGGTCTGACCACTGGCCTATGGGATAGGCTGGTGTTGGACTCCTGTTGAAACTGTTCCACTGTGAACACACATTTTTAAAGAAATTCACTACAGCAGACAGACAAGATCCTAGTTCTGCCACATCTTAAGGGCATGTTCTAACCACTAGGCTCTAAACTCATTCTCATATTTGCTTTCTCTCTCTCTCTTTCCAGTCCAATGACTCTTGAAGTGTTTATCAAAAAAAATGGAACAGCTTCCCCAGGAGACACTGAAGGAGACCTTTCAACAGACTATCCCTACTCTCATAACACTCACCAGAGTGGTGGCAGATTCCTGGTCACATCTCCTCAGGTAGAGGAAAGACATGAATCAAGATCTCCTCATCCCAGGGGAGTGCCTTCACCACAAAGGTAAAAGTTATGAAGGAGTACTTCCCCCCGGCTTCCTGCAAGAAATACCTCCAAGAGAAGGCCCACACTAGAGAATCCCAAGCAGAGGTAGGTGTCTCCCACTAGCCTGGGTTCAGGTGCCAAAGTCCCAAGAGGAGTGGGGCTTAGGACACCACCCTCTCTTTGTCATTTCCCATTGGTGAGCTTAGGTGGGGTGCCATCTAGCCTGCTGCCTTTTGTGGATTCCGTTTATCTCTCCACTCATTGTACAGGGCAAATGAGTGCCTGACTCAGGCTTCGTGCAGCTCAGCAATTTTCTAGGTGCCCATAATTTAGGGATGATGATGCTCAGTGTTACAACACCTAAGTCGCTTTGTGAATCTAGCCCCTAGGGTAAATGAGAATCAGGAGCGTTAATCTAGAATTCCCTACTCCTTTATACCACTAGTATCATTTCACCATCCACTTTGCTTTCCTCATTTCATTCTCTTCTCACTCCCACTAGTTTGTATCTGAAATAACTTCAAAGAAATTGATGGACCCGATTCTCCACCATCTTATATTTGGTGTTGACGACCGCATCTGAGCTGCTCTGCTTTGAAGCTGCTGTAGGTGAAAGGAGAATCACGGTAACTTTGCACCAAGTTAGATGGTTACAAAAAATGTAAGTCATCAGTGATTCATACTCATTGAATGATGAGGAAGTTAGTTTCCAAATTGTCTATCCATTAGCATATCTGGACTCATGCTAACCCTGGTAACATCTGCATGAAACATTGTCAGGACCTCACCTACCCTAATTTAGCATAGCTCCAATGAAGTCAATGAAGTTATGAGATTTGGATGAGTTGAGGATCATGCTCATTTGGGAGTAGTCAATCTGGAAATGTCCAGTGAATCAGTGGTTGAAGACTCCAGGGGGATTCTTGGAGGGCTCCAGGTCTGGGGTCTGCCTCTTATAAACCTGCAGAGGAACAGTGGAGCCTGTATAGGCAAAGACGGGAAGTTCTGCATCACCTCTGGATGGTGGAGTCAGGGAGCTATACTCAGCAGGCACTGACAAGGCTTTCATGTACTAAGGGCCATGGGGGCGGGGTAGCGAGTTGCCTGATAACCTGGAATATTCTCAGGGAGAGTCACAACCTTATAGCAAGTGAGGAAGAAGAACATCTATCTTCTCCTGCTTCACGAATTTTTCCAGGGCTAAAACACCCAGATGCTTTGAGTGGACAGCCATCTGCATGCCCCTAGGTGCCTATGGGACTCTTTTGCAAAAACATACGTGCTGAGAGACTTTGGGGACCCATCAATTTTCAGCAGAAGCTGAGTTCTTTCTTTCTTTCTCTCTTTCTTGAATACCAGTGATGCTTTATTCTGAGATTTAGGCACCCAAAGTGTCAATTAGGTGCCTAAGTCCCTTTGTGAATACACTTTAAGGTTATTTTAGATCCATCCAGTCATATAAAGGCACCTCACCATGAGTCTAAGGGCTTCCCTTCACGTGCAGTACTACAGTGGTGCAGTTTCACTCTTCTCCTGTCAATATAGGTAATCCATCTCTTCAAGAGGTGATGGCTTATGTTGATGGGAGAGGCTCTCCCATCCACACAGTGCTGTCTACATCAGCAGGTATCATGGTATAACTATGTTGCTCACGGTTGTGGATTTTTTATAGGTCCGTACTGTAGACATGGCCTAACTATAACTTACTCCAATTTTAAAGCCCCTTTCCACTGCTAGAGTGATGTATATTTCTGTCAGTGTCAATGAGAATTAATCTCAATAGATCCATTTAGCAGAGAGGCAGATTCATAGATTCACACATTATAATGCTAGAAAGAACCATTATGATAATCTAATCTCACCTTCTGAATAACACAGGCCAGAGGCCTTCTCTGAATTAACTTTTGTTTGAATTGCAGAAGATCTTTTAGAAGAAGTCATCCAATTAGGATTTTAAAATTGCCCATTAGGGAGGATCCAGGGTAAATTGACATAAAATAGAGCATTAGATCCATGTTGGTGTAAATTGGCATAGCTCCATAGACAGGTCTTGTTGGTCAGAGGCATGTATGGTAAGATTTTCAAGGATTGTCATGAAAAGTAGCCCAGAGAGTCATGAAATGGGTAAAAATGTTCACAGCTGAAATCACCTAAATGATGAGTGAATACTGAATGTCAAACCTTCTGGAATATCAAGTATCTGGGCGGTGACTGCGTGGGATCAGAGGGTGATGAGTGGACTGGAGGGAGAGAGCTTTACCATTCTGGTTGCCCACTACACCAAATGCTGAGATCCTAGATCCACCATGCCACTGTTACACCTTCTGTGTCTTGATTCTGAAAGGTGTTGTGACAAAACTGGCCAGGCAGAGGGAATCAAATGGTATCACCCACACACCTTCCACTGGTTCACCTACATCCCAAATAACACTGGGAATACAAGCTGTGGGTTCCTGTTGTCAGTTCCTCCCACAACTCTCATTCTCCTTCCCTGCTTTGTGTTGTTTTCCTCCAATGCCTTTTCCACTCACTTAACTCAGAACAATTCATCCAGTTCAGGGAGAACAATTCATCCACTTTTCTGGGATCCAGAAACTCAGTTCCACTCCAGCTTGTCACTCAAGTCAATTTATCACGCATGTAATAGCTCTGTGCCCATGGTAGCCAGGACCAGATGCAGGGGTTTAGGTACAGGAAGATATTGCAAATCCTATTCATGCCACGCACTACAAAAGGTATATATATCTTTGCCAGCTATTAATGTATATACTTCTTGAATCTACTTCAATGGCACATCCTAGGGATCATGTAAGGACCAATAGGTTTTGTCTACAGCTTATCTACAGTTCAATGTTATCTATTCAAGGTATTCCCACTGACATTAACTTGCTCATAAACTATGTTTCTTTGACAATAACGACCCCTCTCCCATAAAAGGAAGATTTCCATATAAAACACTCTATATGGCTAGAAGGAAAGGGAATCGCGGTGATTGTTGACATGATATCCTTACTTAATACTTTATTTATTAAAAAATACCAGAGATTTTTTTGGGGTATTTCTTTTTCTAGCACTTTAATAAAAGGTCAAAAAGTTATTAAATTATGGAGGTTCTAAGATATGTCAGTAGCAATAACTGGATGTGAAACCCCTGACTTCAGTGAACGATTTATTGTGAATGTAAGAACGGCCATATTGGGTCAGACCATAGGTCCATCAAGCCCAATATCCTGTCCTCTGACAGTAGCCAATGACAGGTGCCCCAAAGGGAATGAACAGACAGGTTATCATCAGATGATCTATGCTCTGTCACCCAGTCCCAGCTTCTGGCAAACATAGGCTTGGGACAACATTCCTGCTCATCCTGGCTTATAGGCATTGATGGACCTATCTTCCATGAATCTATCTAGCTCCCTTTTGAATCCTTTATAGTATTGGCCTTCATAGCACCCTCTGGCAAGGAGTTCCAGAGGTTGACAGTGTTTCGTGTGAATAAATACTTTCTTGTGTTTGTTTTAAACCTGCTGCTACATAAAGTTCGTTTGTAAACAGTTGTAAACGTTCAGAGTGCTACGCGGTGCACACATCACACAATAATTCTAGGTATGCATTCAGTGTACCGAGTTACCAGTCGATTTCCAGCAGGCATATGCACTATGGTTAGCTTCCCGTAGGCTATTTCCATAGTTCCGCAGGTCGCCCACCTCATTGTGAAATTTCTGCGTAGGTGAGATCCATATGATGATAGTCAAAAATGCTAGTCAGTTGTTCTGGGTAAATGTCGTTCCTCATTCCTTCCTCTGTGGAAGCAATAGGAGACAATCCTATTTTGCTCCCTTTTTCCCTGGATTGCATGGGTGACGCACATAGCATGGCAACCATAGGAACCGTTTTGCCTTTTGTCATTGTGCATCGTATTTGTACTGGATGCCTGCTGAAATGGTGTGGGACTGCAGCCTATACAGAGCATCATTTGCCTTTGCAACGGTAGCGAATGAGTACCATGCGTGTCTGTACGGTCTTGCTGGCCTGTAAATTGGCGATATTAACGATGGTTATCGTCGTTTGCTAGCCTTGTCTTGCTGCTTGTCTGGTGCTCCTGACTGACTTCGTGAGGTCGGAGGCGGGATTTCCTCCTTTATGTGTGTCTAATAAAATAGAGTCGATCCTGCCTTAGAATAGGGGCAAGTGTCTAGAGAACCAGTTATCAGAGGAACCAGAGAGCAACAGCCACTCCATTCAGTTGCACAGAATGATGAGTGTCATCTAATTCATAGGGTGTCCCTGTGCAACAACCCAGCATTGTTCCCTCTCTCCGCCAACCTTCTGGCTAACCTGATCAGGGTCCTTCCGCATTTGTGGATGAGTTAATAGAAGAAGCAGGAAATAATAGAAACACTGGACTTTTAGTGAGATAAACATGAGGGGGAGCAGCCTCCAGCTGCGTATAAGTCAAGGAGGAATAAAAGTGAGACGATGACAAGCGACGCAGCATCCCGCGCTTATATCACGGCAGTACAAACCCTTTTCTTCTGGAAATAACATGCAGGGACTAATGACGTTCAGCCCCAATTTGCTATGATGAGCGCATGGCTTACCAGCCTGTCTTACATCGGATATTCGCCGCACCACCCCCCTATGCTTACTTCAGTCGCCAGCGACTCACTGAGGCCACCCAGAGCACTCACGGGCTGATGATTGAGCGAGGCTACCAAGTTCTTGACTGCACTGTACATCTACCACTAGAGGGATGAAGGATGCGCTGTGATGCCCCAGCACATATTCTACCAGCACTGCAGTAAGGCTACGGTGACATTGAAAAGTCCAATGAAACTGAATTTTCGCCCTTTCGTTCAGGTGGGGAGGGGAATTAATAGAAATAGAACTGCTGAACCACACGAACAAATTTTGCCCGACAGGCATGACTCAGCCAAGGAATGAAAATGCTTTTCAGAGACTGCGGGGACGGGGATAGCTGATCCTCAGTCCTCTCTCTCCATGGGCTTCCATTTGATGTCTTGGTTTTCCCGTTGCTTCGTAACAGCACTGGCTGGACTCGTTCAATTGCCCGGAGATTTTTTTACAATGCTTGGCATTCATTTCTGTAACAGGAGCGAATAAACAGATTGTCTCCCCATTCAATCAGATCCATAATCAACGTACGTCATGGCGGAACTCTTTGATGGACAACGCATCGTGCGCATCACACTCCATCGCAGGGCAAACACAAAATGCATCAAAAGTTTGCAGGCTCTCCTTTACCTGGCCAGGGCATTGAGTTCAATGCTCCAGACAAGTCAGGATTCGCACTGTGGATAGTCTGCCCGAGCCAGTACATCATTTTGGGCCCCCCCGGAAGTACAACATCACTAACCCGAAACCGATATGGAATACCAATTTAGCGCCACCCTTGCTCGGTGAGGTAAGAAAAGTAGAGCCTTATAAATATAAAGGACCCGTGTGGGCACCCGGTTGCAAGCGTTAAATAGACTTACATGCCAAAATCGTATATGAAAACGAGCAATCCAAACTTTAGAGAGATAAAGTTATTTGGACATCACTTCTCAATGGCTCACTAAACCCACTCTAATCTCTAATGCCATGGACATCAAAAATATCGTACCAGCCATACTCACCACATTACAGCCTCATACAAATACCTTTAACTTAAATACAATAATACACGCACGCTTATGTATCCAACAGTTTAACAACTACTGCTTGGGACTGTTGTCTAGAAGGGACAAGACATGTGAAATCACATTCACTCTTGTAAAAATTACTATTTCATGGCAAAGAAGATTTCTCTGAACCTATTTGATGTCCCTATTGCGCAGATGTAGATCAGAGGGTCAGGATGGATTCATAGAGTGTACATTATCACCAACTTTCCTTATCCAGTGAATACTGGAGGTGCCGGATTAGGTGTAGAGAGGAGAATAGAACAACGGTACACAAGCAAGTGGGAAGAACAGGTGGAGAAGGCTCTCTGCTTCCTTTGGAGCCGGATTCAGGATAGTGATAGGATGAAGCTATGACTACGTGCGTACAGAGTGTCCATTGCCAGGCAATTCCATCCGCAAGTCTTTTGTTTGAATTGCAGAAGATCTTTTAGAAGAAATCATCCAATTAGGATTTTAAAATTGCCCATTAGGAGGATCCAGGGTAAATTGACATAAAATAGACATTAGACCCATGTTGGTGTAAATTGGCATAGCTCCATAGACAGGGGCTTGTTGGTCAGAGGCATGTATGGTAAGATTTTCAAGGATGTCATGCAAAAAAGCCCAGAGAGTCAAGAAATGGGTGAAAATGTTCACAGCTGAAATCTCCTAAATGATGGGTAAATATTGAATGCCAAACCTTCTGAATATCAAGTATCTGGGCGGTGACTGCGTGGGATCAGAGGGTGATGGGTGGACTAGAGGGAGAGAGCTTACCATTCTGGTTGCCCACTACACCAAATGCTGAGATCCTAGATCCACCATGACAATGTTACCCCTTCTGGTGCTTGATTCTGAAAGGTGTTTTGACAAAACTGGCCAAACAGAGGGAACCAACTGACATCACCCACACACCTTCCACTGGTCACCTACATCCCAAATAACACTGGGAATACAAGCTGTGGGTTCCTGCTGTCAGTTCCTCCCACAACTCCATTCTCCTTCCCTGCTTTGTGTTGTTTCCTCCAATGCCTTTTCCATTCATATAACTCAGCTCAATTCATCCAGTTCTGGGAGAACAATTCACCAGTATCTGAGACCAGAAACTCAGTTCCACACCAGCTCGTCACTCTAGTTACTTATAGTGCATGTAATAGCTCTGTGCCATGGTAGCTAGAACCAGATGCAGCGTTAGGTACAGGAAGATATTGCAATCCTATTCATGCCACGCACTACAAAGGTATATATATCTTTGCCAGCATTAATGTATATACCTCTTGAATCTACGTCAATGACACATCCTAGGATCATGTAAGGACAACAGGTTTTGTCTACACCTTATCTACAGTTCAGTGTTATCTATTCAGGGTATTCCCACTGACATCAACTTGCTCAAAAACAATTTTTCTTGACAACAACCATCCCTCCCCCATAAAAGGAAAGATCCATATAAAACACTCTATATGGCTAGAAGGAAAGGGAATCGCGGTGATTGTTGACATGATATCCTTACTTAATACTTTATTTATTAAAAAATGCCAGAGATTTTTTTTGGATGTTTCTTTTTCTAGCACTTTAATAAAAGGTCAAAAAGATACATCAGTAGCAATAACTGGACGTGAAACCCTGACTTCAGTGAACGATTTATTGTGAACATAAGAACGTAAGAACTGCCATACTGGGTCAGACCATAGGTCCATCAAGCCCAATATTCTGTCCTCTGACAGTGGCCAATGGAAGATTCCCCAAAGGGAATGAACAGACAGGTTATCATCAAGTGATCCATTCTCTGTCACCCAATCCCAGCTTCTGGCAAACATAGGCTTGGGACAACATTCCTGCCCATCCTGGCTAAAGGCATTGATGGACCTATCTTCCATGAATCTGTCTAGCTCCCTTTTGAATCCCCTTATACTGTGGCCTTCACAACACCTCTGGCAAGGAGTTCCTGAGGTTGACAGTGTGTTGCATAAAAAAATACTTTTTTGTGTTTGTTTTAACCTGCTGCCTATGAATTTCATTTGGTAGTCCCTTGTTCTTGTATTACGACAAGGAGTAAATAACACTTCCTTATTTACTTTCTCCATACCACTCATATTTTTATAGACCTCTATCATATCCCCCCTTAGTTGTCTCTTTTCCAAGCTGAAAATGCCCAGTTTTATTAATCTGTCCTCATACGGAAGCCGTTCTATACCCCTAATCATTTTTGTTGTCCTTTTCTGGAACCTTTTCCAAGTCCAATATATCTCTTATGAGATGGGGAGACCACATCTGAATGCAGTATTTAAGGTGTGGGGATACCATGGATTTATATAGAAGCAATATGATATTTTCTGTCTTATTATCTGTCCTTTTCTTGATGATTCCCAACATTCTGTTCACTTTTTTGTCTGCCACCGCACTGTGAGTGGATGTTTTCAAAGAACTATACACTCAGTTCTGCTAACAGAGAGCAATGTTTTCATTTATATGGAGTTGGGATTGAGACATTCCCTTATCAACAAAAGAGACCTTTTGAAAAACCAACATTTCTCATGCTGAAAATGTATTTTTACATTTATGTAAAAATGTACCTTAATAAAAATAGTTCTATTATAATCTCTGACCTAATCGCATGACTCATGACAATGATAGCTCCAGATCTTAACAGATATGTTTTTGAAATATTTGTAGTTTTTAATGTCTCAAAATAAATTAGGAAACAGAGAAAAATGGTATTTTTATCATAATTACAAATTTAGGATGAACTATAGTATTCTGATTCAATGAGACTGCATGCAAAATATTTTCATACACAATGGGCAGACTTTTATAGCGTGATTTAAACACCTAATAAGATTTTCAGAAGCATCTGGGCAACTAAAACCCAATGAAACCACTGAGTTTTATGTTATATGAAACATAATTGATTCCTAAATACTTGAAAATTCTCATACCAATAAGCCTAGGTCGAGCTAGTGTGATTCAACACAGCTCCACTGATGTTAACGTGGCCCAAAGGCCATCTGGAGTATATCAGGCACTGCCTCACTGCAGTCAATGCAACTCCTTCCCAGCAGATGTAAATCATTCTCATTCCACCAAAGTCAATAGACCATAGTACAAATGTATGTCTATTGAAATCCTTAGTTATGCAACAGGTTTCAGAGGAGTAGTCATGTTAGTCTGTATCAGCAAAAACAACGAGGAGACCTTGTGGCACCTTAGAGACTAAGAAGCTTATTTGGTAATAAGCTTTAATGGGCTAAAACCCACTTATTCAGATGCATGGAATGAAAAAATAGTGTAAGCAGTATATATATACACAACACATGAATAAATATATACACTGTTAGTTATGCAACAGTTTACACTGTCTGTGGACATGTCCTAGAAGGGACAAGACATGTGAGAATCACATTCACTCTTGTAAAAATTACTATTTCATGGCAAAAGAAAAGATTTTCCTGAAGGCCATTTTGATATCCCTATTGCGCAGATTGTAGATCAGAGGGTTCAGGATGGGAGTCATTAGAGTGTACATTATAGCCACCAACTTATCCTTATCCAGTGAATAACTGGAGGTTGGCCGGATGTAGGTGTAGATGATGGAGGAATAGAACAAGGTAACCACAAGCAAGTGGAAGAACAGGTGGAGAAGGCTCTCTGCTTCCCTTTGGAGCTCCGGATTTTCAGGATAGTGATGATGATGAAGCTATATAGGCACGGTGTCAGCAGGAAGTTTCCCATTGCAGGAAGATGTCTGCCAAGAACATCATAACTTGTTGAGGTAGATGGAGCTGCAGGACAGTGCCAACACTGGTGGATCTCACAGAAGAATACTGGATGAGGTTGGGCCCGCAAAAATCCAAGCGCAACATGAGCAATGTGTTCACCACTGAATTGACAACACCCACAGCCAGAACCCGATGGCTAACCTGATGCAAATTCTCTTGGTCATGAGGTTGACATAGCGCAAGGGGTGGCAGATGGCTACATACCTGTCATATGACATGATAGTGAGGAGCATTAGCTCTGTCCCCCTGAAAAAGTGAACGTAAAGACCTGGGCCATGCAGCCATCAAAGGAGATGGTTTTCTTCTCCTGCATCAGGTTTTTCATCATCTTGGGCAGAACCGAAGAACTGCACATAATGTCGAGGGTGGCCAAATTGCAATGAAAAAATACATGGGGGTGTGGAGAGGTGGGTGTAGGAGAATAGCCACAATGATCAGGGAATTGCCCATGATGACAGCTGTAAAAGGCACAAGAATAGCCCAAAGAACAGCCCCTGATGGTGAGGATGGTCAAAGAGCCCCTGCATGATGAACTCGGTCACCCTGGTGTGATTACTGGGTTCCATTGTTTGAGAGCTCCTTCTGTGGGAACAAAGATTAAACTTTCTATCTGGTATTTCTCAGAAACTACAGCATTTTGGCAATTGAAGCATCTAGACAGACCAACAGTGAAACAGAGAGAGGAGAGAACTTGATACTCTTACATTTCATGTAAACATATAACATACTGAGCTACAATAAATATGTTAGCACAATAATCTGAGCTACTGAATCTCCATTCTCCTGGCATTTGAGTAGAGAATGGGAAATAACATTCTTGATTTTCTCAGACAGAGGTGCATGAAGTCATTTGGACTGTTTAAATAAACTTATGGAGAGGGATTTCACAATATTCTCAAAATTAATCAACCACCAGCAATCTTTATGAATAACCAAGATTCCAGTTTTTAAACTAATTTCACAAAATAGATCGGTTATATATAGGAGACCTTCAGTGTATATAGCATACAGACCATATATACCAGAAAAAATAACATATAATATATAGGAAGTATATGTAGATATATTTAGGTAGAACAAGATGCAGACTAGAGAAACTGCATTCCCTTTAACTGGCCCTAGTTGCCGTATTTGCATTGCAGTCAGTGAGGCTGAATCTCCATTCACAGGAGTCGCACTGGTATAGCACTTGTGTAAATGAGAGGGAATCGTGCCCTCAAAAAATCATTTTGAAGATCAGCTACATGGCATATATACATGTTGCGTCATTCCTAGGAACAGCATTCACATGATAACAAGTACTCCTTACTGCATTACAGTTAAGTCTCCCTTTACTATCTTCAGACTTCTCTAATCTTATTACTAAGCTACTGCTTCTTATGATTTTCTCTCTCACTCCTGCTGCAGGAAATCAGTAGTATTTACACTGAAGTCAATGGAGTTATTGACTTGTTAAAATGATGAAAATGAGAAGAGAGTTACAGCCAACAAATCTAACTAACATGAGGTTATATTGAAAAGATTTTTTGTATTTCATAACAGAGACTTTTAAAAAAATGCCACTCTTTGCATCACATTTTAAATTTGATTGCAAGCAATAGGTTGTGAATCTCTTATCAATGTTACATAGCTCTCCATTGACTTTAGACTCAACTACAATAAAATTCCAAGGCACTTCACAGATTTATGTGAATTTTCATCAGATTCACATTGATCAAAATGAGATTAGAATAGGGTTCAAGATTCATAAACAATGTTGTGGAAATGTGTATCACTGCAAAGCACATTTAGCAAATTACAAAACTTTAATACACTATAAAATAAATTTAGCTTGATTTTCAAAACTGTATAAAGGAATTATCAGTCAACTCTCATTAAATTTCACTTGGTATTAGTCCCACACACACTCAGGAACTTTGAAATACCAGCCACAAAAAGTCAGAAAGATTCATTAGAAGCTTTCATTGTGAAAAAGCAAGCAAGCAAAATGAATATTCTCACTTCTCTTTCAATTCTCAAATACGGTCAACCATACTCTAATAAATGCAATCTTCAAATGAGTTATGACTTCTTGAAGACTACTGTTTGTTATATCTAGTAACCTTCTGTAGGGAGATCTTGTATCCCTTGTGAGTGTGGACAAGAGCTAACTCTCAAACAGGCCCATAGGAGAAGGTAAACAGGAGTCACCTGAATCAATATAAAAAAAAATCTTCCACATTAGGTTGCGAAAATCCTCTTGAGGTCCAAATGTATTATCCTTCTGAATTTTCCAGGAGAAACATAATTTCCAGCAATGTATTCCCTTCTGAAAATAATGCTACAATAGAGCTAGATTCCATATTAATCAGTGAGTGGAGAAATCTCAGAATGAAATCCTGGCCCATTGATGGTGTCAATAGGAATGTTGACCTTGACTTGAATGGGGCTTGGATTTCACTCTCAGACTTCTACTATCAGTGATCCTTCATCCACACTGATCATCTGAGCTGACTTCCCTGGTGGAATGCCTCCATTTTCTTCACCAATACTATTGATTTACTTCTCTATTCATCCTGTGAAGTCAGTGAGAAACATCTCAAGCTGCCACGAATCAGCATAGCTTCATCACAGTCAATTAAACATTTCCAGAGCTAGTGTAAATCAAATTCATTGTTATCAAAATCAATGGACCAGGTTCCCAACTTGTATGAATCAGCATAACTCCTTCAAAGAGCAAGGGTAAACCAGGAGAGCTGCACTGATTTTGCTCTGTTTTACTGCAGATGACTGAATGGAGCTACACAGTTGTCATGGCATGCAAATCTGAAGGTATGCTGTGTTGATGGGAAGTTAATGAAAGCCAGATTTGATTTCTAGATGATACTATTGTAGGAATGAAAACCCAGGTTGAGTTTCAGATCAGGAGAAAGATTTTTCAGGTAGGGAATTACAAAGGAAATTCTTTTAGCTCCCATAGACTTCTGTACAGTCAAACCCCTCAGTGCGTACTTGCTTTGAGCATATGAGTCATTCATGTTGATTTCAGATGTGATCAATTGAACCTTAGAAGAGAAAAACCCAAAAAAAATAACTCTTTTGAATCAGGGCATGTTGATCTGATCATTGGATTTGTCATCAGGATTATGGAAATTGTTCAATTAACAAAAATGGGCTTTGAAAAAGAAATGCATGCCTTTCTTCAACTTTTTTTGAACCCCACTCCCTGGTGTTCCTGGTCATTACTCGCTCTGTTGGGCTTTCAATTTGATATAAAGACAACCTAAAAAAAAAAGGGTAATAGATAAAGTAAAGAAGAGAAGGAGAAAGAAGAAAGCGCTGACCCGTTGAGGACCTTGTGAGGAGATCTGAAAGTAGCACATGAACCAGTGAGACTAATTTGAACAAAGAGTAATAGGCACAATGTTATAATTAAAGTAGATATTAACAGTTCACTCTTTGACTTTTGGGGCCAAAGTATTGCTAGTGTTGTAACACAGACACCAAGGAAAGCAACAAATACTGGATATGTGTAAACACAGTACAAAATGACATCTGACATTCTTAACATCAGTAAGCAGGTTTGACAAAAGTGGTATGAATCACGGGACGTTTGTGCTGGGAGGCACACTGGAAGATGATTATAAGTGGACAGGTAACGAACTGATGTTCATGAACACATAAGATGTAATGAAAGTTGTTCTGTTCCAGTATAAATATATGAATTTCATTTGGTAGTCCCTGTTCTTGTATTACGACAAGGAGTAAATAACACTTCCTATTTACTTTCTCCATACCACTCATATTTTTATAGACCTCTATCATATCCCCTTAGTTGTCTCTTTTCCAAGCTGAAAAATCCAGTTTTATTAATCTGTCTCATACGGAAGCCGTTCTATACCCCTAATAATTTTGTTGTCCTTTTCTGAACCTTTTCCAAGTCCAATATATCTCTTATGAGATGGGGAGACCACATCTGAATGCAGTATTTAAGGTGTGGGGATACCATGGATTTATATAGAAGCAATATGATATTTTCGTCTTATTATCTGTCCTTCTTGATGATTCCCAACATTCTGTTCACTTTTTTGTCTGCCACCGCACGTGAGTGGATGTTTTCAAAGAACTATACACTCAGTTCTGCTAACAGAGAGCAATGTTTTCATTTATATGGAGTTGGGATGAGACATTCCCTTATCAACAAAAGAGACCTTTTGAAAAACCAACATTTCTCATGCTGAAAATGTATTTTTACATTATGTAAAGTACCTTAATAAAAATAGTTCTATTATAATCTCTGACCTAATCGCATGACTCATGACAATGATAGCTCCAGATCTTAACAGATATGTTTTTGAAATATTTGTAGTTTTAATGTCTAAAATAAATTAGAAACAGAGAAAAATGGTATTTTTATCATAATTACAAATTTAGGATGAACTATAGTATTCTGATTCAATGAGACTGCATGCAAATATTTTCATAACAATGGGCAGACTTTATAGTGATTTAAACACCTAATAAGATTTTCAGAAGCATCTGGGCAACTAAAACCAATGAAACCACTGAGTTTTAGTTATATGAAAACATATGATTCCTAAATACTTGAAAATTCTCATACCAATAAGCCTAGGTCGAGCTAGTGTGATTAAACACAGCTCCACTGATGTTAATGTGGCCCAAAGGCCATCTGAGTATATCAGGCACTGCCTCACTGCAGTCAATGCAACTCCTTCCCAGCAGATGTAAATCATTCTCATTCCACCAAAGTAATAGACCATAGTACAAAGTATGTCTATTGAATCCTAGTTATGCAACAGTTTCAGAGGAGTAGTCATGTTAGTCTGTATCAGCAAAAACAAGAGGAGACCTTGTGGCACCTTAGAGACTAAGAAGTTATTTGGTATAAGCTTTAATGGGCTAAAACCCACTTATTCAGATGCATGGAATGAAAAATAGTGTAAGCAGTATATATATACACAACACATGAATAAATATATACACTGTTAGTTATGCAACAGTTTACACTGTCTGTGGACATGTCCTAGAAGGGACAAGACATGTGAGAACACATTCACTCTTGTAAAATTACTATTTCATGGCAAAAGAAAAATTTTCCTGAAGGCCATTTTGATTCCCTATTGCGCAGATGTAGATCAGAGGGTTCAGGATGGAGTCATTAGAGTGTACATTATAGCCACCAACTTTACTTATCCAGTGAATAACTGGAGGAAGATGTCTGCCAAGAACATCATAACTTGGTTGAGGTAGATGGAGCTGCAGGACAGTGCCAACACTGGTGGGATCTCACAGAAGAAATGCTGGATGAGGTTGGGCCTGCAAAAATCCAAGCGCAGCATGAGCAATGTGTTCACCACTGAATTGACAACACCCACAGCCCAGACCCCGATGGCTAACCTCATGCAAATTCTCTTGGTCATGAGGTTGACATAGAGCAAGGGGTGGCAGATGGCTACATACCTGTCATATGACATGATAGTGAGGAGCATAAGCTCTGTCCCCCCTGACAAAGTGAACGCAAAGACCTGGGCCATGCAACCATCAAATGAGATGGTTTTCTTCTCCTGCATCAGGTTTTTCATCATCTTGGGCATCACTGAAGAACTGCACATAATGTCGAGGGTGGCCAAATTGGCAATGAAGAAGTACATGGGGGTGTGGAGAGGTGGGTGTAGGAGAATAGCCACAATGATCAGGGAATTGCCCATGATGACAGCTGTATAAAGGCACAGGAATAGCCCAAAGAACAGCCCCTGATGGTGAGGATGGTCCAAAAGCCCCTGCATGATGAACTCGGTCACCGTGGTGTGATTACTAGGTTCCATTGTTAGAGAGCTCCTTCTGTGGGAACAAAGATTAAACTTTCTATCTGGTATTTCTTCAGAAACTACAGCATTTTGGCAATTGAAGCATCTGGACAGACAACAGTCAAATGGAGAAAGGGAGAGAACTTTTGATTCTCTTCACATTTCATATAACATATTAACATTCCAAGCTACCTTAAAATATGTTAGCACAATAATCTGAGCTACTGAATCTCCATTCTCCCAGCATTTGAGTAGAGAAGGGGAAAAATAACATTCTTGGTTTTCTCAGACAGAGGTGCATGAAGTCATTTGGACTGTTTAAATAAACTTATGGAGAGGGGATTTCACAATATAATCTCAAAATTAATCAACCACCAGTAATCTTATGAATAAGCAAGATTCCAGTTTTTAAACTAATTTTACAAAATAGATAGGTTGCAATATAGGAGACCTTCAGTGTATATAGCATACAGACCATATATACGAGAAAAAATAACATAATAATAATATGTAGGAAGTAATATGTAGATATATTTAGGTAGAATCAAGATGCAGGCTAGAAGAACTTGCATTCCCTTGAACTGGCCCTAGTTACCGTAATAGCAGTGCAGTCAGTGTGGCTGAATCTCCATTCACAGGAGTCGCACTGGTATAGCACTTGTGTAAATGAGAGGGGAATCGTGCCCTCAAAAAATCATTTTGAAGATCAGCTGCATGGCAATATATACATGTTGTGTCATTCCTAGGAACAGCATTCACATGATATGACAAGTTCTCCTTACTGCATTACAGTTAAGTCTCCCTTTACTATCTTCAGACTTCTCTAATCTTATTACTAAGCTACTGCTTCTCATGATTTTCCTCTCACTACCGCTGCAGGAAATCAGTAGTATCTACACTGAGGTCAATGGAGTTATTGACTTGTAAAAATGATGAAAATGAGAAGAGAGTTACAGCCAACAAATCTAACTAATCATGAGGTTATATTGAAAAGATTTTTTGTATTTCATAACAGAGACTTTTAAAAAAAAATGCCACTCTTTGCATCACAATTTAAATGTGATTGCAAGCAATAGGTTGTGAATCTCTTATCAATGTTACATTAGATCTCCATTGACTTTAGACTCAACTACAATAAAATTCCAAGGCACTTCACAGATTTATGTGAATTTTCATCAGATTCACATTGATCAAAATGAGATTAGAATAGGGTTCAAGATTCATAAACAATGTTGTGGAAATGTGTATCACTGCAAAGCACATTTAGCCAAATTACAAAATTTTAAGTACACTACAGAATTTAAATTTAGCTTGATTTTCAAAAGTGTATAAAGGAATTATCAGTCAACTCTCATTAAATTTCACTTGTGTTTGGGTCCCACACACACTCAGGAACTTTGACATACCAGCCACAAAAGTCAGAAAGATTCATTTAGAAGCTTTCATTGTGAAAAAGCAAGCAAGCAAAATGAATATTCTCACCTCTCTTCAATTCTCAAATACGTCACCATACTCTAATTTAAATGCAATCTTCAATGAGTTATGACTTCTTGAAGACTACTGTTTGTTATATCTTAGTAACCTTCTGTAGAGATCTTGTATCCCTTGTGAGTGTGGACAAGAGCAACTCTCAAACAAGGCCCATAGGAGAAGGTAAACGAGAGTCACCTGAATCAATATAAAAAAAAAATCTTCCACATTAGGTTGCGAAAAATCCTCTTGAGGTCCAATGTATATTCTGAATTTTCCAGGAAAAACATAATTTCCAGCAATTATTCCCTTCTGAAAATAATGCTACCAATAGAGCTAGATTCCATATTAATCAGTGAGTGGAGAAAATCTCAGAATGAAATCCTGCCCATTGATGGGTGTCAATAGGAATGTTGACCTTGACTTGAATGGGCCTGGATTTCACTCTCAGACTTCTACTATCAGTGATCCTTCATCCACACTGAATCATCTGAGCTGACTCTCCCTGGTGGAATGCCTCCATTTTCTTCACCAATACTATTGATCTTACTTCTCTATTCATCCTGTGAAGTCAGTGAGAAACATCTCAAGCTGCCACGAATCAGCATAGCTTCATCACAGTCAATTAAACATTTCCAGAGCTAGTGTAAATCAAATTCATTGTATCAAAATCAATGGACCAGGTTCCCAACTTGTATGAATCAGCATAACTCCTTCAAAGGCAAGGGGTAAACCAGGAGAGCTGCACTGATTTTGCTCTGTTTTACTGCAGATGACTGAATGGAGCTACACAGTTGTCATGGCATGCAAAATCTGAAGGTAGTGCTGTTGATGGGAAGTTAATGAAAGCCAGATTTGATTTCTAGAATGATACTATGTAGGAATGAAAACCCAGGTTGAGCTGATTACCCAGAGAAATATTTTTCAGGGGTAGGAATTACAAAGGAAAAGTCTTTTAGCTCGCATAGACCTCTATACAGCCAAGCCCTCAAGTGGATACTTGAGTCTGAGCATATGAGTCATTTTGCTGATTTCACTGGATCAATTGAACTTAGAAGAAAAGCAAAAAAACTCATGAATTGGGGCCATTGATATGATCCAACATTAGGGTGCCATCAGACTTATGGAAACTTGTCTCAGTTAAGCAAAATGGAGCTTTGGAAGAAAATGGCATTGTTTTTGTTCAACTTATTTTGAAACCCAAATCAATGACTGTCCCTGGGTCATACTGGTTATTTGGCTTACAGATTGCACCTGGTAGTTGTAGGAGAAAAAGAAAGCCTGACCTTTGAGTCTTGTGGAAGATCTGAGACCTGAACCAGAGGCTCTGAATGAAAGTTAGGCCATGTATTAAAGTAGATATTAACAAGTTCACTCTTTGACTTTGGCAAAAGTATTGCTAGTGTTGCTAAAACACAGACACCCCTAAGAAGCAACAAATACTGGATATGTGTAAGAACACAGTACAAAAGACATCTTGGTCTAACATCAGATAAGAGGATTTGACATAAGTGATGAATAGGGATGTTGTGCTGGAGACACCTGGAACATGATACAAGTGAAGGTCATGAAACACATAAGATGATATGAAAGTTGTTTGTTTCAGTCTATAAATATTGGGGTGCCTCACTTTAATCCTTTGTGTGACCTTGAGGAAAGCAAAAAGCCCTACTGCTGATTGTGCTGCTTTTTGCCACTGGGCACTCATGTGTTAGTGTACCTCTATCCACAGATCCAGGGCACTAGGACTGTGTCTTTAGCCTTTGTCACCGAACCGTGCTGGAGGTTGCTCTTTCTGGGTAGTACTGTCGAGGTCTGCTGAACCCAACTATCTGTGCAGGGCTGAGACAGCTTATGGAGAGAGCACACACGCACCTAACTGACAACAGCAGTTGTCATAGTTCACTGATTGCAAAAGGTAGTATATCATCTGTAATGAGGACTATAAGAATTTGGGATTCCCTTCAGAGTTATTTTGAATAAGTAGGGATGCATTCTCTTTACCATTCCTTTACAAAGAATCCATGCTTCGCTTATACCTTGCTATAAAGTCAAAGGCACAGGACTGCAATTATGGTTCTAATCACTGACTCATAAATGAATTAATACATTCCATGTCTTCTTGAGTGGGACACTGTGATCTTCTAATCTGAGTTATTATATAGCACAGGCCAGAAAATGTCCCTAAAATTATTCCTAGAGCAGATCTTTTAGGGAAAATATATATATCAAATCTTGAGTTAAGAAATCTCAGTGATGGAGAATACACCACGACCCTTGGTAAATTCTTTGAGTGGTTAATTACTCCAATTGCTAAAAATGTTAACCTTATTTGTAGTCAGAATTTGTCCCGCTTCAACTTCCAGCCACTGGATCATGTCAGACCATTCTCTGCCAGACTGAGCAGCCCATTATTAAATATTTTTTTTCCCCGTGTAGGTACTTATAGATGGGTGTTCATGTCATCCCTTATGCCTCTTTTTGTTAAACTACAAAGATTGAGCTCCTGTGCTTGATTTGTACCAGGGCTTGCCAGGGCTGTGCCCCAGCACCTCTAGGCTTGGCTGTTCATAGCCCTGGGACCTCTGCATGTGCTGCATCATTTATGAATGTATAAAAATTGATTGAGCCCCACCACCTAATTGCTAATTGCTTTCAAATTACAAATTAAGCACCGGTCAGGGGAATTGTCGGTGTTGTGTGTTTGGGGCAGGACAGCCAGAACCAAGGGGGTTGTAACTCACGATTAAGGTGTATTGGTGGAGCTGGGAAGTAGTTTTCAGACAGGAATAGTAGGGGTATTATAGTGCAGGCCTGAGGTACATCTGCAGAGCTGTGAAGGGAAACCAGGGCTGTGATAGCAGGGGGCTGTGGGTCAGGACTGAGGGGCAAAGTCAGAGCTGTGGGAGGTGGCGGCAGGGCTGGGACAGCAAATTCTGTGTGTCACGATAGCAGTGCATCAGTGGAGCTGTGTATGTGAGAGCCCAAAGATGAAATAACAGGCATTTGCAGGTTAGAATTAACAGTCATTGGCAGAGGTGAGGGCTAGGAGATGCCCAGGACTGGGATACGGTTAGGGCTAGGGTTAGGGATCAGGGGTCTGTGGGTTGGCTTTAAGGTGAACCAGCAGAGCTGTGTGTATGAGTGAGGGAACAATGCCAGAAACAGAACAGCAGGGGGCTGCAGGCCAGGACTAGTGAACATTGGCAGAGCTTGCCGTGTGTGAAGATGGGGGGGGTTCCAGAACCAGTATAGCAGGGGGCTATGGGTCAAGACTGAAGGGCATTGTCAAAGCTGGGGGGTGGAGAGACAGAGTGTGAGCAAGTGAGCCCAGAGATGGAATAGCATTGTGGGTAGGGGCTGTGGCTAGGACTGAGGGGCACTGGCCGAGCTCTGTGTCTGGGTGGGCCCAGAGATGGAATAGCATTGTGGGTAGGGACTGTGGGCTAGGACTGAGGGGCACTAGCAGCACTGGGTGTCATGGGCAGGACAGCAAAGCCTGTCACAATCCAGGTACTTTGGCTAATCTCTGTCATTGAGGCCTAGACACCCGGAATTGCCTTTCACTCACTGCACCTGGGCCCTGCTGCCTCAGCTAACCCAGTTGGAAAGTCTGGTTTGTTTACATGTCAGTTTCACTGCAATCTATTCCTCCTCTCCCCGCCACCCACACCTGCCCATTACATCCCCTAGCTAGGTGAGACTCTGGTGGAATTTATGAATGAAAGGATCACCCTTCACAGGAGCTGGTCAAACTGACTTGACCCCTTTCACTTTACACATCAGGGGGCTCCTTGCCATAGGAACAAACCCTCCCCTTCCTTTGTCTAACATTAATCAGCGGCTCTGACTTTCGTTTCTAATCAGCCCCAGTGGGACTGCTGCTGCAACCTGCATTTCCCAACAGTGTTTCCATTCTAATGGCTTCTCTGAGACCCATTAAAATGACGAGTAACTTGTTTCTGCCACTGGCCTTTAATTCTTTGAGAAGTTTGTCAGATTACCAGGCAGTGCCCAGGTCTCAGCTGGGCATAACATTTTTCAGAGTGCTGATTAAGACATGAGGAGTTATAATGACCTTCGTGTCCTCCTGCAAATCCCCAAAGAACCACAGGTGCTGCATGGCTAGTTGGCCATTTTAGTAGCTGTGTTGCTAACGAGGATGATTTTAACGAGCACATAATGAAGCAGAGGTTTTAACTGATTCTTATTTTTATCCTAAGCAAGAATCAATGAAATTAACATGTTTCAGATGTCACTGCTCAGAGTTCCTTCATGCTGGGGATCTGTCAGTGCAGATCTGCTATTAGACCTATAGCAACATCTGCATCCTTAAGGTCAAGCACTTTACACCCTGTGGACAGACTGTTCATTGCCACTTCTCTGATCAGTCACCAGGGACAGAGACAGCTCCAGTTACAGTCTATCCCCTTGCCACTGCTGCCCTTAGCAGAGTGTCACAGTCCCACTGCAAGCCCCTTGTCAGCTCCAATTCCCACCTGCTTTGCCTGTGAAATTAGCCACACACAGAGTCAGAAGGAAAATCCTTTAGCTACCAATAATCATGATGTATTTTTAATTTGACTTTAGTGACCATGACTGTGAAATGCACCCACATAGTAGTCCCTGCCCACTGAATTCCACTTCCCACCGGGATGGGCCAATTAGCAGTAGATTAGATAGATAGATAGATAGATAGATAGATAGATAGATAGAGGCAGGTGAATGTTAAAACCATTAGACAAGTGGACAGAGAAATGATTAGACAGATGAACAGATGACATGGCAGATTGATAGGAGTGTAGACAGGCAATTGGAAATACAGACAGATGGATAGTTAGGTGGGTAAACAGTACAAGGAGGAAAATGGACAGATAGATCTTGGTGGTCAGATAGACAGCAGGATGGACAATTAGGTGGATGGACAGATGATTATACAGATGGACAACAAGGTAGTGGATGGATGGACAATTAGATAGTCAAAATATTAGATAGAGAGGGATGTGGAAATACAAGCTCACACAAACACACACACACACATACACACATCCCAGAATCCTGTCAGGCAATGTGATTCAAAACTGACCAAAGGAGGTTATCGCTATAGGTCAGAACTAAGAATTTGGTGCCCACACTGGGACTGTTTTCCCTTCGCCTGTCTTCTGAACCTGCCACTAAAGAGCCAATTGGAGTTTATACCCAGTGCTGTGGACTTTCATATGTGCTACCAATTCACTAATAACCAATGACTGACCGTGGGCTGTGAATTCAGTTCTGATTTCTGAGTTTCACAGAGGTAATTGGGTGAGGTAACTCATCTGTTTTGCTTAGGACAGTCTTTTTTTAAGTCCTGTCAACATATTTGTCACATTTTTCTCCAATTATCATCAGTTTTGCCAAAAGTGGGTGCGACCCTGAGAGGCATGGAGGACATGTTGGGGGATGGGGTGAGTCGATAATGCCAAGCCTGTTGGGAGGGGGGCTAGGACAGCGGCTCAGGCCGGCGCCGCGATGCAGGTGGTTGGCATGACGGGTCAGCCCCATAGCAGAGGCGACAGGCGTGGGTGTTGACTTGCCCTGCATGGCGAGGATTTGAGCATAGGTCAAGTGATTCACGAGAGGCCTGGTCAGCGCAGTAAAATAATCCAATGTGCGATGCTGCCAATATTGAACTCGTCTTTAATACCATGCACAGACCAAGAGTGCACAGGACCAACAGTACACATAGGCACATGCAGAGTTAAACACTTTATCTCCCTACTTTGCTTACGGAAACCCATAGCGCACTATATTGCATTTGTTAGGTGCTAAATACCTTCGCAAATTGGGCTTAACTCCTTTTTTTTTATTATAATTCCAGGCCATAGGCTTCATCCGTGAACACTGAATGAACAGCTCTTTCACTGAGTTTCAGTGGGATTAGGCCCAGTCAAGGTGTTACATAATACGTGTATAGTTGGGTGATATACCCATTCAATGGTTATAAAAAGTTTATACAATGTAGATTATATCTTCTGAGCCATTGACTCAGGAGAATTTAAATTATATATTTATGGAAGTTTGTCAACTGATTGCGTATGCTCTCTCCCAATTCTATTCACTTTGAATATCACCAACATTTTGCAAAGCTGAAGCCAGCTTTGGCAGTAATTAGAACCCTGTCAAGCCAAGATACGTCAAGGCGTGTCCTAGCAGTTGAGATGAACTCAATTGCCCAACCGTTTGTATGTAGTATCCAAAACGATAAAAGTACAGGCCGGAGAGCAGTTAGAACTGGACAACTTGCAGGCTGGATTTTCGGTGGTGAGTAAAGGGCTTTTGTATATTGTAAAGTCAGTACATAAATATAGCTATCTTGAATGCCGTGTCTTTTGAATCTCCTTCGTGTCATTAAACCTCTGGAGATTTGCTTTCGTGGAAGAGAGGTATATCTCCTTTTCCTATCATACGTGCTTTTGTGGTTAGACAATACATTGATTAGATATTGGTTATTTGGTCTCTCAAACCTTTTGAAGACCAAACAATTGTGTTAAACTAATTGTGATGTGATATGTGTGCATATGAAGGCACTTATTCCATTATGTCGAATGGGCTTGGTGGTTGTTCAGTGGAGGTGTTATTCTCAGCTCTGTCTTTGAACCAACTTATTAATCAGTGCATCGTTTGCGTGAGGAAAATATATTGCTCTGTCACAGGATATTGTTACATAGGTAGAATTTCAAAACATTGAGGTGTTTAGTGCCCAAATCGTTTCTATTCAAACAATGGGTTGGTGCCTAACTCTCTCTGCCCCTTGCTGTCCCAGCCAAGAGATACATTTTTAAAAGAATTTGTCTAATTATTAAAAAAATCAATGACTGTTTTTATGTGTTGTGGTTTTTCCTAGTGAACAGGCTCCAGGTACATGGATGGCTCAGCTCTGGAAGGTTAAATATTATGGCCTGCTTCTTCACTTACTGGTGTAACAATTCAGTATTAACTCTACTGAGTCTGTAGAATGGATTCTCTGCATGCTTACAAAACTGTAAATTAGAGGTATATAAAACTCCACCTTATGTAGCTTTTTCAATACTCAATAAAATCTCAAACTGCTTTACAATGAGGGCAGTGTCATTTCCCCCTTGTACCTATTTCAGAGTGGCAGCCGTGTGTGTCTGTATCCACTAAAAGGCAGGGTACATTGTGGCACCTTAGTGATACAAATTTAATTTGAGCATAAGCCTGTCTGGGAATACGAACTTTAATGCTCAAATTAAAAAAATTGTTAGCTCTAAGTGTGCACAAGTTACTCCTGTCCTTGATCCTCATTGTGAAACTGAGACACCAGACAAGAACGTGATTGTCAGGCTACCAATAGGTCAAGGCCAGGAACAAAGCCCAGGGTCTCTTTAAGGCCCCGACCCCTAGCACTCTCTACTAAGGTCTCAGTGACCTCAAATTTAGGTACCAAGCATGTTAAACTTGGCTGTTAGTGAGCGAACTTCAGGGCTTAGAGGATGCACAGTTAATTTGCAGTTCACCAAACCTCTCCCAGCGATTTAGTTTGGCTTAAAGGAAAACACCATCAGGGAATTTTTGGACCAGGGTCCATTTATTGAGGCAATTAAAGGCACTGAGAAACTGGTGATGGATTCTGATTCCGCACTGCAGTATGGCCGTGGAGTGGCGTTCTGGTAGTGCAGTCCGTGGATTTGTACTGACCCCAGTTGGAGACTGTATTGCTATGTATTTATTTGATTCCCAGAAACCTGCATCGACAGGACCTCAGGCACTGGATAAAAAGATGGTGTCTCCTTAGGTTCTTCAATCTTGCTACACGTGCTATGCTGATCGGTCCCCTACTGTTTGTAGGGACCTGGGTGTCCCACTTGCCCTGAACAGCTCTTGACATGAGCTGTGAGCCACTGGTTGTCAAGGTCCTCCCACTCTGAATCTAGGTGCAGTGTAGGACCTGCATAAGAACCTCTAAGCTTAATTGACAGTTAGATTGGTTTCTCCATCCAAATCCAAATTTTGGAAAACTTCCACTATCCCAAACTGACTTTACAATCTGAAGACACTGAACTTTAAAGGAGAGTTAACCTTCTCCCACGCTTCTCCCAGCCTTAGGATTCCAAATTCCTGGTGGGCAGATCCAATTCCCCTTGGATCTTAAAACAGAGCGAAAAATCATTGGTTCTTAAAAAGAAGGCTTTAATTAAGAAAAGAAAGGTAAAAGGTCATCTCTGTAATCAGGTGGAAATACTTTACAGGGTATCAGATTCAAGGCCAGAGAACCCCCTCTGCATTAGGTTCAGTTACAGCCAGAGGTTAATCCCTCTTAGTAAAAAGGACTTTACAAGTTAAGAAACAAAGATAAAAATACAGCCTTGCCTGGGGCTGTTACTACAAGTTTGAAATATGAGGACTGGTTCACGAAGTTTGGAGAAGCATGGATTGATGTTTTGGTCCCTCTTAGTCCCAAGACGAACAACTCAACAAGGCACAACAAGCTTCCCCACCAAGATTTAGAAGTATTGTCCTTTGGGTCGGTGTCAGCCAGGTTTACTGGCTTTAACTTTTACAGATAAAGCTTCTGTGTCTTAGCCAGGAGGGATTTTTTAGTAATATCTCACGGACGTAGGCGGCCTTTCTCTTTTTGTTTATAACAGAAGGTTGTCAAGCTCTAAACTGTGCTCCAGTCAGCAGGCGAAGCACCAGATCTGTCATGTAAGTCGCAGCTCGATATGATTCTTCTTTTATTGGTTACTACCTATGTCTGGTTGTCGCATGGATGAGTCCTCTGTGGGTCGTGTTCCTCCATTGTGAGGGTGAATTCCCGTCTGTTGTATTGTGAGCATGGTCAATTAGTTTCCATCGTCCCTATTGGGGCTGGGTTCCCTGTCTGTCTGCTTGATCCATGGTAAGTTTAGTATGCTGTCACGTCAGTGAAGTCGGGGTTATTGCGGACAGGCTGACATGGATGAAGTTATTTCTCTTCAGCCATGGTGTCACGATCTGTGAATCAGACAATGATTTTTCTTCTGTCTGGGCTGGTTGATATGTATGGGCCAGATTTTTTAAATACAGTATGTGTGTAGCATGTTGGTTCCCAGGACTATATGGTGGCAAGGGTGGGTGATGGTAACTATCTTTTAGTTGGTGACAACTTCTGTTGGTGAGAGCTGTATGCAGGCTCTTCTTTCAGGTCTTGGGAAATGTGTTAAGGCGACTCACTTACTCGCAAGTGTAGGAGCGCTGGTGAGGTTTAACAGCCCGTCGGGGACTGCCAGGCAGGGAAAGTGCTGCCATGGCTGTCACAACTGTCAGCTTTATAGGGCGGTGTGTGCGTCATTTGTTGCTTTGTGCCAGTGCATTATGGGCAGCTGATTCCCACAGGCACTCTTCCCATTCTGCGACTGTGATTTGTAGGGAGGGCGAGGGAGGATGTGAGGGGCATTGTGATTCCTGTCCAATGCCCTGTGTGCATCGCTTCCATCAGCCTCCCTCGTGTCCATCCAAGCATTGGCGGCCAATTTCAACTTCTGGTTGTACTGCATGCTCTGTTTCCCTTTTTGTGTCTGCCGGAACCGATTCTGGAATTGTGAGGTGTAATATGCTGATGGAGTTACCGAATGTCACGATTGTAGTCGAGTTCTGCTTAAGCTGCAAAGTGACAAGTGAGAAGTTTCCACAATGATGTCAATTGCGATTAAAACCACAGACCATCAATGTATGCTTCTGGGTTAATCTGTGGAGATACTCGCCACAGTGGGCGCTGGTGGGGTGGTTCGTGTTAGTTGGCAATGGGGCGCTCGGCCAGTTGGTATTTTAGGGTGTCTGTCCAAAAAAAAGATTGGAGGGGGGGGGTGGTGTTGGCTGCTTTAGTAGGTATTTGGGGGTGAGGCTGACTCGTCTGCGAGAGGTCCATTTCCAGGTGCTTGGGTTTTCTGATGGATGGTGGATGGGAGATAGTAGTTGAGTGGTGTGGATGATATAGTCTGCGTGAGTACTGGGTGGGTAGGGGAAAGCTTGTCCTGGATCTGTGGTGGGGCTGTAGCTTGCCGCCCTGTGGATGCGGAAAGAATGGAGATGGACTGTTGGTTGGTGAGGAAGCGATGGTCTATTAATGTCAGAGCTGGAGTCTAGTTACTACGCGTTCAGTGGGGAAAGTGATCATGTGCTGTTGATGCAGTTGTGTCAGAGAAAGCCTGACTTGCTGGGGCAATGGCATGGACGTTGTGGCTGGTGTTTGTCGCTGATGGGTTTCCCGTCTGGGATTGGGCGATGGGGACGAGGACCATATTCGCATGGTCTGGCATCACGTCGCGTGCCGTGATACATAAAGTTGAGAGGGATTGTAATACTGGGGCATCTTAATGAGGCGATTGGAAGGTGTAGACCAGACATCTTCTACGGGCCTGCTCAGGAAACCGAAGTGGTTAGTCACGTCGGGGCGGGAAGTAGATAGCCAATTGTGATTTTGGAGACCCCAATTCCTTAATTTGTGGGTCGTGGAACTACAGGAGCGCCTTGCAAGCGAGACAGCACATAGGCTGAAGTCGTGCAGTGGACGGTTCGTGTGCTGTTTGGGCCATTAAGTGGGGAGTGGTATCTCGTTATTGGAGCTTGGCGGGGATGGAAATGCACGATTGGCTGAAGTGGCTGTTCTCTACATTGTGAGAGGGTGGAGGTATTCAGTCAGGATGACCACAGGTTTGCACTCGCTGGGGAAGTCGAATCATGCCAGTAGCCGGGCTTTAGAAGGGGGCCCAGTGGGCGAGCGGTTTAGTGATGCATGTCGAATTGATGCTGGAGGAGTACCGTAATGTGATGGTTCCTGTATGCATCTGTGGT
>NC_133782.1:39423686-39431885 GCF_003597395.2 Chelonoidis abingdonii
CTTTTCTCTCTTCTGAAGTTTTGGCCTGGAACTTGACCAGAAGACACACAGTCAACTGTGGAATTCATTTGCCAGGGTGTGTGAAAGCCAAAAGTAAAACTACATTAAAAAACTAATAGATAAGTTCTGGAGTTAGGTCCATCATGCTATTGTCAGATGGTCAGGATGCAACCTATGCTCTGAGTGTCCTTAAAATTCTGACTGCCAGATGCCTGGGACTGATGATGGGAGATGGATCACTTGATAAATTGTCTGTTCTGTTCTTTGCTCCCTCTGAAGCACCTAGCAGAGGCCATATCAGAAGGTAGGATAGTAGGCTAGATGGACCATTTGCTGACCCAGTGGCCTTTGTATGGTCTTATTAAAAATCCATTACACACTTGTCTGGTGAGTAAATCTGTCAGTAGGTGCCTTCTCTCTCCTTTAGGTGCCTCATAACTTAAAATTCACCAGAGAATGAAGATCCCAGTTCATCAAAGCATGTAATATAATTAAGTGCATGAGTGGTCCCATTGTGATTCAAAGGACCTCCCAGGTGTCTAAACGTTAAGATTTCCTTGTAGGTGAGTTTTCAAAGGCACCCAACTCTCACTGGAATATAATGGTGGTAACTCATTAGACCTCTGAAAATCGCAATCCAAGTGCTTCTTCAGTTAGGAGCAAGTCGACTGGGAGTGGAGATTGAGCCAGAACTGAATCCAGGCCTCTGAGTCCCAGTCAATGATCTCATTGGGTTTAGTTTAGATGGCTTTGAAAATCCATTAGGGCCTTAATGCTTTTAAAAATTGTCTTGAGTGATATCTCCGTAGATATCTATATGTATTTCTACATTGCAATAAACACTTCTAGTGCCTATGCCAGTGATGGAATCTTGGTTCTCAGCTTGGGGATATAATTGCAAGGTAGATTACAGCTCAGGCTCTGGGACTCAGTGAGGGTGCTGGTTTCCCAGAGCCTGGGATTCAGCTTGAGCCCCCCAAGTCTACACTGCAGTTTTACAGTCCGGACCTGAGCCCCACAATTCAATCAGCAGACACAAGAATGCACGGTGTTTTTATTGCAGTGTAGAATCATACATTCTTTTCTAGAGCTCTGATCTCTGGAGGTGCTTTTTACCCTTAATTCCTCATTGAGACAATATTTCCTTTTTTCTTTTGTCTTCCTGTTTCTTCATTATAGGTAAATCCATGAGAGTTGAGTAATTTCAGCCACTGTCCTCTCAGACCCCCAATGTGAACATCAGCTTCTGCCTCACATAATAAGATGCAGTCACAAGACCTGATTTTGGTCTTGTTGGTGGTGTTTGATGATTGATTGATATAACAGAAACATCCAGAGATGACAATCAACACCAAGTCCCTTGTTCTTGGTGATGTGTAAACACTTAAGAAGACACAATCCCTTATCCTGAAGAGTATATCAACTATAGAGAGGAAGGGTTTACAGTCTTATTTATTGAAAATCCATTGGCTTTGTAGAGTCAGGCATCAGACCCACTGTCTGCTGGGACTGGAATATGCATACAAAGTATCATTGAGTGGACTTGTTGTGAGAATGTTTTATTTTTCTGCTGAAAATATATAATAATATTTTTCATTTTAATCAACACCTCTAGTGAAAATTTCAAATGTGTGGTCCAACAAAAAAAACTTGAAAGCCAAGAAATGTGCAGATGACAACTAAAGAAAAATGAGGAGGAAAATGCTGAAAGCCAAAATTTTGGGCCCAACCACAATGGAAAAAAAATGAACAAAATCATCTTCTGGTGAAAAAACTCTGATTTGGGTTCTCAATTTTTTGAGAAAAAATAAATCTTTGCGAGGAAAACTGAGCTTTTGCCTGGTAGTGCCAGTGAAACAAAATAACAAAATTTCCCTTTGAAATTAGAATCTTAATTTGTATTATTATATAAAATACACTCAAAGATATAATCATTGTAATTAACCCAAAGGATTTAGCACAAGAGGAGACTATAGTACCCTTGTAAAAGTTTGTAATAGGAGACCACTCCTAGCACATTCTTTCAAGAAGATGTTTGGCAAGTCATCAAGTCATGGTAGGAGTACATAGGAAAAAAAGGACAGCAGAAGCCCTAAGGTAGCCAATGAATGTCCATGAAGACGGAGAGGATATTACTAAAGAGAAATGAAAGGTAAACATATGCACCATTTGATTGGATTTGGGTGTTTAGATCATAACTATAGTCAGTCAAACCCCGAGTCTGTGAAAGAAATCACATTCAAATGCAAGAGATGGGATTTTTTAAAAGAATTTATGCCACATTGTGTTTTCAAATGCACCTAGGCATCAAAACTCATTTGATTTCAATGGTGTGTTTAAGCACCATAGCATGTTTGAAATCCCAATAGGCAGTAGGCACCTAGATATCATGGAAATTCTGGCCAAAGATCCTCAAGTGATGTCAATTATATTCTTATTTATATTCCTAGGAGGGGGCTAAGGTACCCAGCTATGCACCACTGAGATTTTTAAACCAAATAAGGTGTTTAGATATACAGCTTCCATGAATTATAATGGGAATTATGTCAAAATCCTTTAGTGAACTTTGAAAATGTTGTCCTGATCCTACTCCTCGTGAATGCTGGTATTTTCAAAATTTCAATGGGATCTGATCTGTCAGTGCAATGCCTTCTTCTCATATTCAAAATGTGGGTACCTTTGTTTCAATGGTGGTCTTAGTTTCATGTTTTACTTACTCTGTGTGCCATTGGATGTTCTCCTAATCTCACTGCCTATATATTATGTAGGTTGTTGCAATATAAAACCTGTAGCCAAGTGATCACATGTAGAAAGGGTGCAGAAACATTTGGCACCAATCCTTGGCATAGCTACATTGAAGTCCCTCCACACCTAAACATGAGCCTACCTCCCCAAGTTCAATGATGCATCCCAACACATTCTACAAATTCCATGCCTGGACATCAATTACTTTCTTCAGCCCACATGAACACACTACTGGGCTGTATCTATTCTAGTGGCTTATATGAATCTACTGCTACTTCCAACAGGCAGATATAGTCATTTAAGTTGAGCTGTGTGTTTGCTTTTAGAGGGATAGATTCAAAGTTAAGTCCTCCTGAGGACCAATTCCTTTATGACGATTTTTTTTGCATTGCTGTCTTGCAATTTGTGCAGATTTTCAACTTTTACAACATAAGTGTAGAAAGCAACCTAGCTGTACCTTCCATTCAATTACACCTGTGCCCTTTGCAATTACTTTACATGGGTGTTAATGTCTGAGTTTTAAAGCAGAGCTGGTAGTGCTAAAAATGAGTATGCAAGAAAATGGGTATTCCAATGTAATTACAAGTAACTCAGATAAGGAGTTTTGCCCATTGCAAGTGGAAGTATATAAAAATTGTAAATCTACTCTTGTGAAAAATCTCAACATTTGAAGTTTCTTTTGTTCCTAAGGGTTTGAAATGGACTCTCTCTATATAGTAACTCCTTGCTTAACATTGTAGTTATGTTCCTGAAAAATGCTACTTTAAGGGAAACGATGTTGAGGGACTCCAATTTCTCCATAAGAATTAATGTAAATAGGGGTGATTAGGTTCCAGGGAAATTTTTTTTGCCAGACTAAAGACTATATATTATTACTATGTCTTTCTCCAGAAGCTAACACAATGGGGCTCTGCTGATGGTTAGGTGGAACACGTACTACTGCAATATGTACAGGCTGGGAAAGATAAGACTTTTTATCAATAAATATCAGTACATTTTGATTTCCCAGTACAAACAACAAACAATGAAAAAAATATTTTCCATTGATAATAATATCAATTTACAAATAGGCAAAGTAAGAAAAATGTGTCTTGAAATTATTGAAGAGTTTGATTTATTGCTCTTTACTTTGTATATTTTAACATATGATATTGACACTTAGTGTTTTAACGTTATAAAGCTTAACTTTTGACCCTCACATCAGCTGATTACATAATTATTGTCTGATGCCACCACCCATAATTTCTAAAAACTGTGAAAATCTTAAATTGATAAATATTTTAAAAAACATTTTAAAATAATATTATCTGTCAGAATCATACAATAATAACAATGGAATTCTGCCAAGCCTAAATCGAGTAATTATACTATCATTTATTTTCTAAGGGAAAGTTCATCTGGTGGATTGTAGAAGTCAAACACGTCAACACGAATTCATACTTTGTGGGATTCTCAAGCTCTGAAAAACTCCAGATTGTCCTCTTTTGGTCTTTTTAGTTACTTACCTTGTGACAATAATTGGAAACTCCTTATTTTAATTACGGTGTTGACTGATTGCAGTCTTCGCACGCCTATGTACTTCTTTTTAGGAATTATCCTTCTTGGAAATCTGGTATGCTAAGACATCTTGTCCCCAGGTTGCTGTTTGGCATGTAACCAAGGATAACTTTATATCGTTCACAGGTTGCATGATGCAATTTTATGCTTTGTGTGCACTGGGCTGTTGCTGATATGTCTCCTTCTCATTCATGTCATATGATCGATATTGCTATATGCAAGCCGCTGCATTACATGACGCTCATGAACAGCAAGGTTCCTCAGTTATCAGTTGGATCCTGGGCAAGTGGCTTCCGTAGGACACATCAATCCATTGTTTGCTTTCATATTTATTTCAGTGGGCCCAATGAGATTGACCATTTCTTTTGTGATATTACAATCCCTGATAACACTCTCTGCTCTGATACTTACTTGGTTGAGATCATGCTTTTCTCCTTCTCTCAGCTGTATCACTGATCCATTCCTCTTAATCCTGACATCCTACATTTGCATTCTCAGGGTCATCCTGAGGATCCCTTTCGACAGTGGGAGGCAAAAGGCATTTTTCCACCTGCTCCTCTCACCTTATCATTGTTAGCACATTCTATGGACTCTGATTGCAATGTATGTGGTACGTCTCCTCAGACCACCCTCTGTGGCTCAACAAGTCATCTCTTTGGTGTTACAACTGGTGACACCAATGCTAACCCCATTGTATATAGTCGTGAAGAACAGGAGTTCATAGCTCTGAAGAGCTTTTTAGTGCACAGTATTAGCCAGCCACAAGAAAGCTCTGAAGATGACTTTTTATCTCTTTAAAAATTATTTTAACTAGAGATGGGTCAATTATTTTCTGATCTTAACTTGCATGTCTACATGCACTGAACTTTAGTTAAGGAATCTGTCTGTCTGCTATCTATCTATCATAGATTTCAAGACATGAAGAGACCATTGTGATATCTAATCTGACCTCCAGTACACACCAGCCATAGAAAGTCCTCAAAATAATTCCTAGAGCAGATCTTTTAGAAAAACATCCAATCTTGATTTCAAATTTCAGTGACGGATTCCACCATGACCCTTGAAATAAATTGTTTCTAATGGTTAATTACTCTTACTATTAAAATTAATGCATGATTTCCATTCTGACTGTATCTGTCTATTGGGAAGGGTAGCTCACTGGTTTGAATGTGATCTGCTAAACCCAGGGTTGTTAATTCAAATCTTGAGGGGGCATTTAGGGATCGTGTCAAAAATCTGTCTGGGATAGGTCCTGCTTTGAGCAGACCAAGGTTGACTAGATGATCTCCTGAGGTCCCTTGATAGTCTATCTCTCACCATGGTGTTTGAGGGACATTTAGAAAATCTTACTCAGAAATGAAACAAATTATTATTCTGTTATTCTGGAGGTCAGATGAATGCATAGATCCTGAAAACAGACTAAACAGCTCTTCTCGGCAAGATTATGAAGAATCTGGCTAAATTCAATTAAACAAGCGACAATGGAGTTTTCTCATTTGAAGTAAAAGAAAGAAACAAAATCTTTGACTGACACTTTCAAAGAGCCTAAAGGGAATTAAGCACTCAACTCCTTTGGAATTCAATAGGAGTTGGGTACTTAACTCCATAGGCACTCTTGAAAATTTCACCTCAATAAGATAGAACATATCCGTGAGTTTCCTTGTGCGTACTTTGTAAGTACAATGCAGTTTTAATTGCATGTTACAATATTGGTTCAAAGCATAAAAGAAAGTTAAAAAAGAAAGTTCAATAAAAAGTCATGTCTTGGAATCTTCTTATATTGTGACAAAGTTCTGAATTTTAATCTAGTAAAACAAAAGCACTGTTTTAAAATGCTTAATATTTTCTTCTAGGTAGAGAGATTTTATGTCTCATGCACATGAGGAAGATTGCCACTAGCCCTACAATGAATTGGAAGGGAATAAAGTATTCCTCAGCCTTCTGCACCTCCATTCAGGGCTTTGGAAGTTTCAGCTCTGGCTTCACTAGGAAGTCCTGCTTATAAATTTTCATCTTCATTCACAGATGAAAGCTGAGATTGGCTTTCACTTATCAGTGAAAATCAACATTTGCCAAGGGGAGAAAGCATTTGGACCTGTTGAAGGGCCAGATTTAAAAGGTGCTGTTGTGCTCAGCTTTTGCAAATCTAACTGATTTAGGAGCCTTATCATAGCTTCCTAACTCAGATTTGAACCTTAGCGTTCATAAACTGAGAAGCTATCATGAACCTCTAAGGTTTACCAGCTTTAGATCTGTTCTCGCTGTCCACCAGCCAGAATTTCCAGTGTCTTGCTTATCTTGGTCTCACCCAATAACTTTCCCTGGGGGACCCTCAAACTAAGGCTCTGAGTCTTACCACAAAGGGAAAGAACCATTCCCCCACCTCTCTCCCACCAGATTTTACTCTCTGGTACTAACTGAGAGTGACTGATGCAACTCTTTACATCACAATACAAGAAGTATGTCTCTCTTTTCCAAAGAGACACCCCAAAGACAAGGAAACGAAAGATCTATCTCTCTCCCGTAGCTTCTTCCCGCCATGGGACACTAGGAGAGTTAAACACAGAGAGCAGCTTTTCCCTCCCCGTGTTCTTCCTTTCTCCACCAATTCCTGGTGGGTCAACTAGAAAAAGAAATCAACAGGTCTTAAAAAGCCAAACTTTTATAAAAAAAGAAAGAAAGAATAGAATAACAGTTCTCTGTAACCTAGATGTTAAGATTCAGGCTTTCCTTATAAAATGAATAAACAATAGAAAAGAGTAACAGCCTTACCCAAAAACAATACAATTTAAGTATTATAGCCAAATACACGTAAAGACTTCACCAGCCAGATACACAGATGCAAATACAGCAAAACAATTTCAAAGATTATACTTTTGCTACTTTGTACTTACAATGGGAAACAGACGATAAGAACGATTGGAAATAGATCCTCTCATAGCTGAGAGAGCACAGAACAGAAAATAACCCAAGACCAAGAAAAAAACCCAATTCCCTCCCTTAAGCTTTGAAAAATCCGGTTTCCGGATTGGTCTCTTGTCAGGTGTTTGGTTCTCTTTGTTAACCCTTTACAGGTGAAGAAACATTAACCCTTAGCTATCTGTTTTGATAAGCCTAATCTAATTTTCAGGAAGGGGGTTTAGACCGGCCAAAATCCATTGTCAGCTGGTCATAAAACAGATAGTTAGGGGTTATAGCCTTTACCTGAAAGGGTTAAGAAGTTCACTTAGCTACCTGACACCTGACCAGAGGAACCGCAATGGGGACAAGAATGTTTCAAAAGGAAGGAGGGAAGTTTTCGTTTGTTTAGAGTCAGTTTCAGTTTCAGCCGGAGTATAAAAGATGCAAGGACCAGCCTCTATCTCAGACATAGTAAGTTTTAAGAAAGAATTAATAGGTTTATATGTTTATTTTCTTTGTAACTTGTCTTTGTCAAGTTAGGGGAGTAATCAAAATTTGGGTATTCCTAGTGTGTACTAAGGTTTTGCCCAGGGGAACATCCTGTGTTTTAAATCTGTTCTCTGTGAGATCTCAGACTGTATGCTGTGCTCCAGAGGTTTTTTTTTCTTTTAACCTTTCTTTTTCATTATTAAGCCTTCTTTTTAAGAACCTGATTGATTTTTTCCCTGTTTCAGTCCAGGGGAATTGAACTGGACTCCCCAGGGATTGGTGGGGGGGAAAAGGGAGGGTGAAGAATAATTCTTCCTTGTTTTAAGATCACAGGGAGATTTGGATCAGTGTTCCTCATGGGATTGGTAGAGGAGTCTCTCAAGGCTACCCAGGGAGGGAAAGGGGTTTTTTGGGGGAAGACAGAGTTTTCCCAGATAACTCAGAAATCTGGATGGTGGCAGCGAGACGCCAGATCTAAGCTGGTCAGTATGCTTAGAGGTGTGCATA
>NC_133782.1:39431985-39445668 GCF_003597395.2 Chelonoidis abingdonii
CCAGAGAGAGATTATCAAACATAATTGCAATTAAAGCATTGAATCCAGAGTAACGTGTTTGAGGACATATAATCTATCAAATTAATGTTATTATTCTCACCTTCTCCTACTTATTGATATATCAGTGTCCTATATAGCAACGAAATTATTTTAAACCTCACACAAGAGAGTAATTTATGCTACAAATTTGTAAGTGGAATAATGTGCTTCCTTGAGATCATTTCAACTACAACAAACCTAAGATCATGATGAATAATGATGATGCAGATTATCTGATGAGCTGAAAACTCCTATTGTTTCAGATGTACTTGTCAATATTAACATGTAACAGTATGTAATCTTACTTGGGAATAGATTTTGGAAGGGAGAAAACCCAGGCTAATTTGCTACCCTCACTGTGAGTAATTCTCCTCGGACCCATTGATGGAATAAAGTGGCCAAAGGCATTGAACATAAACCCACCCAGTCCAATATTAAATAATGTTAAAACAAGTTTCAGTGTGGGACACAAAGACGTAGCCTGCCTATTAAATGCCAACAATATAAAATACTTTTTCAATTAGTTTGACTCGATTTGGTTTATCATTTGCATGAGCCACCTTTCATAAGAAACAAGAAGGCCACACTGGGTCAGAGCAGTGGTAAAAAGGGATACACAGTGATACAGCAAAGTTTGTAATGAAATAAAATTATTCGAGCTAATTAAGTCTAAAGCTGACTGAAAGTTACAAAGAGATCTCACAAATTGGGTGACAAAATGTCAGATGACATTCAATAATGAAAGGTCCAAAGTAATGCACATGAAAACATAATCTTACCTAGTCATGCAAATTGATGGGTTGAAAATTTGCTGTACGCTCACAAAGATCTTGCAGTCTAAACATTGATGTAATACAGCTTTGAAACTTTAGAGAAGAAAATGCTACTTCCTAACGTTCTAGTGGTGCCTCTCACTAATGAATTGTTATGTTAACTCATTTGGACCATATATTCTATCTAAATTCATACAACAGTCCATATTAATCATGGGCTGATAATACAAGAATGAGAAGGAGACTGAAGAAGGAAGATGCTTCCCATGAACTCACAGGCTATAAATATCTGGCATATACTCCTCTGCAATTTGGGCTCACCCCTCTCCATCGCATAGGACTCGGCCTGCTACTTTTTGAGAACTAAAGGCCCCCATTGAAGAACCCTATTGTTCCCTACCCATGGCAGACCTTCTGCGGCATGGCACATAGAACTGAAAATTCCAGTTGGTTCAAGAACCTACTTCTCTGATGTTTCAGCCTCTGAAAGTGTGTTGTCTTTGTTACTTGTAAAGAAAGATTGGGAATCCAACACTTCCCAGCAAACTTTGTGCTGATGATCAATACAATTAAGAGAATTTCATAGCAGTCTAGGGGAACTGGGTATCCTGATCTCTGAGGTGACTTTGGCAATCTCACCCTGACCCTCTCTGCAATGTCTTACTACAGATAGCTGAAAAGGATAGGATTCCTTTAAGGGGAAATCTTGAGATTTTCAGCAAAATGTTTTAACCTAAACCTGATTAAACTGTCAAGACCCTGAATATTTTCCCATAAAGGAAGGTTAAATAAAAATTCCATTTCAGGAGAAGTGAAAAGGAATTTTTGAGCTTCCCAGCTGCCTTGGAGATGGTTACTGTTAAAGTTGGGCAGGATTTGATTTTTTATTGGCAAAAGTGGATGTCACCATACACACACAAACAGACAAAAAATATTTCCATCAATAATCATTGAAATGTACAGACAGGCAAGTCAAACAACATGCCTAAGCTGGTGCTTTTCAATTACCCTCCCTTCTGAGGTGTTGTCTGTTGCAAAGACATAAGAGTTTAACTCAGAGCCAGGATCTGCCAGCAAAGCCGTCCTGATTCCCTGTAGGATTTGCTCCTGTCCCTTACCACTGCTATATAGAGTTTCTTTCCTGGTCCTTTCTGACACTGCATCCCCTCCACAAATGCCCTTCAGAGCTCCCTTTCAGGTGCTCCTCTTTGCCTGCCCCTGATCAGGTCACAGTCCTCTGAGAGCTCCCCCGATCTCTTTCTGAACAGGAGGAGCTAGCCATTCCCCTTTTTAGGAGAAGTCTCAGCCTGTCTGCCATACATCTCAGCCACACCAAATTCTATTCATAGGAGAAAGGCACCATGATGGGCTGAGCCCAATCTTCCCTTACAAGGCCTGTGCAACCCTGCTAATTTTCCTCCGACGATTTAACATGCCCCTTGGTTATGTGATTCCTTTGCATTCAGCTTCGCTTAACTTGGATTTCCTATGATCTGTTTCCAGCTACTTCAACCTTGTCAAACACTGACCTCAGATACCCCCACTGGCATATCAATATATCATTCTTCTCAAGCGTACCAATGGTCAATCCCTACTCTGAGGATTCTTGTCAACAAGGCTAATATTTCCAATTTCCCCCCATTGCTGAATGGCTGCTGAGTCACATCAGCAGGCAGTGAGCTGTGGGTCAAGTGTGAGGCAGCAATCTGCTATAATATGCACAGAGCACGTGCAGATGCCCTTCGCGTGGAGTAGGTGGATAGAATGCCTGCCAGGACAACCTGCACTGCACACAGGACGACGCAAGCTTGAAGCAATGAGCTCGATTTTCTCAGGGTATGGCAGCCTAGAACTCGGTTCCCTCAGCTGAAGTCCTCGTTTCTCATCATTGTTCTGCAGAATCTGGAGCTTTCAGTTAGAAGAGACTATGCATCTGACCGTGAATTGGACGGGGCAGGGCCTCAGAACATGCTGCTCAGCCCAGCTGTGCCATTTACAGAATGTATGCAGATGGGTCTCCTCTCATTTGTGTCCTCTCCATGCAGCTGCGCATCTACCCTTGAGTCCACCTTAAAGAAGCTGAGCCTGGGAGTAGGCACTGGTGTTTTCTGGCACCAGTAAACAACTGGATCCGTCGAATGCAACCAGCCTCCACATCAGTACGGCATCACCTTTCTGCTCCTCTGCTGTAATGGGATATTGCCGCCTGGCTGGCTGAAATGGAACTCTAACACCATCGAGTGCATGGCCACACAGACTGTGACTCGCTGAACAATCTTGCTCATGCAGTTGTCCCAATCGCTCATCAAATGCATCGGAGTTAAAAATTCAGTAAGCATAATATATTATACACATATATACTGTTACTGTATTGTTTCACTCCATGCTCTGATGAAACTGGTCTTAGCCACAAAGCTATGGCCCGAAAGAAATGTGTAGTCTCGTAAGGTGCCACAAGGAATCCTCATTGTTTTTGTGCTGATACAGACTACTACAGCTATCATTCTGAACTTGTCACCAAAAATTCTTCTTCTTTTTCTTAAATTTTAGTAATTAAATAGACAACCATTGTTTTGTATTTTTCCCCTTTTCTCTCTTTTCCAGCACAATGGGAAAGGAAATTAGGGGAAAGTCCTTCAAAATATAAAAACCAAGCAAAAAATAATTCAGTTATCACAAAAAAAAAAAAGAAGAAATTGAAAACATATTATTTAAAAAAACTCAAAAATGTCAGATTAAATGGACAACTGACATGAGCAAAGATTATTCAGCAGAGTTACAAGTTTGTGTGGCCATGCACTCGAATGGTGTTTGAGTGTACATTTCATGCCAGGAAGGGCAATAACCCATACCAGCAGGGAGCAGAAAGGCGATGCGTCTGGATGGTGGGAGGCTGGTTGCATCTATTGAGGATGGTCCTAGCATGGTACTCTGGCTGACTGTATCACCATGACCTGAGAATGAGCCCGCCCAGGCTTCGTGCTTGGTGCAGTCAGTTCTCGAGGACAGTCATGTAGCAGCTCTCGCCTTCTAACCAGGGTCGATGCAAGGATGTTCGCCGCCTAGACAAACTTCACCTGCGGCGTCCTCGTCCCTGATGGCCTCCCTTCTGAGGCGGCCCCCCCTGGCAGCTCCCACCGCTCTCGCTCTAAGGTGTCCCCCGTGCCCGGGCCAAAAGGCCCCCCCCCCCCCCCCCCCTTCTGCCTGAGGCACCCTCCCCTGCCCCCAGCTCACGCCTGCTCCCACGCACGGGCACGAGCAACCCCAGAGCACCACTGTCACCTCCGCTTCACGTCTCCCTGCTCCAGGCTTGCAGCGCCAATCGTCAGAGAGCATCGCAAGCCGGGGGCGGAGAGAGTGAGCAGCCAGGACGCCAGGAGGAGATGGGGCCGGGTTGAGCTGAGGCTGGAGTCTGCATGCTGCTCCCACTTGCTCAGTGGCCCTTCCTGCACCACCTGCCAGCCCCTCAGCCCTAAATGTGGGTGGCAACCGGGCAGCCGAAATCCTGGCGCGCGTCGCTGCCGAGAAAATGCCGCCCCCAAATCCTAGTGCCCTAGCTGATGACCTAGGTCGCCTAAATGGTTGCATCCCGCCCCTGCTTGTAACTGCCCCATGTAATGGCAGCAGCAAGCGGATACTGCCCTACAGTGCCATGTGCTGAGTAGCTTCTCATGAACTGCATGGACAGGCTCAGCCCCAGGAGCAGAATCTGGCTCTATGTGTGTGCATCTTCGTAGTGCTCTGACACCCCAGGTGGGTCAGGCCTGTCTCCATTGACCTGCTCTTGTCTGCTTCATTTTCTTGCCAAATCCTTACTCCAAGGCCCTTGAGCATCTACAGTTCCCTTTGCCAGATGTTCACTTCCAACTTCCCACAGGCTCCAGAAATCATCGCCTCTACCTGCTCCTCGCTTATGAGATCATTGCCTTGCTGGCTGAAAATGTAACTCAGCAAAACTCGAGGATGTGGCCACCACAGATGGTGATTCTGACCGGAATCTTGCTCATTACAGTTGTCCAGTGCATTCAATGAACAAATCCATGATACAATGGCTACGCTGATCAGCATGCTGATCAGGCACTCAACCGCCATGCCATTTAGCAAAAACAAAGGAGACAATGTAAATCTAATCTATATTTGCAAATTGAAATCTTCAAATGAAGGAAGATCTGTCTCTCACACACAAACACACAAACCTGCGGAAATCATAACCCAAAGATTTGATGAGATTGTTAATCTTTATTGCATTCATTTAATAATTGGTGTCTCACCTCTGGCTGAAGGGTAGCAGAATGCAGGGTCTGAAGGTTGGCTGCTCATGCAAGAGTGTACCAGGTGTTGTAGTAGCTTACATGAACGTGCCTTTGGAAGCCAGCCACTGGTCACTAGGTACTATGGGCATCAGTTTAGAGTAGAAGGACAAGATAGTTTGGGTTTTTTGGAAAGGTAGAAGGATATTTGCATCATAAAGGTAAACCAGGAAGCTAGAAGGGGCTTCACGGAAACCTGCTGCTATATTGGCTTACCGGAGTATAAATTAGTGAGAAGAACACGTGGGAGCAGATATGCTGCTGGACTGTGTTGCTTCTTTCACAAAAAGGGCTGACTCAGCCTGGGTTTTCTGGTAGCAATAGGTAGAGCTCGTCACAAAAAGAAATACTAAGTACTTAGTATAAATTTTTTATTGACACATACATACAGCAGTCCAGGAGCAGAGGTGATGCAGAACATTCTCTTGTGGGACCTCACCCATGGTATTCAGCAAGCTCTGCCCGCCATATTTGACTTATTTAAAGACATGAATGCAGAAGGTCACCTCTTTTGCTTGGCACAGAAAGAAACTGCTCACAAATCTAACACAATGCACTCATTTCTTAAAGGCGCCATCGCACACAATGCAAAGAAAAACAGACAAACTTTTAAGACAATGTTTTACAGTGCCACCGTAGTTTGACTTTATTGACAGAAATCTGTAACTGTCTAGATGGCTTATTGCAACCACTGTGATATATTTGCAGCAAATGATTGATAAAAGTTGTTGTGTAGGAATCTATGGATAGGTTTATGGTTTGCTGGTATATACGCTATCTTTTTGTAGTTGAAGTATTGATAATCTGACTCTATACTGTCTGTATTGTTAATACTTATGCTATGCTCTTGGGTGACACCCAGACAAGAGTGTCAGCTCGGCCTGAGCCAGCTGATCGCCCATTAAGGACCATCAGCTACAACAAATTGACCCATTGAATGAAGGCAGATCACCGTCTCCTTGTGATTGTCAGCCAGGCTATCAGGGGACATGTCTATGGACAGAACTTGAGGTTTTCCAATCCCATGTATGGACAGCTGTCTTGGACAAAAGCAGAGGCCACATGGCAAGAGACATAAAAGGCAGCTGCATCTCCTCCATCCTTGTCTTCAATCCTGCTTCTTACCTCTGGGAGGAGCTTGCTACAAATGGAGCTCCTATACACAAAGACTGGATACTCATCCCAGCTTGGGATTCTCTCTCAGAGATATGATTGAACTACTGCAGTTTCTTCCATCACTGCTACACAGCCTGAACCAGGAACTTTGATTCCTCATTTAAACAACTCTAGCTCTCATCTATATCTTTTCCTTTTATAAAATAAACTTTTTAGATTTAAAGGATTGACAGCATGATTGTGAGTAAGATCTGATTTGTATACCTGACTTAAAGTCTGGCTTAGTCCTTTGAGATCAAGAAGAAGCCTTTTATTTTACGTGGTATTGTTTTCATACTAGTATTGGTCCTCGATAAAGAATAGCACGTGGGAACTGGACAAGACCTGAACGTGTCCTAAGGAATTGCTTGGTGACTTGTGTTAGCCGTGGCGCAAAACCCAAGTCTTTTCTCGTTTGGTGGTTGGTTTGCCTGTGTTAAAATGGAAACCCCAGCCCTTGGGACTGTAATGTCCTGCTGTTAAGCAATTTGTCATGTAGTGATGCGGGAACTCACCCCCACAGTGCCTCCTGATGGCGTCCTGGGAGTTATCTTCTTCTTCCAACCTTGAAGTACCCTCTTCAGGCCTCTAGCAGCCACTGAAATTGGCCCTCTTAGTTGGGTCCCGCCAGGGGTGGCTTTAGGAAGTGTAGGGCCTCAATTCGAACATTTCTATCGGGGCCCTGGCAGGGAGATAAAAAAAGCAAACTAAACAAAACATGGGGGCTTGTACTCACTAGTGGTGCTCCAAGCTTTCGGCGCCCTGAAACAGCAGAGTGAGCAAAGTTACCTCACGTCAAAGTGCCACCGAAGACCCAAGGGCCGGCAGGTGAGTAAACTACAAGGCAGCCTTAGCCAGGAAGGGATCTCGCTGGCGCAGAGCCTTTTAAGGCGGGCGGGGCCAATTCGGGAGAATTGGTGCAATAGCCTACACCGGCCGGCCCAGCAGATACCAACTTCATTACACTACTCGATGCCCACTGCAATCATAATATTTGTATATTTCCTGTTTCCCAAAGCTCAAGGGGGTCTCAGAGAAAGCAATGTGGTTTGCCCACTCATTGTATGGGTCTGAGAGAGCAATAGGTTGCAGGGAGACCTGTTGAAACTGCAGAGCTCATCTCTGTGCACCGTGGGGCTGAATATGGCCATGACCTGAGAACGATCCCAACCCAGCCTCGTGCTTGTTGCAATCAACTTCAGAAACACCTTAAAGCAGTCCGACTTCTACTGCGCATGTCAATGACAGCAGCAAAGCACTGCTGTCCTGTAGTGCCATGTATGTAAGGCGCTTCTTTGGTGACTGTTGATAGGTCCACCCCAGAAACAGTTTCAGTTCTATGTATGATGTTACTCGCGCATAGCCCTGACAAACCCCGGGACAACTGGATCGAGAACTTCCCATTGATCTGGGCCTCTGAGTCTGCATTTGGTGCGCTCCTACCTCTTCCTGCACAAGTGGCCCAGGAGCCTATAGGCCTACAGCATGTCCAAGAGCAACCAGACACACGCCACGCTAAACCACAGATGTCAACTCCACACAGTGATAACGATGTCCTTGGAGAAGTGTTGTTGTCTGTCTTTGTTTGATTGGTTGCATGTGGCGCTGTTAGGATGTAAAGGAGCAGTAGTGGTTTGCAGGCTGGCCATGCGGTGGGCATAGAAACAGGCAACAATTTCATATGTGACAGAGTTTATGTGCTCTTGACCCAGCAAAGCAAGCACGTGCCTTGAGCGAGCACATTTCCCAGTGGTGGCATTCCAGCCATCCTGTTTTCTTTTTGGAAAAATCCACCAATGGGTGGATTGGCAGTGCTAGGACGTGGCGGGCAGCGCAGGCTGGCTCTGCACAGTGTGCTTGGCTTGCGGAGCGGCTCCAGCCCAGCAAGAGCCAGGGGAGCGGTGTGAGGCAAGTCCTCTCCCCAAGAGGGGCGTAGAGGAGCCACTGTGACAGATGCGGCCAATTGGACAGCCGATCCCTGGCACAGGCCAGAGAGTGCAGACCAGGCCTGGCTGCTAACGCGGCAGCAGAGAGGGAGAGGATAAAGAACGCGCGCCCTGGAGAACAGCCAAGACCAATGGAACCAGGTAAAGGAGGGCAAAAGTGTCCCTGGGCAGGGGTGGCTCCAGGCACCAGCTCAGCAAGCGGGTGTCCCTGGGCGGCAAGCCACAGTGGGCGGCCTGCTGGTCGCTGTGAGGGTGGAGGCAAGCGGCTTCGGCAGCAGGCCTTGTGGGAGGTCCGCCCGTCCGCACAATTTGGCGGTGGGCACGCCAATGACACGGCACAGTAGAACCTCCGTAGGCATGCCGCCGATCCACATGACAAGCGGACTACCTGCAGTGCCTCTGAAGAGCCGACCCTGAACTGCCATGCTGGATGGCAGAAAACATAGCCACCCCGGTTTCGAGGCCACTCAGTGTAGCAGCTCCTGCCTTGAAACTGCTAAATGTCTTGGCAGCAGCAGAAGCAGCTACTGCCCCTTATTGAGCCAACATGCTGATCCCTTCTCGGTGACCACTGGAACAGCCAGCCTCAGGAAGCAGAATTGGCTCTATGTGTGCGATCTCCTAGTGACCTGGCAACCCCAGGTGGGCTCAGGAATGTCCCATCTGTCTGGGCTTGAGGGTTGAGTTTATATTTATGACAAAAATGCTTCTTTCATGGAAACCACAGAACCATGTGCATATTTTGTCTCCACACTGATTGTAAGTTAGGTTTCTGAATGGATTGGCAACGGTTTCAGGATCTAACACAGAGAAAAGTCCTCCTGGGACTAATACAGCTGCAAGAACAATGCAAACATAGAGAAACAACATACAACAGGGGACGTAACGGGATTGCTCTCATATTTAGTGGAGATTGTGCTTTACATAGCAGTTCAGTTCATGCAGAATCTGACGCCATACACCTTCTCTGCAGGGTGAACGTTTAACGAATCCCAAAAAGAAAAGATGCTAACCACTGTATGTTATCAGTGCTCAACAATGAGAGGTTGACGAAGCGGTCCACAGCCTCACTGTTTTTTTATTGTGTTACATGAACACTAGTGAGGAACAATAGAGACATCAGTAAACTCCATGCAGATTAATTTTTTTTTTAACAACTCAATGAGATTTTCGATGGGAAATCTCCTTAAGTCCAATGAGGACTTTTGCCCAAATCACCCAGTAGCTGAAAACCTCAGGCATGGTCCAGATTTCAAAGTATTTTAGGTGCCTCATGGATTCAAAAGCAATATTGGTGCGTCCACGATTTCAAAATCTCACTTGGGTGTTAAACACCTTTAAAATCCTGAGCTTTAGTTATAATCTAAGATCTCTATGGTTCTTTGTTGAAGTTACGTATTTACTGAGTGCTTTGCGGAAGGCTTCCTTGACCTGTCTGTTTCTCAGGCTATAGATGAGGGGTTTCACCAGGGGAGTCAGGAACTGTGGTAAAAGCGAGAGCACTTTATTTAGGTGGAACTCCTATGTATCCACTTTCCGTAGCATGTAACGATCATTAATTCCCATAGAAAATTGTCACCACAATGAGGTGGGAGGAGCAGTGAAAAGCCTTTGCCTCGCTTGTGGTGGAGGGATCTCAGGAGGTGGCTATGATACACACATAGGACATCAGGGTTAGTAGAAATGGAGGCAAGGGTGCATACCACAGGCTAGAATAAATCCACCAATATGAAATCAGTGCGAGTGTCCCCGCAGAGAGTTTCTTATCAAGTGAGATGGGATCACAATAGAAATGGTCAAACTTTAATTTGGACCACAGAATATGAAACTGTTCACCATAATATGAAGATGTACATGACTAAAACCATTAAACAAGTGACCCAGCAGCCAACTGGAACACCCTGATATTCATGAGAAGATGAATAATGCAGGATTAAATATCTGCTAAATACGGATCATAAGACAGCACTAGCTAGCAGATGATTCTGTAATGGCCAGAGCACCCAGAAGAAAGTACAGTTGTGTGAAGCAGCTATTCACTGAGATGGTTTTAATCCCCAGTCTAGGAGACTGTCAGGCATAAACCTGGGCAATGGTGAGGTAGTAGCAAGGTCTCTAAGCAGACAAATCCCCAGAAAGAAGTACATGGGGGTGGCAGTTGTTGATGCAGACTACCGAGCACCACAATGAGGGCATTCCAGCCACAGTTGTGATGTAGATCACTAAGAACAGCAGGAAGAGAAGAATCTGCGGTCAGGGTGATCCCCGAATCCAGGAGAATGAATTCCAGATCAGTATTGGTTTCTCCAGTCAACATGTCTTCCAGGCGCTGAGACTAGGAACAAATGAAACAAAACCTGTTGCATTCGAATTAGACAGAATCATAGAGCTAAAAGTTAAATTTAGGTATCACTATTTAATTTTCATAAAAGTTTAAAACCCTCACCTCCCTGGTTTACGCAGCCCTAACATTAGGTCTAAAGCAGTAGTTTACAAACTAAGAACCGGTTAACCCTTTCCCAAAATGTGAAATCTCATAAACCCACTCTAAAAATGGATAACTTCCAGGATTAAGTTAAATCTCCTCCATGGGATGCTAACATTTCACTCACTTCCACTGAAGCAAACCACACTCTAGAGAAAATGACTTATAATCGAATTGCTGAGCTATCTGCACACTGCTTACATTGACTACTACCTGGAATCTGGAGGTTTGGCATGCAACACCTTTTCTTCCACCATCCAGACCATCCCTAGGATGTGGTGCCCCAATAGGGACAAAATTAGCCTGAACGCACATACAGCGGGCCCCTACTCACTCTGACCATCATGCCACCCAAGTTCCCGTCTGCCAAGGGATCTGAAGCTGGCCAACTGCGTGCTGAAGGGTCCCAGCGCCCTCTCCGTGATAGGCTCAGGCTGCTGGACTCAGGCTGCTGGTCCCAGCTGCCCAGCTGGGCGCTGCATGGGCCGGCTTGTCACGCTCAACACTCCACAGGGCTTTCTGCTGCCAAAACTGGGTCACCCCTGCTGCCTCCATCCCGGGTCCTCTGCCGCTATTAGAGTCCATAGAATGACTCTGCTAATCCTTCAGACCTCCCCAATGCACTTCAGATCAATAACAATAAGCATCAACACCACTTCTCTGGTAACCCAATATTGACATGAACCGATAAGATAAATTTTCCTCTACTCTCTTGTCCCACCTGTTGTCTAGGGTGGGAAGAAAATGATGTTGAACTTGAACATTGCAACAGCTTGACAATGAGCAAAGTCAAGTTCGTGGAGGAGTAATATCAACAATGTCAATAAAATGTTTGCATTATGCATTCAATCGCAGAGTAAAGTGTTTAGGAAGTATCTGTGAAAATTATTGTTAATTATTCTCACCAATATCCTATTTATTGATATTTAAGTGTTCTTCAGCCAAGACATATATTTTCAACTGTCACACCAAGAAAGCATGCTATACACATAATTCTGAAGTGGAGTAAATGCCTCCTTAGATTCATGCTCACACGAACCTAATCATGATGTATGCTGATTGATGACTGTCGATGCTGGAGGGCCTGCACCTTCCTTTCTGTTTCAGACTATACTTGTCAGTAATATCTATGTAGTATTTCAAATGTACTTTGAGGATAGATTTTGGAAGGGCAAACTCAGGAAAAATTCGCAATTCCTCCAAAGAGTGACTCTCCTCATGGCCTATTGCACTGGAAGATAAATGGGCCAATGGTATTAACATAACCACTGCTGTCCAACATTAAATGGTGTAAATGTTAGATTTGGGTACACAAAGACCTCAGCCTGCTTAGTATCATGACAAACACGTAATTAAGTAAAGTATTCCCCCCCCTTGAGCTGACTAAATTTTGATTATTCGATTGCTATGAGCCACATATTCATTAAGAATGATAAAGAGGCCCAAAACTGGTCATTTAACCCAGACCCAGCTCTGGTGGGCAGAGGTGTAGTGAATACTACAGCATGGGCTGCAAGTCCTGACCATTTTTGGCATAATAGCCAAGTACTCCATTAGGAAGGAACAATCCAGTTGCACACTATACAAATGGGAATGACTTCCTGGAAGAGAAAAGTATGAAAGGGTTTGGGGGTATAGTGGGCCACAAGCTCAAATATAGTCAACAGGTAACATTGTTGCAAAAAAAAGCAAAACATCATTCAGGGCTGTATGAGCAGGATGTTGTAAGGGAGGAACAAGAAGTAATGTCCTTCCACTCTGCGCTTATTATGCCTCAACCTGGAGTAACTGTGTCGCAGTTCTGGGTGCATAGTCAGGAAAAGATGTGACATGTGAGAGTCCAGAGAAGAGCAATTAAAATGATTCATGGTCTCAAAAACATGACCTATGACGGAAGATTAAAAATAGGTTTGTTAGTCTAGAAAAGAGAAGACTAGAGGGGACTGAAAATAGTTGCACTATTGCAAAGGTTGTTACAAGGAGGAGGAAGAAAAAAAAATCTTACCCACTGAGGATATGGAACAAGAACATGGGCTTAATTGCAGCAGGGAGGTTTAGGTTGGACATTAGGCAAAACTTCTGAATGTCAGGATCAGTTAAGCACTGGGAATACATGCCTAAGGAGATTGTGGAATTCCATGCGCTGGAGATTTTTAAGAGAGGGTTAGACAAACACATGAGGGATGTCTAGATAAAACTTAATCCTGCCACAAAGTGCAGGGGACTGACTAGATGATCTCTCAAGGGGAACTCCGATGGGAGGGGCAACTGGGGTGTGACACGGTCCAGTCCTATATTCTATACTCTGTGGTCGATCCTTCATGACTTGACTCCTGATTCTTCATTGAACCAGTTATACTTTTGACCTCACAAAATCCTTGGCACGTAATTCCACAGGTTGACGTGTGTGTTGTGTAAGAGTATGTTTTTTTTTTTTTTTTTTTTTTTTCTTCCTGACCTGTGTAATTATACTTACACTAACTTGACAGAATTTATATCCTTCTATTTTCGCTCAGAGGGTTGACTTTCAATTTTTTAAAGTATATCTTTCGCCTTAATCACAATCTTTACTCATATTAGCTCATGGTATATCTTCTGATGCATCTTACGGATTATTTTTTTTTACTATTGAGGGGCTAACATTTAACTTCATTCTCTGTTGGTGTTGTTAAATAGTATCCATGCAGCTTGTAGACATTTCATCTGGGACCTAAAGCCTTTAATTGCATTTAACTATAGGTTTCCTGTTTTGGTAGCTCTCAAATCGTCGACCTTTTCATCAATCATGGTCACCACCTGGTTCTGGTATCAGGACATTTTACAGCCTACTGCTATACGCTTAATAATAACGTGTTCCATCTCAACTACAGCAGAAATAGAGTTACTAAACACCGTTAGATGGAAGTTGTTGTAATTCGCAATATTCATCATGCTGAACAAAAACACTATAGTTGTTCTTTCAAAACTTAAGAGTT
>NC_133782.1:39445768-39452201 GCF_003597395.2 Chelonoidis abingdonii
CAGTACAAACTAGGTTGTAAAGGGAGAGGGTGGAATGTTAGGGGGATACTTGTATGGGGAGGAGGAGAGGGAGAGATACAACACCTTCATTGATCATGTCTTAAGTTCTGTACAACGATATGATAAAGCTGGTCAAGGTTTTAGCCATAGACCATGGATGAGGTTTCTTCACCAGCCAGGTAGCACTTTGTAATGCAAACACTGCAAGCCAGCATTATCACCTTTGCACTGTAAACATGGTTTCCAACCTGTGGTCAGTGGATCTAGGGATCTGCACTATGTTTAAGATTTCAAAGGGGGCTGCGCTGGCAGTTGAATTATTTTGTGGTGCAAATGAAAAGTCTGAAACCACTGCCCAACAAATGTATGGGGCGAGAAACATCAGGAATCACAGTGAACCATGTAGCTATGGGAAACTTGTTGCATCTCATGTCATTGAGTTCAGCAAACTCAAACTTCTGGTAAGCTAAAGGCTATCCCACTTACTCTGTGCTCGTACACGCTTGCCCACCTACTCCCTTAATACACACGCTGCTCCTGCCTCGTCACGGCATATGGAAGGCATTATCTGCAACGTTCCTGACCCTAGTGGTGAGCCTGCACCCCTGCACCTTTAAATGTAACAACGCTTTATAACTGTGATTCTTCTCAGGGTGCCCAGGTCTATGAATCCTTGATACCCTTGCCTCCAGCACAAGAGTCTTGCCTTGTGCCTGCTGAGTGAACAGCTCGCTGACATGGACTGGCTGGGCAGCCATTCACCACTCTCTTTGGCTCCACCAGCCCGGAAGACTGACAGTCACTGCACCTCAGCCCTCTGATCTTGGAAAGTGCCCCTTTGGGGTCCACCCTGATTACTGGATTCCAAAGCTTGTGTACTCCAGTTTCACGTTAGCCCACATTAGCTGTTCCGTGTATCACTTGAGTTCATTACAGTAAACAAAAGATGTTTATTAGAAAGAACAGAAATTCCACAAACAGCAGTGATGACAGAAACAAATGTCTACATACAAACAAATCATGAACACAAACTGGACATACGATTCTAATGGGTCACCTTTTTCTAGCCTAAGTAGATTCTAACCCAAAGTACAGACAGTTGTAGCTCTTGTGGCTCCAAGAGCTAACGTGCAGTCTTTCATAAAGCACTTGCTCAGCAAGGTACTTCCTCAGTGATGGGTCATAGTGTCTTTCTCCTGTGATATATACGTTCGGCCTTTTGCCTTTATTCCCAGACAGTGCCATCCCCACGCTCTCATTCTTCCTTTTCACTTCCACAGGGTTTTGATGTTCAGAGTTTCTTTGATGACTTGTCATAAAGATAGTTAAGGGTTTAATGCCTCTTTTACCTGTAAAGGGTTAGAGTTCACCTACCTAGCTGACACCTGACAAGAGAACCAATGAGGGAACAAGATGTTTCAAAGGAAGGAGGGAAAATTTTCCTTTGTTTAGAGTTTCAGTTTTCAGCCGGAGTGAAAGATCAAGGAACCAGGCCTCTGTTCAGAGTAGCAAGTTTTAGAAAGGGAATAAATGGTTTATGTTTATTTCTTTGTAATTGTCTTGTACCATTGAAGGGAATTAATAATTTGGGTTTGCTTGTGCGATATTAAGGTTTTTCCCCAGGAGAATCCTCTGTGTTTGGGAATTGGTCATCTGGTGAGAGTAGTGTATGCTACTCTTCCAAAGGTTTTCTTTTCCCTTTCTTTTTCTTTAATTAAAGCCTTTTGTCTTAATACCTGATTGCTTTTTCCTTGTTTCTTACATCCAGGGGTTGGATCTGGATCCACCAGGAGTTGGTGGAGAAAGGAGAGGGTTTGTCAATTTCTCCTTGTTTTAAGATTCAAGGGGTTTGGATCTAGGTTCCACCAGGAAACTGGTGAGTCTCTCAAGACTACCAGGGGGAGAACAAGTAGTGCTTGGGTGGTGGTGGCAGACGATACCAATCTAGCTGGTAATTAAGCTTAGAAGTGTCCATGCAAGTCCCCACATCTGTTACCCTAAAGTTGCAGGTTGGGGGAAGACCTTGACAACTTTCCATTGACTTATCTTGGGTGTTGGTGCAAAGGTAAACAAGTTAGCAATACATTACATAATAGGCTAGCCAGCTAGGGGTGACCTGTCTCTTCTACTTAGATGGACCATCACCAGGAGATAGGATTCCCTGCTGACTAACTCTTACTCCAAGACCATAAGGGCAAAATTTTTTAATATAGTTCCATTATTCCCTAAACATTCCAAGATGTACATCTCACAATGTTTGAGTATTGATAAGTTATGAGTTTTCAGTAGAGACCTTGGGTACTCCCCTTTACTGATAAACACCATAAAAGTGATATATCCCCGTGGAAAAGCCGCTAGAGAGGGATATCAACAACTGAACTAGATGGTGACATGAAGGAGTAGCCTCATATTACAGCCCACATACACTTGCACTGACATGGTGGGTTCAGTCTGAGAAGCTGGGCAACTAATTGAAAGATGGTGATGACAAATGGAGACGGCTGCCACTATTGGCATTGCCCTGGCTGGAGATTCCTGGAATAATTCTCCAGGGCTTTCTCTGGCCAGTGTAAGGTCTCTTTGCAATGCCTGAAGAGATAGCACTTTAGCAGTCACTGGGACAGAGAGACACACTAGCCTGGTGCTTCCAGCATTCACCTGGGAATCCCTGGTCCAGTGGCTAGTTAACTATTTAACAATGGGGAAGTGTTTAAACGTGGACCTAACATGACACTTCCTCCCCCTGCCAGCCACTGCTTGTTGTACCATTTCCCCTCAGCCTAATTATTTATCTGACTCTTATCTATTTCACACTCTTTAATGTGTTCATCCACACCACACCCCATGACACAGAGCAGCACCATTGCTTCAGAGTAAGGAAAGTGAGGCACAGAGAGGCTAAGGAGAAGGATGGGAATGAATTCAGACGCTCAGAGGCAATTTATTTGGGGATAAAATGAAAATGAGGGACTCTGAGCTCATCAGCTGCTCACTTTGAGGGGAAGAGTAGAACTGACATATTTTTTAAAGTCCTAGGACCAGATTTTTACAGTGATTTAGGAACATAAACGGATTTTTTTAAAAACATCCATTGAGCTTTAGGCACCTGGATGCTTTTGAACATCCCACTAAGTGCCTTAAAAACCTGGACCTTCAGTGACTTATGCACGATGGCACGGGGGTGTCATAAATAGATAGCTAAGGGTTAATGTTTCTTTTTACCTGTAAAGGGTTAACAAAGGGAACCAAACACCTGACAAGAGGACCAATCAGGAAACCGGAGTTTCAAAACTCAGGAGGAATTTGTGGGTGTGGCTTTCCTTTGCCCTTTTGGGCTGTCTTTGTCGTCTCTCACATGAGAGGGGATCTTTTCTATCTTCAGCTCCTAACTTCTGTTTCCCAGTTGTAAGTACAAGGTAGCAACAATGGTTTATATGTTTTGTTTTGTATTTACATGTGTGGAGTTTGCTGGAATGTTTTAAATTGGATATCTTTTTGAATGAGGCTGTTTATTCATATTTTCCTTAAGAAATTACCCTGTATTTGTCAATTGATACAGAGACTATGTTTAGTGTGTTTTCTTTCTTTTTATATAAGCTTTCTTTTTAAGACTTGTTTGAGTTTTCTCTCTGGTGGGGCTAAGGAACAAAGGAGGGATTCTCTCTGTGTTAGATTACGGAGGATAAGCTCGGCAGCACCAGAGGATTGTGTGGAGGCAAAGAGAGATAGAATCATTTCTGTTTCCTTGTATTGGGTTTGTCTCTTTGTGAATAGAAGACATGCTTCTTGGTATTGTGATGAAAAGAGATTGCATCATACTCTTCAGGTTAGCCAGAGAGAAGTCTGGGACAGAGAGAGAGGGGAAGGGAAGTGGATATTCCTTGCTGGTAGACTCAGAGCTTCTGGGTCTTGGGGTCCCTCCAGGGAAAGTTTGGGGACCAGAGGAGGCAGGCGCTGTATTCCTGGCTGGTGCAGCGAGATAAGATTGCACTGGTAATTAAGCTTGGGGTTCATGCTAACACCCGATTTTGGACGCTAAGGTCAGATTTGGGAGAAAAGGCTTATGGAGGAGGGTCATAGCAGAGCACAGATACAAGCCCTGTTATCTGGCATTGTAGACTAGTACACTAGTCTTTTCTTACCACAGTCTACTTAGAGTTGCAAGCTTTTTGTGCAGAGATTTTTATCCCTAATTTGTACAGTGCCTGGCAAAGGGCTCCATTCTCAGTTGACTCTTGTGCTATTATTTTAAATTCTAATTTTTTTCAACAAACTATCTGTACAAAAATGCAAGAATAAGTAGGCTTGATACAATTTTATTTTTATGTTCATATATTTTCAATGGGGTAATATTCATTATTTTTTTTTTTAGCTATTTAAATTTTCACAGTGGGGGAAGTATGCAGGCAAGACTATTGGGTCAGACATAATTATTTAATAACAGCGAATGGTCAGATTCAACAAGTGTAATACTTTAAAACATTAAATACAAATGGTCAATATTACGTGTCAAAATATATAAAGTAAATAGCTTTAAATTTAACTGTAATAATTCTCAGAAGCATTTTTTTTCTTGTCTATCTGTAATTTCAATTTTTATGGATGGAATATTTTTCTTGGATTGTTTGTGTGCATGTCATTGCTGATAAAATCAATGGTTCCTAGCCAAGAATAATTAATACAATTTCGGTACAACATCAGAAGTCACTTCTCTGGCCGGACGTCTCAGTGAGTATTTTCCAGGGCTCACACCTATTACACAAACAGAATATTTTATAACCGGGCACCCTAATCTACACCGGCTGCTATCAGTCTTAGAATGGAGTGTGTGTGCTGACCTAACATTCTGATCTGGCTCCATCACATCTTATCTGATGAGCTGACAGTTAAATATGCACTCATTGTTTTCAGGCTGAATTTGTCTAGCTTCACTTTAAATCTCATCCATCAATGGGTATTAACTGTTTTTAAAATCCCACTAGTGCCTAAATTCCTTTAAAAATCTATCCCTACTGTATATTATCATTACCATTGATGACTGTGTGGTGCCCATTTATTATAGAAGAAAGGTATATTTATAATTGTTAGTATTGCATGGCTGTTCTATATGCGGTCTGTTTCTTAACTTTTAAACATAAATGACTAATGGCCTCCCAAAGTGCATAGGTTCCTCTTATTTTTACAGAGGCACACTCCTTAGCATGGCACCCTGCTGCATTTAATGCGCCTAATCTTAAAAAATCTGCCTAGATAGACTAAATTTCTTGTCACAAAGGATTTTGAGGAAAAGCAAAGAACAGAATGCAGGGGTAGCACCTCAGCACTGGACTCTTCCTCTGTAACTGTCGGTAACCTCAATGTGCCCTCACTCTCTCTAGTGAATTCCAATTGCCACCTCAGGCTATCTGTTTGCTGCTTTCACAGCCAAGCGATGTCAATTATCCCTATTTCGGTTGAACCTAAATGAATGAATCAGATCTTCTTAGCTCTCCCCCTGAAAAAGCTCTCATTTATTGCAGTCTTCTCCTCAGGGCTTTGTGTACTTCTTTGTTCTCAGCTGTAATGACGGGTTGACCAGAGAGTCAAGACTGTATAGAAGACAGAAAACACTTTAGTCAGTTCGCAGTTTTGGTGTCTGGAGCATGTAGACAATGATTATGGTTCCCTAAAAATGGTCACCACAATAAGTGAAGCAGGAGCAGTGGAAAATGTTTTGCCTCCCTCTGGTGGATGGATTTCAGGATGGTGTGATGATGCAATGTAGATTGTCATGTTTAACAGAAATGGTGTTCACTGGAATATAAAGCATGATGAAAGCTTAGAAAGTTCAATGAGGTAGTGTCACTGCAGGAGAGTTTACAATTGGGGAGAGTCACAAAAGAAAGGGAATTCACTAGACTTGCAAAAAGTTTTGTTGATGCCAAAATATTACCAAGCAATTGGCCAAGAAAGCACTTATCCAAGAACAGCAATTAGCTGAAGCAACATTTGCTGCTCATAAGGGCTGCATAATGCAGTGTGTTACAAATTGCTAAATACCGGTCAAAGACATTATGGCAAGGACATAACTTTCTGTAGCTGCCGAGAACAAAGAAATAAAATGTGTGATGACAACCACTAACAGAAATAGTTCTGTCTCCATCAGAGACTGGCCAGCACCCTGTGAAGATGGTGGAGTGTGAGCAGGTCTCCAAGCAGGACAAGTTCCCAGAAACAAGTACATAGGCGGTGTAAGATGCCTGATCAGCCACACTAAACAACATAAGATGTTCCCCACCATGTCGCAATGTAGATCACTAGAACAGCAGAGAGAGAAAGTGCTTTTCCTGAGGTTCCCAAATCCCAGGAGAATGAATTCTGTGATGATGTTTTGATTTCCCAAGTCTGCATTGCATGGGTTTAGCTAGAGAAAATCCAATCTCTCTCCTATTTT
>NC_133782.1:39452301-39465897 GCF_003597395.2 Chelonoidis abingdonii
TGAGAAAACAAAGATAAACTAATATGACATGTGGCTGTTAACTACAAGTATTAAATATGAGGGACATTGATTCAGAATTGATAGAACATGGATTGATGTACCATCCCTCTTAGTCCCAAAGAGGCGAACAACACCCAAACAAAGAACCAAACAAAAACATCCCAGCCCCCAACGATTTGAAAGTATCGTGTCCCTTTATCGGCGTCCTTGGACAGGCATCAGCCAGGTTACCTGAGGCTTCATAACTCTTTACCAAGTTAAAGGATTTGGTGTGCCTCTGGCCAGGAGGATTTATAGTATTGCTATACAGGAGGGTTGTACCCTCCCTTATAGTTATGATACAGCTGATCATAGACAGCAGCATGTATGGGGCTCTGAGCATTTTCCTCTTTGTCTTTTGGTAGGCTTGCCTGGCATCTTAACTTTCACGCACACTGCTGGTGTTTCCCTGGTGTAGCCTCTGTCCAAAACATGCTCTTTGATCGGATTTTGACCTGTACAGATGCTTTCTCTCCTATACAGCAATCAGATCCAGTATCTCCCTTTTGTCATCTGGAGCTCGTTTGTGATTCTGGCGGGACTACATGGTTACCTGTGCTGCGTGAAGTTTGCCACGCCACCACCAAAAAGGAAAAGAAATTTAAAACGTTCCTGGGCTTTTCGGATGTGCTAGCCGGCTAGTGCACAGAGTTCAAAGTGCTGTCCAGAGTGTCAAATTGAGCACGCCTCATGTGTGATAGCTCCCGGAGCCAATATCGTTCGGATTTGTGTCCTGCACTACCTGTAATTCAATCCACAAGATCAATTTGAGCACTACTCTCCTCACTGGGGAGCAGTACAGAAGTCAATTTTAAGACCCTTTAGGTCGATGGAATGAGAATTGGTGTGTAGACAAATTCACTGAAAATCAAACCTAACACAGCTAACTTTGACCAACCCATAGATGTAGATCATGCCAGAAATTTCAGCTGCAAACTTTACTGAAATGGTGAGTTATTTCTTCACAATCACAATAGCATTCATCCAGTCACAGAGAATTTGTTTTAGGATGAAATGTGTTTCTCTTTCCATGACTTTCCCTTTGAGACTAGAAGTTTGACTCTACCAATTGTCTAAAATAAATCAAACACTAAAATTCCATGCTCATTAAGTTGCCATGCAGACATGCTTCAGGAGATGGCACCTTCCCACAGAAGGATATATAATGAATCAGAAAAGACTGCCCTGATTGGCGAAGGCTATGAGACAGGGCATGTTACCAGGCATGAGGATGGAGACTTGGTAATTCTGGCTTATGACGTTCTATTAAATGGGAACACGGAGCCAAGAATGATGATAGGAGAAGAAGGTAGATTGAATAATCTGGTTCTGGTCCCTGAATCTTTAGTGAGAAGGAGACAGCAGAGACTCTGGGTTCTCATAGGACCCACCTTAGAGGTAAATCAACCTTCTCTCCCCCACTTTTGTTCCTTGAAGCTCAAGGTTTTTGGAAGCAATGTAAATTTGTTAGGTAACTAATGCTATGGGAATCCAAGGGGAATTGGCTCTAATCCCTCTCTCAAACTCCCAGCCCAATGCAAAATGACCTGAATTTGGAAAAATTGAAAGTCCTGTCATCTCAGTGCTATCTAGCTCCTTATTTGGCCCCTATCACCATGGTATCTGATTATCCCACTGTCTTGAATGTATCTATCCTCCCACCACTCTGTAAGGTGTTGTTGTCCCTGCTTTAACAGATGGGGGCACTGGCACACAGCGGGACAGATTTATGAAAATTTTGGCACCTAAATACACAGTCACTCCAGTGGGATTGAAATCAGGGCATTAGTACTTCATCAACCTGCATTTTCAATACACTTGAAAATCTGGCTGGCAGCTCACACAAGAGGTGTGACAAAGCAGGGAATTGAACCAACATCTCCAAATCTAAGGTGAGCTCCTAGAACACTGGTAAGACTTCATCCACTTTATGCTTTTGTCCTGACACTTACAGGATTGGGCCCCTGCTGGCAGTTCCACACTTGGCTCTGGGGGCCATAGTGAATGATGCGAGATGATGTTTGCTGCTGTGCTAGTGCTCTGGGTGCAGACATGGCTATAAATAGGCTTAACAGAATTTGATTTTCTTTTTGCCCTTCGAGGATTGATATTGGGGATATTTATCTCTAAGATTTTTTTTTTCTCCACTATATTAACTTTACAGTTTCAGGAAATTCAGCAGGTGTAGGGTTTGGGCGTCATGTTTAGGGCTATGGGACTGCGGAGGCTCCTAGCAGGACACTGGTGGTCCCTGCCAGCCAAGGACATCAGGGGGAAAGGTGCAGGGAAGGTAGATGCTCTGGCCCACTGGAGCAGAGAACCATGGCTAGTGAGGTGTCACTCCCATGACAGCTTGGTGCAAGGACTCCCGGTGCGTCAATGGGCCCGTGACACCATTCTTAAAGGAGCAAGACAAAGGGAGGAGGCTGCACTAACACCAAATGATACTGATATTTTCTGTTGATTGATTTCAGTCTGTCAGCTGATATCAAAATTTACCGACATCTATTGATTGAAATAGATTCCTGTCAAACTGAGCTATAAGTTTCAAAGAAGGCTCAAGGCGTTAGCTGTCCAAATCCCACTGAAATCAAAGTGTCCCTCTTTCAAATCAGAGGATATTTTATAGACTCAGGGAGGGAAGCACAGACTGAACAGAATTATTCCTAGGGTGTAAAATAATTCAGCACATAGCTCTGTGCATGATCATGTCCCTATTTAGGATTTAATAAGAGATGAATGGCAGACTAGACAGCGACAAACAGAGAAAGAGAGTGAGAGAGAGGAGTAAATATTTTTAACCAATGGAAAAGAAGTAAAGGAGAAAAGCTAGGATGAAAAAAAATTCAGATGCAACATTCTTCCCATCAAAATGTCAGTTCATTGAGATAAAAATGTTCTGTGAGAATAATAAATTTCTACAAAATTTTGCAGAGGAAAAATTACTATATATAAAAATAAGTAAAGGAAATAAAATAATAGAAAAATAAATTAATAGAAATATCTTTAAATATGTATAAATAATACAATTCAAATAAAATACAATAAATATAAAGAACATAAATGTAATATAAAAGTTGTTAGGTAACTAATCCTATGGCACTCCAAGGGAATCTGGCATTATCTCTCGCAAACTCCCAACCCAATGCAAAATGACTGAATTTGGAAAATGGAAGACCTGTCAGCTCACTGGTAGGACTTGTTAGATATTGGCTGCATGTGTGTGTTCTCCCTGTTTGCTGCCCAGCTCTGTGCAGACAGCTGGCACAGCAGACCTTGAGTGAAGCACCCAATGATCACAAGATCCATTATGGTATGGAAGCACCCAGCCAGGTTTATCATAGATGAAGCACGGTAAAAACATGTGGCAGACTCTACGAGGATACGAAAACATGTATGCCCCTGACAATGGACACAGCTTAGTGAATGGCGGACTTTCAATTCCTCCCCTAGGCTGGACAAAGACACTCCTTCAGAGATATCTCTTTATACCCTGATACAAGCGAATTACGTACTGCACCTTTAACATATTACTGCCTGACATGGCTAGTTCACAGCGATCTCCTTGTACATGTTTGTTCGATCAAAATGGCTCCGTTCATCACACTGTCATCCTGACCTTATCTTTTAGGAGGAGTCAGTGTGTTCCTATTATCCTTGGAGAATGTTTTTATACCATCCCTGATATTGGATGTTCTGGTACCACTCTTCTGGAATGTGTTTGCATCAGTAGTCGGTGCCTAATACTTTTTAGGAACGTGTTTCTGCAATGTCAGGCCTGTTCTTGCCAAATTCTGTGATGTTTGCTCACAGTCTGACTTTTGCTAATGGTTTTATATCAGTCCTGGTCTCAAAAACTGGAATGAAAACCAACATTTGAAAAATCTGCAATTACCATTAATTTTTTCACTAATTTTGAATTTTATACAGATTTTTTCCACACTAGATGATACATTTCTGGCTAGCATGGGTGTTTCAGCTGGAGTTTTTGGTTTTGGTTATTGTTTAATGAAGATTGGATCTCTGTCTACACGGTCCTACTGCGAGACAATGAAATATTGTCCTAGGGAAGGACAGGGATATGCCGTTCAGAATAAAAAAAATTCAAATTCCTGTGATAGAGTTCAGTTGCCTATTTTCATGGCAATACACGTGAGTTGGCTGCCCACCCACTGCAATTCCCAGCCCTATTGGCTTGATTTGTCTCTCTGTTGTTTTCCTCTGAAATAAAAAAAAATCTTAACCAATTTCAGCAGTGGAATTGCAACTTAGAAAAGGACATTGCTCTGCTTTGATACACCAGAAGTGAAAGGACTGACTATTTGAGCCAACATCTATCAATTTTCTCTATGTTCAATCTGAGCCCTATCACCAAGTATATCAGTACTTGGTGTGATCTGTGAAGTTACTATACATGTTTCCAGAGAACTAAATGTTGTTGAACATGCTATCTGCTCATATATTAAAACTGTTCCTGTGGTCAAGAGATGATTTTTTCCCCATTTTGCCTCCAGTAGCCTCTACTTCCACTCAGCTAGTGTTCCGGTATACAGCTGGGGAGACAATACAAACAATGCTGACATTTTATGATAAATGTGCTTCATTTATGTCACACAGTGAATTTCTTTCTCATAGACATACCCCATGACAAACCAGAAGAGGGAAATCATACTGTCACGGAATTCATCCTCCTGGGATTCGGACTCTTCCTGAACTGCAAATCCTGTTTTCCTGCTCTTCTCTTGATTACACTGCAACTGTGACTGGGAACATCCTCATCATTGTGTTAGTTGTGGCTGATCAGCACTTCACACCCCCATGTACTTCTTCCTGGGGAACTTGTCCTGCTTGGAGACCTGCTAAACCTCAGCCACCCTGCCCAGCATACTGCCACTCTCCTTACTGAGGACACAACTATTTCATTACTGGGTGTCTCACTCAATATTATTTCTTTTGTTCTCTGGTTGCTACAGAATGCCTTCTCTGGCGGTGATGTCTTATGATCGGTATGTAGCGATATGCAATCCAATGCACTACACAACCCATATGAGTGGTAGGTTATACCTCCAGCTTGCAGGTGGCTCTTGGACAGGTGGCTTCCTATGTGGTGCATACTAACATGTCAATATCACAGTTAACTTTCTGTGGTCCCAATGGTATTGATCATTTCTTTTGTGATCTTATCCCCTTGATAAATCTCTCTTGTAATGACCCTCAGGTGATGGAAATGTTGATCTTCACCTCAGCTTGATTTTCTCATTGGTCCCATTCCTGCTTACCTTGATGTCCTACATCTGCATCATTGCCAACATCCTGAGAATCCCGTCCAACCGGAGGCAAAGGCCTTTTCCACCTGCTCCTCCCACCTCATTGTGGTGACCTTTATTTATGGAACATGCTAATAGTGTACATGTTCCCAACCACTGACATCCTCAGAGACTTCAAGAAAGTTCTCTCTGTTGTCTATGCTGTCCTGACTCCCCTGGTAAATCCACTTATTTACAGTCTGAGAAACAAAGAGGTGAAGGAAGCCCTGAGAAAACTTGTAGGAAATTTTATTTGGACATGCTAACTCATCAGTCTGAGGTTAAAAAAATAGATATTACATGGGCTGGGATAGAGCCTGAACAAAGCCTCTTGTAGTCCCAGGTCATGGTTCTGTTAGATTTATTGGGCTTCATGTCATGCTCTTACAGAGTCACAGCATGGAGAAAGTGGAGACTGTTAGATCTCTTAAATCTGTGACCCCAGTCTTTTAGACATAGGGACCTCTTGTGAGATTCCACAGTGAGTACTACTGGGATAGTGGGAGATATGAATTGGTGGCTGCTCTAAATTCAGGCATTGAGGGAAGATTGTGCTCAGTGAGCGGGTGCAAGCAAAATGGACTCATTTGGAACATAAGCATCCATTCATTGTAGGTGGGAGACTGCTATATATACACACACATGTATGCGCACACACACGTATACTACACAAATATACCTACATTATAAATATAAAGTTGAAATGTTACCGTGGAACTCCAATGTTAGGTATTATATAATTAACTTTTGTGCCTTATAGTGTTATTCATTCCAGGCATCATTCAAAAGGAACAGAAAAGCGAAAGAAAACTCCCTAACTTTGCCAGGAACACAGGACACCAGCACAGACCTCTTATTTTCCCATTTCAACATGACTAATGGCCAGTTTTCAAGATACTTAGTGCCAGAGGGATTTTCAAAGCTCTGGGCACCTCCTCTGCCAGATGGACCCTACGTGAGTCAGGCGGGGAACCATCCCCTAGGTGTTATGACTGAGGCTCAGTGTCTGATATCCGAGGCTGCCAAGGGCATGTCTAGATGCACCTATGGCCCTTTACTGCAAACACTAGGTGCCTACAGGTTTGCCGGCAGCTGAGTTTGGGCTTTGTGAATCCTAGATGGGAGGCAGATTCTGGGATCCAGATGCCCAAAGTAAACACTTTATGAATCCAGCTCTAAGTCCACATCTCTGTCCTCATGTTATAGCTGGAAACAAAGACAGGAAGAGGTGATGTTAGCTGCCCGAGTCACTCAGCAGGAAGAGAAATCAATTATCCAAAGTCCTAGTCCAGTTCCCTATCTGTTCCACCATGTCTAGTTATTATTGGCAATGGGAGCGAAGGGTGTTAGATGCTGAACTACCATTCACCAACCATGGGATTGGGTGCCTAACAATAGCTTCTTATGAGAAAATCCAGCCTGTACATTTAAGCTGAACCACTATCCTGAGAATTTCTTCCACTCCCAGGGGATGTTTTCCACCAGTTCTTCTCATGTTTTACCATTTTCTAGGAAACCGTAATAACTGTGTATCTGTTACCAAAAGCATTGTGCAATAAAAGAACTAAACGTAGTCTTCTCTTCTTTCTTTTTGTGTTGTCATGCTTCCCTTATCATCCCTTCATAAACAGTGTCAGGATTAAGTCTGTCAATGTTTTCCCACATGTGGAAGTTGCATCACTTTACCTATATCACTCTATCTCCACCTGTGGCAAAGCAACATGCCATTGTGCCGACAAAATAAACCACCTCGACGAGAGGCATAGGTCATTTTACAACAAAGTTAGAGCACACAGAGTCAGTGTAGACCAGGAGTTCTCAAAAGAAAATGTGGTAGCTTAGAGTGCAGCCACAAACTCTTGCTGGTGGCCGCTTGGCAATCTTTCCTATAATGCTTTAGGAAAAACAAATATACACATACACATGTCCAAATCATAGTAATGTATTAGTAGGTTTTTTGCTGACTCAAGAGTAAAAATAATTTACAATTGTCTCTAGTCTTTACTGGACAGAATAGAAACAAAGTAAGGTGCTTTGCATGAGCTTGTCTTTTTTGTTGTTCTTTTGCTTTTCGATTCCTTTTTTTGCTGGTCTACACTGGGTGGGGGATTGATCTAAGATATGCAACTTCAGCTATGAGAACAATGTAGCTGAAGTCGTCATATCTTAGATCAAATGAAAGTTACTTACTTCGCATCCTCACGGCGCTTATTAATATCACTTTAACAGCAAACTTACTATCTAGCAGGGAGGCAATGAAAGTTATATTAACAAATATACAACTATCACTTTCACAGAAGTCTTACTCAGCTCTGGCACAAGCCGAGCAACAAATTAAGCCCTGGATAGAGAAATTGGTAGGGAGGCAGTGGATCAAGAGGTGACGGAGGGCCGAGGAAGTGGTGTGATCCAGAGACAATGGACGTTGCTTAGCCTGCAGCCTGAGCTTGAAGCTCTGCAGCCGTGGGATGGAGCCCCACAGCCACAACCTGCCACCACAAGGTGGAAACCAGAAGCCCAAGCCCTGCTGCCCCTGGGAATATGGGGAACTCACATCAGCTGCCTGCTCATCTGGTGTTTCTGGGTACAGAAAGGGACAGGGCCCAACCCCTTCTATCAGCCCCAAGAGAGGTACCACTGCTTTGCTCCCCCCACCCTCCATCACTGTCCAGGAGGTTGCATGTGGCTACAGTGGCCACATTTGAGAAATGCTGATGTAGACACTACGCTTGTTCATGTCACCTTACATGGCCTTCAGGATGTGTCCCACAATGTCATCGTGACTGCTCTGATCAGCAGTTTCAACTCTGCTGCCCTGCATTTACACAGGTATGTGCCACATGTATGCACTGTTTAAAGGGCCAGGATTTTTTGATATTCCACTTCCTGTTTGCTTGATGTGGACAACTCACTTAGTATCTTCCAAGCTAACCATGCTGGTTTATCCCAGCAAATGCACTCTGGCATGGAGTTCCCCAGATTTGTTGGGTCTATGGGGAAAAGAGGCTGAGCAGTTGCAGCTCTGATCCAGACATAGAAACTTTGATACCTACAAGAAGATTGCTCATGAAAGGGACACGCAGTATGCTGTGCTGAGATCCAGGAGCTGAGGCAGGCGGACCGGAAGGCAAGGGAAGTCAGCCATCATTCTGGAGCAGTGCGAAATACATGCCACTTCTACAAGGAGCTACACATCATCCTTGGCAGCGACTTCACCTCTACCACCAAGAGCCCTATGGATACCTTGGGGGGGACTGGAGGCAGTAGCTCGTGGAGTCAACGCCAAGGATGAAGTGAAGGATGAGTCAGTCAAGTTGGAGGATGATGTGGGACAGATGACAGGGTTGTCTGGAGGCCTGGCAAGCCAGGACCTCTTTCTAAACTACAGAGGAGTCTAGCCAGTCTCAGTACTCTGGCTCTGGTGTACCTGAAGAGAGGGAGAGGAAGTTCTGGTAAATGCTCATTTTGGTTTGATACTGCACAATGACATAAGGTAGATGTGTCCTTTATTTAGTTACATGATGCAAGTGGAAGAAGGGATAGAGTTAAGAACACTAGGTACTGTTTGCCTCTGCATCTCTTTTCCCTGTGCTGCTACTCACTGGGGCCTGCAGAAAAGTTTTCTAATACAGTCAAGGATCTCCTGGGAATCCTCCATTGTGAGCTCTAGGAAATTTTCCTGAAGGTTCTCTGCAATTCTCTGCCAAAGGTTCTTTGGAAGATCTGCTTTGTTTCTTCTCCTCTGTGTCGGAGTTCGACTCACCACCACTGGCGCCTCCTGTTGCTCGCTCTGGAATTAGGTCTCTACTGCTGTGGGCCACCCTCGATGCATGGTGTCTTGCCCATCATCTGCTCTGCTGTCCTAGGACACTGCTGCTGTGGGACTTCTCTTCACTCAGCAGTGCCCCTTCAGGACAGTCTTCATCCACTTCAGGACAACTGTCCTCCAGCAGTGCTGGTACTTCAGTCTTACCCCTTCCAGGGGGTCTTAAAGCACAGTCCATCTGTCTGCACCTGCCTTGGTGGCCAACCACAAGCCTAGAGTCTAGCCCCTTGTCTCAGACCCTCCTCGCAAGTTGCAGTCTGTCTCAGCCCACTCCTTGGTGGCCAAGTGCAGTGCAAAGGGGAAGGAAGGATCCAGGCCCATCCGCTACGCTGGTCCTGATTCAGGGATCCTCTAGCTGCAGCCTCTCTCTGTCCTCCTTCTCTGCCCTCTAGTCTGTCTAGTTTCCCCTTTGGCCCTATGCACCTCTCGACTTTTCCTATCAGGGGCCGCAGCCTGCGGGTAACTGGGCCGGAGCTCCACTCTGATCCCCAAGCCTGCCCAGCACTGGTCTGTCCAAGATCCTACTCCTTAGCTCAGGAGCCAGTCCTCCTCCCTCACTAGTCAGGAGTAACTGCCTCCCTCTTCTAGGCAGCCTTTATATAGGACCCAGAGCGGTCCTGATTGGCTGTCTCCTCCTCTGCCTGTTTGGCAATTCCCAGGCCTTTGTTGATTGTCTGCTGGTCTGCGCAGCCTCTCTGGCCTGGTTCAGCCCTTTTTCAGGAACTGGGGCACCGCCCACTACTCTTCCCCTCCCCACGATAGGAACCTCTGCCATGCCAGTAGGCAATTACTTCAGCAGGAATGAAAGTAGCACAAAGGCGAGCAGCATATGGACCCAGTCTGAAGTCGCATGCATGCAGGAGTTGCACCCTTACATCCTCCATTATCCACAATTGTGCGATATCAGCTTTGGTCGCCCCCAGCTGTAGAGAACATTGTTAGTGTTCAGAATAGTGTCTCTAGGCACTTGTTGTGATCCTCTTCTGAATCCACCCTGACCCTTTGTTCCATATTGTACTATAGCAAGAGCGTGGCTCCCTCAGAGATTGACAGGAAGGACACAACAAGCCTCTTGGTGTGCAGAACCATAAAAGCCATGCCTGCCCGACGTAGCTGGAAGCAGAAGTATAAAAGGAAGGCCCTGCAGCTTAGTTGGGCTGGAGCATCCAAGGGAGACAGAAGCATCCTGCTGCTGCTGGAATCTTCAGAGAACCCCTGCCGAACTGAGGACTGGCCAGTTCTCTCTGGGCTGCCAGCTGAGTGAGACACTGAGTAGCTGCTGGGGCTGCCACCTGAGGTCTGGCCAGAGCTACCTGAGGAGACAGAGAACAATCAAAGTATGGTGGTATCAAAACCCAGGGATGCAGGAAGTACCCAGGGAAATAGACCACTGTCTGGTTGAGTATTGACCTGATACCAGTCAGCATATTGCAGTTGGATCCCCGCTGACTCAATGGTGGACTACTCTGCCACTCTTAGGGCCATGGGCTGGGACCCCATGGACTCGGGTGGGCCTTGGTCTCCCTACCTCTTGCCCTCTCAACCCTGGGGCAGCCTCCCACCTTTAGGCCAGGAGATCTGTGTTTGTCAATCATCCTCCAGAACTAGGATCGCACTGTTAACAATAGAATACTAATTGACATTTATTAAATATTTTGGATGTTTTTCTACATTTTCAAATGTATGGATTTCAATTACAATACAGAATACAAAGTGTACAGTGCTCACTTTATATTATTCGCTTTACAAATATTTGCACTGTAAAAATGATAAACAAAAGAAACTGTATTTTCAATTCACCTCATGCTAGTATCGGAGTGCAGTGGTTCTCAACTTGGGCCACCGCTTGTTCAGGGAAAGCTGGGCTAGTTTGTTTACCTGCCGCATCTGCAGGTTCGACCGATCGGTTCCAACTGGCCAATGGGGCTGTGGGAAGTGGCAGACAGCACATCCCTTGGCCTGAGTCGCTTTCCGCAGCCCCCATTAGCCTGAGCAGCAAACTGCGGCCAGTGGAACCATGATCGGCTGAACCTGCAGACCACAGCAGGTAAGAAAACTTCCCTGAACAAGCAGCAGCCCAAGTTGAGGTGCTTTCCCTGAACAAGCAGCAGCCCAAGTTTGAGAACCACTGCTGTAGTGCAATCTCTTTGTTTTGAAAGTGCAACTTTACAAATGTAGATTTTTTTTACATAACTGCATTCAAAATAAAACATGTAAAACTTTAGATCCTACAAGTCCATTAGTTCTAGTTCTTCTTCTGCCAGTCACTAAGACAAACAAGTTTGTTTTACATTTAGAGGAGAAAATGCTGCTAAACATTCATATACCCCTTCATGCTTCACTCACCATTCCAGAGAACATGCTTCCATGCTGATGATGCTTGTTAAAAAAAAAAAAAGTGTTAATTAAATTTGTGACTGAACTCTTTGGGGGAGATTGTACATCTCCTGGTCTGTTTACCTGCATTCTGCCATATATTTCATGTTATAGCAGTCTCAGATGATCTCCCAGCATGTTATTCTTTTTAAGAACACTTTCACTGCAGATTTTACAAATATAAAAAAGGTACTAATGTGAGATTCTTAAGGATACCTACACCACTCGACCCAAGGTTTAAGATTCTGAAGTGCCTTCCAAAATCTAAGAGGGATGGGATGTGACGCATGCTTTCCGAAGTCTTAAAAAAGCAATACTTTTAAGAGAAACTATGGAAACCAAACCACCAAAAAGAAAATCAACCTTCTGCTGGAGGCATCTGACTCAGTAGATGAAAATGGACAGGTGTCAGTTTGCACTGCTTTGGATCATCATCGATCGAACTCATCATCAGCATGGACGTATGCCCTCTGGAATGGTGGTTGAAGCATAAAGGGACATATGAATCTTTAGCACATCTGGCATGTAAATATCTTGCAACACCAGTTTAAACAGTGTCATGTGAGCACCTGTTCTCTCTTTCAGGTGCTATTGTAAATAAGAAGCAGCGCAGCATTGATCTCCTGAAAATGTAAAAAACTTGATTGGCTGACACGAAGTAGGACTGGAATGGACTTGTAGGCGCTAAAAGTTTTTATGTTGTTTAATTATTGAATGCAATTTGTGGACATAATTCCTAATTTGTAAATTCAGCTTTCATGATAAAGAGATTGAATTACATTAGCTTGAATTTAGTGAATTGAAATACTGTTTCTTTTTTTACAATGCAAATATTTGTAATGAAAAGAGAAATGAGCAGTGGCCGACTTTGTATTCTCGTGTTGTAATTAAAATCAATATATTTGAAATGTGGGAATAACATGCCAAAATATATTTACATAAAATTGCATTCTATAACTTTTTATCGCATGAATTATCGCGACGATAATATGAATTAAGTCGCTTGAACAGCCTATTTTATCTGGGGTGGCATTAAACACAACTGTTGACCATGTTTTACCTAGTTGATCACTACAACCCTCGAGATTCGCCCTTTCCCAGGTATCCTTCTAGGGCAGTTGCGAGTCTTTCTTTTTTGATAATTTGTACAAATTGATTGGTTATACTCCTCAAGTAAAATTCTTTCTTATCTCTTCTAATCATATATGCAATATTCATGATAACTCTTTTACCTTCAGATCATCTCTCAAACAGTTTCCCAGAGTACATTTCGAATTTAAATACTCATCACTCGACCAAAGCCTGCAGCTCTCCAGCGATGTTATCAATCCACAAATGCTCAATGACATACTCTTAATGCCAGTTATCTAAATCGATTAATGAAGACTACTGTAACAGAAGACCGGACCCAAGAAGCAAATCACCCTGCAGAACCCACTCAACTATGCCTTTCCAGGCCTTAAGTACAATTTTGATGATTACTCTTTGAGAGAGGTTTTTCAACTAGTTATATTAACCTCCATTCTAGCCCAGGGGAATAGGGACAACCCTCTGGCACAGTGCCAAAGGCGGCACACGAGCTGATTTTCAGCGGCACTCACGCTGCCCAGGTCCTGGCCACCGGTTTCAGGGGGGCTCTTAGCATTTTAATTTTAATTTTAAATGAAGCTCTTCAACATTTAAAACCCTTATTTACTTTACATACAACAATATTCATTTATATTATAGATTTATTAGAAAGACCTTCTAAAACCATTAAATGATTACTGGCACATGAAAGCTTAAATCAGAGTGAATAAATGAGACTTCGGAACGCACTTCTCAAAAGTTGCCGACCCCTGATTAGGCTTGATATTTTCCCTAGTTTGTTTCTGACATTAATATGAATAGTGATAATCTATTGTGATTTACCAAATTAAAAGAGCCAACTGACAGAGAGGCCAGAGTAATAATTCACAGCCTTAGACCCTTGAGGTGTGTTATCTACACTCCAGCAGGGGTTGTTAATGTAACTCCTTACAAACATGACATGAAGCATATCTCTCTCTT
>NC_133782.1:39465997-39470168 GCF_003597395.2 Chelonoidis abingdonii
CAATTCTCCAGTCCAGATCTATCTTCTGAAATGGTAATAATACTATCTCTTCCAGATATCACTTGCTCTAAGCCTCTTCTCCTAACTTGTTTAAATCAATCCACAAAATGCTATAAACATACTCTCATAGTGCCATTATCTAAATCACATGATAATGAAGATACTGGAACAGGACGGAACCCAAGAGCATCCCGCGAACCAGCCACTCATATATGCCTTTTCCAGCTAATACAATTTGATATTACCTTTGAGAGAGGTTTTTCAAACTAGTTATATATAACCTCCATCTAGCCCAAGGCGATAGCAACCTCTGGCACACGATGCAAAAGGCGGCACACGAGCCAGATTTCACGCACTGCCCACTGTCGAGCCTCACAAAGTGGGCCTGGGCCAAACCGGTTTCAGGGGGGCTCTGCATTTTAATTAATTTTAAATAAGCTTCTTCAACATTTAAAAACCCTTATTCTACTTTACATACAACAATAGTTTCATTAATAATATAGATTTATAGAAAGAGACCTTCTAAAAACTTAAATGTATTACTGCACATAAACTTAAATCAGAAGTGAAAAATGAAGACTCCGGAAACGCCAACTTCTCAAAAGATGCCGACCGCCTGATCTAGCTTGTATTTCCACTTAGTTTGTTTCTGCATTAATATGGAATGTGATAATCTATTGTTGACCGTTTTACCAAATTAAAAGCAGTTCATCCAACTGACAGAGAGGCCAGAGTGAAATAATTCAAGCTTAGACCCCTTGAGTGTATCTACAGCTCCAGCCGGGGTAATGTTAATGGTTCACTTCCTATCTGAACATATGACACTGATTAAGGACCATACTAGCTACTCGCAGAACAAATATACAGGAGAGAAACCTATGGTACTGGCGCAGCTCGACGCAGGATGTGGATAAGCAAATCTTCTGTAGTAGAGTGGCAAAATAGTCTCCGAGGTATCGGCAAGCAGAGAGTGATATGAGAAGGGTTATGAGATGTGTAGAGCACTATCTATTGAATATTCCTCTAAAGTGAGCTGCAGGGATAGCAAATGCACTGAGAAAGGTGCTACTTTGTTCGTCAGCGCGTGGAGTTGTTCTATCTTAATGGCAGCAGTCAGAATCGATATTGACAGGTCTGGAAGCCAGCATATACTTCTATGTATGTTAATGACGAGCACGTATATGCAGAGTGAAGACAGGTTTAATGTGGCAAATGTTTTATATTACCGATATTCTAATATTGGATATCTCTAGATCGCGAGTCTGAATCGTAGGAATGGCAAATATAATAGTCATAAGAATTGTTTACCCTGAATTCACAGTTTAAAATAAATTGACTGTGAATTAAGAGTCAATAAATTTGAAATATAAAAATATGTGCTAGCCTGGGGTGTGATGATTCAGAGTCTATATCCTTGTAATTATATAGCCATCTTTCAACCTTATGCACATCACCACAAAAGTAAAATTGCAATGAGATTCCCCTGCTCGTATGTTTGTCAAAGATTAATTAATCACTACAAGCACACACATTTTACCATAACATATTATGTGAACCCGAATTAAAATGTTTGATCATAGGCTACTTATGAACAACAAAGCGTCTTACTGAACCACATTAATTATCTACATTGTGTTTTAAATTGAGAGTCCATTAGAACCTTATTACAAATGGTTAAGGACGATATGCTAGAAAACACTGGGAATAATAGTCTCTCATGTTGTTATTTAGTCATTCAAAGATATATCGTGTGTGTTCATCTTAAAGGCTGCCGTATGCAACAATTTACTCAGGCAAAAAGTGACAGTATGCAATATATTATGCATGAAAAAAGGACAGTTTTGCGTATTCATATTGGCACAAATTATTGTCAATACACTAACAACTGATAATGCATATATAATTGAACTGTAGCCAAGATTGACCCATGATTTGGCTAGTATCAATGTATACTTGCAACACTGAAGTAATTCTACTGGATGGAATTGGTACTGTTCTGTTGTTATCACATCACTCCAGTTGACCAATTAGCAGCCTAATTGTTCGATACAAATTAATCTAATTTGTATAAATAACTGTGGCACTGAATATCCAGTGACTGAAACTGTCATGATTGGGAAGAAAATTATTTGCATTTTATAATCTTCAGGTCCTGACCTTCATGATCCTATTGTCTCGCTTTCCAAGAACCAGTGTTAGCTGCCAAACCTCTCATAGCAGGTCATGGGAGTTGGGTTTTTATTGTGTATACTCCCCCTTTGAATACGACACCAAGTGTAAAGCAAGAATGTTTACTCACTATTGCATTAGATCTGGAGTAATCTATCAGACAACACTTAAAACACTTATTAAGTATACTTACAAATAAGGTTTTGACTTAGAGAGCTAACAATCTGTTGGACCTTATTCATATGAGTTAAGGCTTTCTTAGACCTTTAGTAACTAAGGCACCTTTTCGTTGAAAATGGGAGTTAGCTCCTAAGATATCTTTAGATTTTTATTATTTAAAATTATACCTGAACTTATTGAGTAAAGATTATTAGGACCTGGTTTTACTGGTACTTGGTGTGGTTCGCTCAGCGAGGCAGGTGCAACAGAGGTTTGTTTAGAGAAGAGGCAACCGCTAAAGTTAAGTATCGAGACTTTCAAAGCTGCTCAAGGAAATAAAATGAGAAATGACAGTGTATAACATCACATAGGCAGATTTGGAAGAATCTCTGAATGTAAAATTTAGAAATTATGCATTATTTCTTGACAATCACCACCGTCATTCATGCAAATATAGAGAAGAGAGATTGATTTTAAGGATGTAGAGAAATTGTCTATCCCTCTCTAAGACCTTTCCCTTTGAGATTAAGGTTTGACTTGACTGACATTTATCTAAAACAGACAATGTACCTTAATTTTCCTTGTCTGTTACATTCCACATAGCGCTTATTATCTCGGCCTCGAGAGCTGAGCACTGCCCACAAAAGGATATATAATGAAGTTCAAATAGAGCACCTTCCCCTTTCGTGAAGGGTGGTGAGGACAGTGTCATCTGGCTTGTACATGTGGCAAAGGAACCTTGGAATAGCTATTCTGAGATATGATGGTCTATTTACAGGGAACATGGAAGCATGTGAATGCGGTAGGGAGAGAAGCTGGACTGAATAACCTGGATCCTGACTCCTGAAATGCTGAGTGAGGAGGTGGCAGCAGACTCCAGCTGCTGACTGACCCACCTTAGAGGTAAATCAACCTTTTCGGCCCTTCTTCTTGAAGCTCGAGGTTTTTGAAGCAATGAAACCTTGTTAGGTAACTTATTAGGATCTTGCTCAAAATCCCCACTCATTGCAGAAGGACTGCATTTTGAAAAAGGCAAGACCTGTCACCTCGGCTATCCTAGCTCTTTATCTGGCCCCCATCCCCATGGTATCTGGGAACCTCACTGTCTTGAAAGTATCTAGCCTCCCACCACGCCATGAAGAGCTATTGTCCCATCTGTACAGATGGGAACCTGGCACACAGAGGGACAGATGTGTAGAGGGATGCAGACACTCTTAGGGGGAGTTGAAATCAATGGGCATAAGGTACTGCACCCAATCCGGCACCAATCCACATTTTTAGGTATCTACTGAGCTTTGAAAATCTGTTCTAAAAGTTACACACAGATTTTGTTACAAAGGACGGAATTGAACTAACATCTGTCAAGTCCAAGGCAAGCTCTTCAAACCCTGAAGCAACTATCATTCCACTGCCAGCAATCTTGCTGGGGCATGGAGAGTGTTAACAAGATGGTATGGGTAAACAGAGCTGATATTTGCTGCTGTGCTCAGTGCTCAAGGAGGCGACATTGGCTTCGCAGAATTTAGTTTTTTTTAATGCAATTTTGCTGACTATTAGTGATTTTTTCCCCTGATTTGTAGCTGTTTTAATTATTACGGTTGCAGGAAATTCAGTGGGGGGCAGGAGTAGGGTTAGGATTAGGGTTAGGGAAGCTCTGACAACAGGGCTGCCAGGGGCTCCCAGCAGTGACCAGTGGCTTACTGGTGGCTCCCTGCTTGGGCAAGAGGTCCAAGGCCCTTGGGTCAAAGGTGCAGGGAAGGCATCACTGCCCCAGGGCATCAACTTTCCATGGCCAGGGCTGAGAGGAGGAGGAGGATGACAAGCCCCCGGTCACAGGGGTAGT
>NC_133782.1:39470268-39481744 GCF_003597395.2 Chelonoidis abingdonii
ATTTTTCTTCCTTTGCATCCATATATCTACTCCTGTTTATCACTGCTGCTCATTGTGGTATCTTTAGTGAAGATGGGACTGGCAGCTACCACTGATTTTTCTAAGGCTCTGCCTACATTAATGGCATTTCTAATATTATAGTTATAGCGCTGCACAATGGAACTGCAGATGTGTAGCACCAGCGTAAAGCCGGGTTTACACCACTGCAGTTTACTCCAATATGAATGTTCTTAATGTAGACAGGACCATCTTCTCTGAAGTATGCCACACTCCTTTTGGTTCTATTAGATAGTAAGATAAATCAATCATAGAATATCAGGGTTGGAAGGGACCCTCAGGAGATCATCTAGTCCAACTCCCTGCTCAAAGCAGGACCAACACCAACTAAATCACGATAATCGTGAATAATAACAACAATAATGAATTCCCACTACCAGAAACCTGGTTCAAAGAATTACTCTCTTTTGGTCGGGAAAGAGAAAAAAATACCATGAGCTCAAATTTCAGAACAAATATTTGCAACAAGCTGCCACTCCCAGACCAGCTACAGCCCAAGCAATTGTCAGGAAATCATTTCCAAGAAATAAAATCATCCTCTGCTCATGGACTACTCAGGAAGAGAACAAGAGGCAAAATTTCCGGAATGAATTAATAATAATAATAGCAGCAAGCACTTTTCATCGGTAGATCTCAAAGCGCTTGACAAGGGCACTGTGAATTATTCATGCAGCTCTATTTAGGAACAACACTAATATTGCCTGAAGGTTCCCACAGCACTCTACTGATGTCTATGTAGAGATCACTCCCCCACCACTGAAATGCAACCGGCTCTGGGGTACACTGTGTCAGCACCTCTGCCTCAGCAATACTAACCAGGCATAGGATCTCTTAACAAAATGGAGGTGGAATATAAATTACGCATGGTGGAGGGAGCTGGCTAGGATTTTGGGGTTAGTACCACATCTCTTCTGAAAAGGGCTATAGGGGTTTTATTGTGAACACAGTCAGGATCGCTAATTTACCTCTCCCTCTAAGAGATGCCACCTCCACCAAGCACAATGTCCCCTACTGCTACTCTTGGGCATTGGGTCGATACTGAGCAAGAGGGGGAAATGCCAGAATCTGTAGCACCAACCCCTAACTCCCTGCAGCCCCTAGGTTCCTCTTCAGTGTCTCCCATTGTAAAGCTCTGGATGATGCAAATCCACCAGGTTTCAGCAATAGGCTGCAGGGAGATTATACAGGAATTAGGGTGACCAGATGTCCCAATTTTATAGGAGAGTCCTGATATTTGGGCTTTGTCTTATATAGGTGCCAATTACCCCCACCTCCTGTCCCAATTTGTCATCCTTGCTATCTGGTCACCCTAAGAAGAATGGATGGAGATTTGAAACTGGTCACCTGCTTTGCCTGGCACTCCTTCCTCATCCACAGCCTGCCGACAGCATGGGAGAGCTACTGTTTGCCCTGACACGTTCCCCCCACATCTGAGATGATTCTTGGCCTTGCTCCTCCTGGTAAAGTGAGGAGCTGGTGGTAGGGGCTCAGCAGAGGGGCTTAGCTCTCAGCTCAGGGCACCTGTTTTGGGCAGAATGGAGAGTGTTGAAGCTGGGTGGTTGGAGGCATGGACTCATGGCAGAGAGCACACCCCCACAGCACCGGCAGGAAGAAGTGGGCAGGGCCATGCCCCTCACTTGTCTCTGTTGACTTCAGTAGACTGGAAGGTGGCTCAGCACTCCGCAGGCCAAGCCCTGAGTTCCCATGGTAATGACTGCAGCTTGCCTCTGAAGTAGTTTCTCTCCTGGTGTGTGCTGTACCATAAAACAAAGGCAGCAGGAAATTACCGTATTTGTCTGAGTTCATGAGCAATAAAAACAGAAGAGGATTGGGCTCGCCCAGTGTTTGCATGGAGATGGATTAGCCATGAGATCAACCTCAGGCATCCCAGTGCATAGCTACTGTAATGACCATGCCAGCATATAGTACGTCTGTTGCTTTTTCAGACTGAAGATCCTTTTTAAGAAGAGAAGCATCTCCAAGGATGTCATGGAGCATCGGCTTATGGGATGCAAACAGCAGCAGCAGGAAGTAGACAGATGTTTCCCGTTTAAATCTCCCAGTGTTTAATAAAGTTGTTTTGTTCTTTTTTTGTAGTAACTTAATTTTGTAAATGAACAGAGGGGACATTCTTTTCTAACTGGGGATAAAGTTGCTGGAAACGTCATCAGCCAAAGGGCAAAATAAAAGGAAGATGTTTCCCATATCTGAGTTCCAAGCCATAATCTGTGTGTACTGTCACAAGCGAGGAATGCCTGTTCAGAATTCCACATAATGCTCCCCTTATTGGGATGCTTGCTCACTGTCTGACTTCTAGATGATATTACAGGAGCAGGAACAATCCACGAGGCAAACACATGGCTAAGCATTAAGGGGTTCTCTGCTGTAACCCCATATGCTACATTCCCACCCGCAAGAAGGAAGTCTCTCTCTCATAGGAATTCAAACGACTCAGCCTTTAGGGCAGGCAGCCCCTCTAGGAAAGCAGATGGCTAAGGCTGCACCATTGCAGCTCTGTTTATCCTTGTAAATTAACAACTTTTTAGCTCTGTCGCCACCACATTGCACAGTCGTCTGTAATGCCACAGATGGGCCAAGTGGCCGGGTAGGGCTCAGATCACTCCCTCTGGCAGGAATATCCAGTGGAAACCCAAGAAGGATTCCAGGGGTGGGGCTTTCCTTCTATAGAATGAGCAGCAGTTCCAAGCCCCACAGACTGCCCAGATGGGTAGCATCTGCATACACCATTCCCCACAGTTTGGATCCAGAGTTTTGGTTTGGGCCTGCACATAACACTGGAAATCACAGGCAAAAACCAAGACCTTGCTGCTCATGAAGGAAAAGTCTCTTTCTAGTGACTCTGTGAACTATCTTTAACTCCCAGTGGCTTGGGAAATCCCTTTCAGGGGCATAGCTGGATTTTGGTTGCAGATACATGGCGCTGGCAGAGCCATAGATAGAGTGATGACTATGAGGTGGGAGGAGCAGGTGGAGAAAGCTTTGCGTCTCTGCTGGGCTGTATGATCTTCAGGATGTAGAGCCATTTTACTGTAGGACACAAGGATCAGCATAGAAGGGATGAGCACAATTAAGACACAGGCCGCCGATACAGCGATTTCGTTCATGGACGTGTCTCCACAGGCCAGGCTCAAGAGGGGAGTCACGTCACAGAAGAAATGGTTGAGCCGGTTGTCCCCACAGAAGGGCAGGGTGACTATCAGTGAGGTCTGCACCAAGGACAGCAGCAAACCACTGACCCATGAGCCAGTCACCAGCTGGACACACCGTCGATTGTTCATTACAACGACATAGCACAAGGGTGGCAGATGGCTGTGAGCGGTCGTAAGCCATGGCGGCAAGGAGGAAGCATTCAGTTGGCCCCAGGGCAATAAGAAAATACAGCTGGGCAGCACAGCCTGATGAGATGGTTCTGTCCTCTGAAAGCAGGTTCACCAGCATCTTGGGGACGGTGACCGAGGTGTAACAGAGATCAACCAAAGACAGATTGGAGATGAAGTAGTACATGGGGCTGTGAAGGGCAGGACTGAGCCTAACTATTATGCCTATGAGGATATTCCCCGTCAGAGATGTGATGTACATGATTGAAATCACTACAAAGAGCAATCCCTGAAGCCTGGGTTGGTTGGAAATTGTCACAAAGACAAACTCCGTGGTTTGGTTTTTATCTGCCATGTACACTGGACTCTCTACCTGTGGAGATAACAAACAATAAGATCAGAGGGTAGCCGTGTTAGTCTGGATCTGTAAAGCAGCAGAGAATCCTGTGGCACCTTATAGACAGATGTTTTGGAGCGTGAGTTGTGTTAATACTACTCAGACCACAGTGAGAGAGTTATGCCATACACTGTCAAAGAAACTGAGGAACCACCTGATCAGCATCCTATACAGCAAACAGGAAAACATCAAAAAAGAGCTCTCCAACCTGGAGACGTTCATTAATAACCAAACTTCCATAAAAACGGACTTCACTAAAATAAGACAGGAGATCTACATTACTCACTTCACCTCTCTCACAAGGAAAAAGGACTGTAAGCTGTCTAAACTCCTACCTGCCACATGGGGACACAACCGTAGTACCCCTAACCCACCAGCATATCGTCAATCTATCCAACTACACACTCAGCCCGAGAAAAGTCTGTTCTATATCGGGACTCTCTTTCTGCCCTGCCACCCCCACCAAATGATACAGTTCTGTGGCGATCTGGAAGCCTACTTTCGCCATCTACGACTCCAAGAATACTTCCAAGACAACACTGAACAGTGCACTGATACACAGGTACCCTCCCACCAACAGCACAAGAAGAAGACTCCACATGGACTCCTCCTGAGGTCGAAATGACAGTCTGGACCTATACATTGAATGCTGTCGCCGACGTGCACAGGCAGAATCGTGGAAAAACAACATCGCTTGCCTCAATACCTAAGTCGTGCAGAATGCAATGCCATCCACAGCCTCAGAAACCACCCTGACATTATCACAAGAGGCTGATAAAGGAGGTGCTGTTGTCATCATTAGACAGGTCTGACTACCAAAAGGAGGCCGCCAGACAACTCTCCAATACCAAATTCTACAGGCCGCTTCCCTCAGATCCCACTGAGGAATACACTAAGGAACTGCACCATCGACTCAGGACACTCCCTACACTAACACCGGAACAAATCAGCATACCCTTAGAGCCACGACCAGGGTCATTCTATCTACTACCCAAGATCCACAAACCCGGAAATCCGGACACCCATCATCTCGGGCATTGGCACTCTCGCTGAAGGACTGTCTGATATGTGGACTCTCTACTCAGACCCTATGCCACAGCACTCCCAGTTATCTCCATGACACCTCTGATTTCCTGAGGAAACTACAATGCACTGGTCACCTCCCAGAAACAGCATCCTAGCCACCATGGATGTAGAGGCTCTCTACACAAACATCCCACACACAGATGGAATACAAGCTGTCAGGAACAGTATCCCTGATGATGCCACAGCACAACTGGCTGCTGAGCTCTGTGCCTTTATACTCACACACAACTTTTCAAGTTTGATGACAATATATATCTCCAGATCAGTGGCACTGCTATGGGCACCTGCATGGCCCCACAATACGCCAATATTTTATGGCTGACCTGGAACAACGCTTCCTCAGCTCTCGTCCACTCACGCCCTTCTCTACCTACGCTACATTGATGACATCTTCATCATCTGACCCATGGGAAGGTACTCTAGAAAAATTCACCAATGATTTCAACAACTTCCACCCCACCATCAACCTCAGCCTGGACCAATCTAACAGGAGGTCCACTTTCTAGCACCACAGTGCAAATAAGTGATGGTCACATTACACCACCCTATATCGAAAACCTACCGACCTCTATGCCTACCTTCATGCCTCCAGCTTCCATCCCGGGCACATCACACGATCCATTGTCTACAGCCAAGCACTGAGGTACAACCGCATCTGCTCTAACCCCTCAGACAGAGACCAACACCTCAAATCTCTACCAGCATTCTCAAACTACAATACCCGCATGAGGAAATTAGGAACAGTCAACAGAGCCAGACGTGTACCCAGAAGCCTCCTACTGCAAGCAAACCCAAGAAAGAACCAACAGGGCTCCACTGGCATCACATACAGCCCCAACTAAAACCCCTCCAACCGATCATCAGGGATCTACAACCCATCCTGACATTGATCCCAAACTTTCACAGGTCTTGGGTGGCAGCATCCTTGCCCACAGACAACCCGCCAACCTGAAACGATTCTCACCAGCAACTGCACATCGTACCATAGTAACTACCTCAGGAACCAATCCATGCAACAAACCTCGATGCCAACTCTGCCCACATATCTACACCAGCGACACCATCACAGGTCCTAACCAGATCAGCCACACCATCACTGGTTCATTCACCTGCACGTCCACCAATGTAATATACGCCATCATATGCAGCAATGCCCTCTTGCTATGTACATCGGCCAAACTGGACAGTCACTATGGAAAGGATAAATGGACACAAATCAGATATCGGAAAGGCAATATACAAAAACCTGTAGGAGAGCACTTCAACCTCCCTGGCCACACTATAGCAGACCTTAAGGTGGCCATCTGCAGCAAAAAACTTCAGGACCAGACTTCAAGAGAAACTGCTGAGCTTCAGTTCATTTGCAAATTTGACACCATCAGCTCTGGACTAAACAAAGACTGGGAATGGTTTGCCAATTACAGAACCAGTTTCTCCTCCCTTGGTTTTCACACCTCTACTGCTAGAACAGGCCCCATCCTCCTGATTGAACTAACCTTGTTATCTCTAGCTTGCTTGCTAGCATATATATACCTACCCTGGAAATTTCCACTGCTTGCATCTGACGAAGTGGGTATTCCACCACGAAAGCTCACGCTCCAAAACTTCTGTTAGTCTATAAGGTGCCACAGGATTCTCTGCTGCTTAAACAATAAGATATCAGTGGTGTGATCATAGGGCCTGATTAGATCAAAACCAAGGTCCATCTAACTCTGCTTCCATCCTTCAACAGTGGCTGGGACTGGACACTTCAGATGAAAGCATAATAAACTCCAAAGTGGCAGATTACAAAATATTCTGCTCAAAGGGGAAGTTTCTTTCTAACTCACTCACGAGTTAGAATTTATATTATGCCTGAGAGGCGGAATTATGGGCTCTATCCAATCACAATATCACAAATGAAGTGAATGGCTAGACTTGGGTATGTCCTTATTGCCACTCTATATCTATCTCTTGTAAATATGGGTATTCTCATTGTGCATCCTCATTCTAAGAGATTTTTGAATTCCACTGAATTCTTTATCACGTGGATTAAACTGATTAGCTGCATGATTTATTAGTTATTGATTTAATTTTCATGTTTTAGAACAGTAATACACTGTGTCAAGCAGCTGCATGGACCACCAATAATTTACAGATTACAATCATAGCACCACAGCTCTATATGTGGAAGAAAAAGAAGGAGGATGAATAGGAAGAGAAGGCGAAGAATTCACATTTTTTTTCCTGTCACAGGTAGTGGAAGAGTGAAACCAAAGAAAGGTCTAGGTTCATTCACCTACACTTTGACTAAGTAATTAGGTGCTCAGATGATACCTCAAAGCATAGCTCTTCAGTGTCTAGGCACTTTGATATATGGTAAAATAAAACACATGGAAAATCAATGTACCTAGAGCTGCTGTCCTCACCCACCTCATTTAAACTAATGATGCAGAGGAATAAAGAATCAACAATGCTCACCAATACATCCCGATGACAAACTCCCCCTTCATTTCCATCATCACTCACTCCGCTATCTTGAGGAAACAGACTGGGTTGCCATGGGCTCTAAAGATCAGACCAAGTGCTCAATCCTGCATAGGCTGAAAGTCCAGGCCCTGACCACCAAAGAATATTCAAGCTTTTAAGTACATGAATAGCCTCACCGAGTTCAGGACTGAGTCCCAAGTGTGAGTTGTGACTTCCAAGTCAAGGCATCTCAAGTGGAATGTCCTGTCTTTATTAAGCTGAGGGGAACCAGCCTTACTCTCAAGTGGTTATCACAACAGCAGCAGTGTGGCACAGAATGCAGTCATGGGCACTTCAGCTGCTGAGGTGCCAAACCACTCCTAGAAATAGTGGGGGGGGATGCATGCATTTTTTAACCTTTTAATTTCCATTTTCTTCCAAATTTGATTTTTTTTAAAGTTGAAATTAGTCACAATTTGAAATTCTAAAATGGAAAAAGAGGCTGACCTCACCTCAGTATGCCTGACATTATATCTGATGAAGGCAGAAAGCATTCTTCCAACGACTGGACCCAGAGAGGTTCTGCAAATTTGCAGCTCCCATTATAGTCCATGGTCTCAGTAGTATCTCAACCTACAACAACTAAAATCAGTGAGTTCTTTGCTCACCATGGCAACAAGTGTCAAGGATAGGATCCTTCGAATGCAATACCAACCAGAATGGCATTGCCATGCCTTATATCATATTTTTATTAATATTTATGATACAAAACATACAGATAGATACAATTGTGCTGTATTAGTTTGCTTAATGTGACAATGAAAATCTAGTGTTTTTGAAAAAATCTACTCCATCACTTTTAGTGTGGGGTGAAAATCACCTCGTTGTAGATAATGTAACAAAAGGCATGCTTGACACATTAATGGCCAAGAACAGCAATGCAAGGAGTGATTATTCTGTCAGTTACACTGACCTTACATTGGAAGTTAGATAGCTGATTTGATCAGATCATACTATACTTAAGATGACAATTGAACAAATTTAGATATCTACAATAATTGTTAATTCCACTGGATTGATTAGTAATTTATATTACTTGATGGACTTTTTGTACGGTAACATACATGCAATATCATTTTTTGACTCCTTTAAGGCATATGGGCCTTAGCTTCATATTATTTAAGGAGGATTTTCATGTGAGAAACTGACATGTTACATTATTTTGTCACGTGACATAGAAGCACATGTCTATCTCCACCCTCGTCCATTTCTTTAACACTGCTCCTTACCTCTCATTCACTCATTTTCTATTTCACCGCCTTCATAGTTTTTTGCCATTGTTTCATATATCTATATATAGCAAAGATGATGTTTATGTAGATAGATAGATATGGACAAAGAAACGCGATAAATTATTTACCTGGTTGAATGCCCAGCGATTTCAGCTTTTAGCTAATAACCCATTCCCATAATACCAGTATGTATTTGGTAGAACATTCCATGAAGTGTGCTTTAACACACATGGGGCTTCCGGTCACTTAGAGCTATGTTTAGTCTTTGTATTGATGATATTTGTCACTACCTTCAAGTTCCAGAGGGCAGCAGTCTCACTGGCTTCCCCCATAAGGCAGCTCTTGCATGTGATATACATTCAGGTGCCTTTATGACGCTGATTAAATCCTTAATAGATTCTTGATATTCTTGGGGGAAAGTGACAATTCAGGCAGTCACCAGTGATGGCTATTAGCACAGAACACACTAGAGGAGCAGGTTTTCCATCATGCATTCATATCTGCTGCTAATTTTTTGTACAACGATGATGTTATATAGACCTTAGGCTTTATACGTTAGCGCAGGAATCCATTGTCGCTGAGGATAGGAGAAGATTTCCCAACTCTGATACAATAACTTGGTCTAAATGAGATTCAAATCACAAAAAGCACTTAGGTACAATCTACAATGCAAAAGAAAACCTGTGGCAATGAAAGTCTCAAAGCCCGACAATTGACTGGGCTGCGGGGTTGCGTTAGGAGGTAAATCTGTGTTCTATTTTTAGACCACAGCTCTGCACTCGGTCAGGTCTACAGATAAATCAGGAATTACGGCGTGATCAAGGCACATGTTGACCTAAACTATGGAGTGTCTACACTATTTCCTCCTGCCATTAAGCGCCCTCTATACGCTAAGTTAATAACTCACTTCCACAAGTGGCATTAGAGTCAGTCATTTAGTCTTAGGTCGACCTTAGAGTCAGTATTAGACACTATCTTGCTTATGTTACAGCTTACTGGCTTCGAGCCTGCCCAGGTAATGGCCCATATGACACTGCAATTCATACAACATTTCTGACAGGCATGTGCCTGCCAACCAGGGCAAAGTGTAGACACCGCAAATGTGATGTAATTACTGGACAACGTCTGTTGGACTAAGTTAGTGTCAATTATTTTGTATGTCACCTTGGCCCCAGGTGCGATGCATTTTCTTGCAGGTAGACTAGATTCACAAGGGACTTAGGCTATTTGATGCTCAGTGTCACCATACCTAAACTTTTAGCCCTAGAAAAATAGCTGAGGCCAGAAATAGCCTGATTGACGGCCCCTGTATGTGATATGGGGATAATTGATGCATCTCTGGAATGCGCTCCACAAAGAGTGTGGAAGCTCTAATAGAAGTAGTGCAATAGAAAAGGCTCTTCTAAGAGTGATTCAGTGTAGACTGGTTTGAGGACAGCTCTGAGCCCGATCTTATAGGGGCTTGAATGATCCAAATCCCGCCTGACCAATCCCATTATTTCACTTTAGCCTTAAATCTCCCCATTGGGTACGTCAGAGGTTTTCATCAGTCAATGGGTGAGCAAAAGGAGAAGCCAGATATTCCAACAGTTCAAAACTGGGTACAACAGGCCCAGACCTTAGCTGATTCTAAATTGCATAGCCCATAGGGTATCATCTACAGCAGCATTTTGGAGAGAGCAGGGGAAAGCCTGCCGCTCGAGTTAACACCACTCAGCTTCGGGGCTCTATGCTCTAAAAATAGCTCTATGTACTGGAGCTGAGCTGGGGATCTTCAGTCTGCGGCGGTGAGGTGGGCGTTATGGGGTTATTCTATAATATATATATTTCAGGGTTTACTTCAAATGTGAACTGAACTCGACCAACATGAGGCACTTTCATTCTGATAATAAGGCATACACACCAGGGCGACATAATGTGATTTAACTATTGCACTAACTACAGTGTAATTTAGATGATCTTTCCTGAATATTCCTGTGTAGACAGTTCCCAATACTTTTGAGTACCATGGCACAGTATTAAGTGCAAGGCACACCGTTTCAGCTCCTGGTTTAGAGGCCAGTAAATTGGAAGTAAACTCACTGAATCTAAAGTAGATTCAATGAAAAAGAAGGATTTATTATCGGGATGAAGAAGAATTATGTCTTGATTCTCAAAATGGACCATAATGCTTGTCTCTTCGAGTTCAATAACTGCATTATCACTGAAGTAGAAGGTGATTAAATGTAAACCAATATAAAGTTATCGTGTTAAACAACGTGTATAGTGTACTCTTTGTGTAAATAAGTATTAGACTATTAGAAATAGTGTTCCGAATGATATTGTCATAATGGCCATCCATATACGTAAAATTTGTCATACAAAACTTTTTCCAATGAAATGCTAGTTTTCAGCGACAGTGAAGTCAAGTCATTGTAGTTAAGTCAATTTCCGTTTTTTGAATATGTCAGTTAAAAAAAATAAAAAACAATAGAAAAATTCCCAGAAAATTCTTTCATTTTGCCTTTTGAATGAACATTTTGTTTTCTGTCCAAACAGTTTTCCTTTCAATGTTCTTTACATTTTTTCTTTAAAAAATGGTCAATAATGGAAACAAATTCTTTGACTTTTTGAGTCATCAAAAATTTGGAAATATTTGTGGTTTCAACCTAAAATATTTTTTCTGCAATTTCTCAAGTTGCAACAATAAAATGAAAAGATATCTTATGCCATCCAGCTTTTATTCCATTTGCTTGCCTGTATATTCATAGGGAAGTGGTTGATGCTCAGACAGGGCAATGAGGCAAGAATGAGGTAATTTTATAGGTAAATACGTTAATATTAAACACAGCAAATGCTCACACAATCACACATGCAGT
>NC_133782.1:39481844-39499265 GCF_003597395.2 Chelonoidis abingdonii
GCTGCCCTCTGGCCATGGCTGTATCAAAAACATTTCAAGCACATTCCTTGGAATTATATTTGCCTTTCTTCATTCAGCTTACTCACTTCTTACTCAGAGGAAAATTTCAAACTGGCCTATCACTTAGGGCTTTCATGAGGTAAGCCTGAGGAAAAATATCAGGATTTGTCCCTACAAAAGATGCATGTGCCCAAAAACTATTTAAAATGTTGATTTCAAGATAACTTGACTGAAGGATGAGGCAATACTTAGCATTGAATTGTAGGTGGCAAAGCAGTGATTTATTGCCTATGAGTCAATGGAGAGTTGTTGTGTTCTGAGGGTATGACCCGCAAGACTTGGTCATCTTCACAAACAAATGGATTAGCAACCATCAGGCATTTGAAACTGTGCAGACCAGACTGTGATTTTGGTGGGGCCCTGCATGTCGCGTTTCAACTTGTTACCAACAGAATAAGCCAGAGTGTTGTATGAAGAGAACTAGTTAACTTTATAAGGGCTCCAATACCATGTGAAGGTCTTATCACCCAGAGGAACTAGATAAGATGGGTGAGGGGACTAGCACTTGGCCGGACTGAGTCATATAATTAACTTTTATTGCTTTGGAACAGATTCCAGCCACAATTGTTTCCAAAAACCATGCCTACAGGTTCTTACTCAGATTCCCTGGATTTGTTAAGAAAAGAGAGATGTGTCACTAACTTCATAAAATAAAGACTAGCTTCAGAACCTCTAGGAAATATTGGCATTTTCAACTTAAAAATAGCAGCGCATTTTCTGGGTAATATGTTTCAAAGAAAGACAAAGGCACTTGATCAGAAGGGTCTCATACTTACGATCTGAAAATAAATAACCAGATTGTCCTCCTTGGAGGTCACAGTGAATGGGTAAATTGCTATGGCACGAGCACAAGAAACATATTAATAGATCCTTTGGTAGCACAATGCCAGGAGGGAGGGGAAATGGGAGGAAGAGAAAAGAGAGAGAGAAGTAGAATCTCTTGGGTCTTAGTGATCTGAATAAGAAAATGAAAAGCCACTGGACCTCAAAAGCCAAAGATTCTTTCCCTGAATGACATTGTTGGCATGGACTATTCTGAAGGATTTACAATAATTCTGTCTTGATATAATGGTGTTGTCTGAACATGTCTGAGTACATAATGGGATGGATAGATGCTTGTGTGATTATGGAGAGAGTTATTGCCAATGGAATATGTCTTTTCCCTGCCAATGCAGATAGATGAATTATCAGTATCCACAACAGTAATTTTTTTTCTTTTGTTTTGTTGTTTTATTTTTTGGTTGTCTAAATTGGATATCTTTTTATTTTTTTTTTTCAAAATGTATTTATGGGAAATTAGCTTTTTGAGGAACAATAATTTCACCAGAGAAAATTGCTTCAATAAAAAAAAGTGTTCTCTCCAAAAAAGAAGAAAATCTCAAAAGGTGGGTAGGTTGTTTGGCTTTTCAGAATGACCTTTCCCTCCCAGCCAAATTGGGGGATATTTTTTTTCAGTGACTCCAAGCATGGAAATAATATTTTTAGTTTTATTTTCATTTTCATCAAATTGTTTGGATAGGGTAGAAAATACTCTTCCTGCTAACCTACTTTAAAAAGTCCGCTTTTATTTTTATTCTTCAGCAAATATTTTTATCCAATTTAATCTTTTTTCCCCCATCCGAATCTGAACTCCCTCTGTTTCATGTTGTATCCCATTCTGAGATGGAAGACAAATTCTTAAGAAAAGTGTTATTTTTTAGTGGTTGGAATAACACTAGGGAAAAAGGAGGTTTAAACTAACAAACTGCCTAGTGTACATATTTAGTCTATAACTAATATTACCCTCCTTTTTTAGTTAACAGCTAAGATGTAAAACAAGTGACATGTTTCAGAAAGCCAAGAAGCTCCTAGGACCCAGTCTGTCTCCATCTTGCAAGGGAAAAACTGAGCTTTTTAAAAAGCTTGCCTACCCTCCCTTGTATGTTGGGGATTAGTTACTATTGCACAGTTTGTGTTTTTACAGGCCCAGGTGCAAAATCTTCCTTCTGTTCTGTGATTCTTTTTTCCCAGTGGTCGGGAGGCATCCACTTCAGCCATCTAGGACAATAGCATTTTGCTTTGGTTGCCTATGTGTTTGCATATTTAGATCCCATTAGACTTCATGGGCATGCAATCACGATCCATAGACTAACACGATAGCTCATAAATCACATTTTGGGATACAGGATCAAATAATTTTTTGAGAGCTCCCTTCACATCCATCACAGGGAAACAGCCTTCTTGCTTCTCAAAGAGTGCCATATATGATATATGTTCTATGTTCATCTCACACTTATTTCCTATATAGGCTGCATCATAGCCTATGGGTGAGGGTAGAATTATCCAAAAATAATTCTTAGAAACAGTGGAGCATTAAATAAGCAAACCCATGAATGCAAACCCAACTTGGAAGAATCTCATTGGTTTTTGGTTTTCCTTAGCTGAAGAGCTAAGGTTCCCGTTTCTCTTCCTCTAGGTGTGTGTGTTTTGTGTGTGTGCTGGCTTGTATATTAATTTCTTTTGGTATCCAATAACTACAAAGCAAAATTAAACTAATTTAAAACTGGACTTCAATGTGATTTTCTAAAACCAGAGTTTAATGAAAGGATTTGAATAACTTACTCAAGGTGATGTCGAGTGGGGAATCTGCTATTAAGACCACCAGGACCAGGGGATAGGTAGATGAACTTCTTCTGAGCAACTAGAAATTAATTAGATTGCAGGCTATAGTTTCTCATGGAGCCTTTCATCACCCTGATAATCTGCTTGGAGAGCAATACACAGTGCACAGACAATTCAGGAAGTTTGGAAAGTGTTGGAGGACAATTTCCTGTGCAATGCTGGAGGAACCACTAGGGCAGAGTTCTTCTTGACCTGCTCTCAAAAACAGAGAAGAGTTAGTTAGGGGAAAGGCAAAAGTGAGATGGGAACCTGGGATGCAGTGACCATGAGATAGTCGAGTTCTAGGATCCTGACCAAGGGAAGAAAGGAGAGCAGCAGAATACAGACCCTGGACTTCAGAAAAGCAGATTTGATTCCCTCAAGAGACTGAATGGGCAGGATTCCCCTGGGGAAAATAACATGAGGAGGAAAGAGTCCAGGAGAGCTGGGCGTATTTTAAAGAATCTCTTATTGAGGGTTGCAGGAAAAAAACATCCCGATGTGTAGAAAGAATAGGTTAATATAGCAGGCGACCAGACTTGGCTTAACAGTGAAATCCTTGCTGATCTTAATGCAAAAATAGAAGCTTACAAGAAGTGTTATGACTGACAATGCCGGGAGGAGTATAAAAATATTACTCAGGCATGCAGGAGTGAAATCAGGAAGGCCAAATCACACTTGAGTTGCAAGCTAGCAACAGATCGTTAAGAGTGACAGAAGGGTTTCTTCCAGTATGTTAGCAACTCAAGAAAAGTCAAGGAAGTGTGGCCCCTTCTGAATGGAGGAGGCACCATAGTGACAGAGGGTGGATGTGGAAAAAGTTAAACTACTCAAGATTTTTTTGCCTGTCTTCACAACCCTGACTGCTGCACAGGGCAGGCACAGAATGGGGAGGAGTGACCCAGTCTCTCTGTGGAGGAAATGAAGTGTTTGTGACTATTTAGAACAACTGAATGAACACAAGTCCAGGGCTGGATGCGCTGCATCCGAGGTGCTAAGGAATTTGCAGTTGTATTTGCAAAGCCATTGGCTATTATCTTTGAACTCATGGTGATCAGGGAGTCCCGGCTGAACTGGAAAAAAAGCTAATGTAGGTCCACTTTAAAAAAGGGAAGATGGAGGATCCAGGAACTACAGGCCAGAGCCTCACCCTGCAAGTCCCTGAGAAATCATTGAGCAGTTCCTCAAGGATATCAATTTGAAAGCACTTAGAGGAAAGGAAAGTTGATAGGAACAGTCCCAGTATGGATCACTAAGGCAAGTCATTGCTGACTACCTAATTGCCTTCTATGATGATGATAACTGGATCTGTGGATGAGGGGAAGCAGGTGATGTGTTATTCCTGACATTAGCAAACCTTTTGATCAGCATCTCCACAGTGTTCTTGCGCGTAAGTTAAAGAAGTATGGACTGGATGACATGACGATAAGTTTGGATAGAAGGCTGGCTAGATCATCAAGCTCAAAGGTAATGATTCCAATGGCTCCATGTCTATTGGCAGCCGGTTTAGTGGAAGTATCCCATAGGGTCGGTCCTGGGCAATTTTTCTCAATATCTTCATTAATGATCTGGAGGATCGCAGATGGTACTGCACTCTCCAGCAAGTTTTTGCAGATGACACTAAACTTGGCAGGAATGGTAGATACGCTGGAGGTAGGGGTAGGATACAGAGACCTTAGACAATTAGAGATTGGGCCAAAAGTAAACCTGATGAGGTTTCAAACCCAAGAGGACAAGTGCGAGTCCTGCACTTAGGACGGAAGAATCCATCATCTTACAGGACTGGGTACTGAATGGCCTAGCGAAGCGGTTCTGCAGAAAAGGACCTAGGGGTTAGAGGACGAGCAAGCTGGATATGAAGTCAACAGGTGTGCATTCTTGCCAGAAGCCGAAGGCATTTTGGGCTGTGATAATTAGGGGCATTTGCCAGCAGATAGACAGACTGGATCATTCCCGTCTATTCGACACATTGGTGAGACCTGATCTGGAGTACTGTTGTCCAGTTTTGGGCCCACACTACAAGAAGGATGTGAAAAATTGGGGAAAGAGTCCACTGGAGGGCAACAAAAATGATTAGGCGGTCGGAGCACATTGAACTTATGGAGGAGAGGCCGAGGGAAGTGGGATTGTTATAGTCTGCAGAGAGAAGAATGAGGGGGATTTATAGCTGCTTTCAACTACCTGAAAGGGGGTTCCAAAAGGATGGGCTCTAGACAGGTCCTCAGTGGTAGGAGATGACAAGAGCAAGAGTAATGGTCTCAAATTGCAGTGGGGTGTTTAGGTTGTGATATTAGGAAAACATTTTCACTAGGAGGGTGGTGGAGCACTGGAATTGGTTTATCTAGGGAGGTGGTGGAATCCTCCTTCTTTAGGGTATTTAAGATCAGGCTTGAAAACCCTGGCTGGGATGATTCATAGTTGGGAATTGGTCCTGCTTTGAGCAGGGGTTGTAAAAGAATGACCTCCTGAGGTCCTTTCCAACCCTGGATCATTTATGATTCTATGATTCTACTAAGTTATAGATGGATTTGTGTAGGTAGAGTGTTAGCAGGAGCCTTATTCCCTGCAAGGGAGGAAGGTTTGCTATAGATTAACTAGAGCACTTGTAGCCAATTAGAGCACCTGTAGCCAGTTAGAGCACCAGCAGTCAGTCATGTGATAAAAACCCCCTGCTTCAGTCAGACACTGTGGGAGTTGGAGCAGAGAGCAGTTTGAAGAGTAGGAGAAGAGAAGAGAAGAGAAGAGAAGAGAAGAGAAGAAGAGAAGAGAAGAGAAGAGAAGAGAAGAAGAGTTTGGCGGAGTGCTGCGGTGGGCTGAGAAATCCAAAAGAACCCTAGTAAGGGGCACCTGGCTTGTGTAGAAGGAGGGCAAGAAGCCCCTTCACAAGCAGAAGGACAGGAGAGGGAAGTAACCCAGGGAAGAAACTGCTAGTTTAAGTGGTTTACCACAAACCTCAGGGCCCCTGGCTTGGGACCTGGAGAAGAGGGCGGGCCCAGGTCCCTCCCTCTCCACCCCCCTCCTCAAGGACACTACTAGTGGGGTAATTAAAATACAGGTTCAGAGGCAAGCAATGGCGCCCTGAACCTTCTCCAAAGAAGAGAAAGCGTGAGACCCAGGATAACAGGACCGTCAGTTTGCCACAGTTTATTCAGGCAGAAGTTCAAGTTCTGGCCCAAGCCAATTTTTAAAAAAATGCTCTGTACTTTGTCAACATTCTTAAGTATTACAAGGGGCCTGGAAGTTTCTTTCCAGTAACTCTATGGAGCCTGCACAGTCATCACTAATGTCAAGAGCATGACAAGAACAGGGCACATGAACCTGAAATATTTGAAGAGCTGCAGGAGGAACCGCGGAATAGACAAAGAAACAATTCAACATTGTAGGCAGCATTCATGGAGCAGTTGGCTTTTCTGCCATATTGATAGATTTTGCTCAAGTTTCTTCCTCTTTAAAACCATGTAAAGGAATTGGGGGAAAGTAGTGAGTTTGAAAATCTCAGCAATTACATTCTAATTCTAAGTCCTTATGCAGATTGATTCCTTATTAGTGATACAAGACTCCTACAGAAGTTTACTTGGCAATACAGAGGGCCTCATTCAGAATTCCTCTCGTCTTACTCAGGCAAAGCTCTTGGTTTAGATTTTCTGCATAGCACCAAGATTTTTCGTAAGTGAATGATGATGTTGAATTGGCTCATTTCTGAGTGTCCAACTTGATATGTGAGCATGTCATCTGATCTTCAGAAGTCCCAACCCCCTGGAAATCAAGACCCTTGAAGGTGTCTCAAGTTTTTTGTGAAAAACTGACCCCTAGACAATTACGAGCCTGAGGCCTGGTCTACACTAGAAATGGAGGTCAATAGCACCTGTCTTAAGTTGACCTAATAATGAATGCATCTACACTACGGGTCCCTTCTGCCAACCGTAGCTGCTGTAATGTCAGCTTCTGTATTCCATCTCTGAGACGGCATTAGCACTTAATTCAATGTTGATGGGTTGAATGAGAGGTAGTGTAGATGCAACTGGACACTGCACCCCATATTCTTCACACTGATGTTATTATCATAATGATATGTTATGCAAGATAAGTCATGTGAGATATATTTGGAAACGGTTAGCTGCCCTCTGGCCATGCTGTATCACAAAACATTCAAGCAACATTCCTTGGAATTAATTTGCCTTTCTCATTCAGCTTTTACTCACTTCTTACTCAGAGGAAATTTCAACTGGCATCACTAGGAGCATTTCCTGAGTAAAGCCTGAGAAAAAATATCAGGATTTTGTCCCTACAAAAGATGCATGTGCCCAACAACTATTTAAAATGTTGATTTCAAAGGGAACTTGACTGAAGAATGAGCAATAGCTTAGCATGGAATTGATAGGTGCAAAGCAGTGATTTATTGCTATGAGCTCAATGAGAGTTTGGTTGTGTTCTGAGGGATGACCGCAAGACTTGGTACATCTTCACAAACAAATGGATTAGCAACATCAGGCATTTGAACTGTGCAGGACCAGACTGTGATTTTGGTGAGGGCCCTGCATGTGGCTGTTTCACTTGTTACCCCAACAGAATAAGCCAGAGTGTGTATGAAGAGAACTAGTTACTTTATAAGGCCCATACCATGTGAGGTCTTATCACCCAGAGAACTAGATAGATGGGGTGAGGGAGACTAGCACTGCCAGGACTGAGTCAATAATAACTTTTATTGCTTTGGAACAGATTTCCAGCCCAATTGTTTCCCAGAATACCATGCCTACAGGTTCTTACTCAGATTCCTGGATTTTTAAAAAAAGATAGATCGTGTCACTAACTTCATAAAACTAAAGATAGACTTCAGATACCTCTAGACAATTTGGCCATCAACTTTAAAAATAGCCCAGTTTCTGGGTGAATATGTTTCAAAGAAAGACAAAGGCAGCTTGATCAGAAGGGGTCTCATTTACGATCTGAAATAAATAACCAGATTGTCTCCTCTGAGGTCACAGTGAAATGGGTAAAATTGCCTATGGCCACAGCTACAGAAACATATTAATAGATCCCTTTGGTAGCACATGCCAGGAGGGAGTGGGAAATGGGAGGAGAGAAAGAGAGAGAGAAGTAGAATCTCTTGGGTCTTAGTGATCTGAAATAAGAAATGAAAAGCCACTGGACCTCAAAGCCAAAGATTCTTTCCTGAATGAATGTTGGCAATGGACTATTCTGAGGATTTACATCATTCTGTCTGATATAATGGTGTTTGTCTTGAACATGTCTGAGTACATAATGGATGGATAGATGCTGTGTGATTTATGAGAGAGAGTTATTGCCAATGGAATATGTCTGATTCCTGCTCAATGCAGAATAGATGAATTATCAGTATCCACAAAGGTAATTTTTTCTTTGTTGTTGTTTTATTTTTTGTTGTCTAAATTGATACTCTTTTATTTTTTTTCTTTTCAAAATGTATTTTGATGGGAAATAGCTTTTTGAGGAAACAAAAATTTCACCAGAGAAAATTGCTTCAATAAAAAAAGTGTTCTCTCCCAAAAAAGAAAATCCAAAGGTGGTAGGTTTTGTTTGGTTTTCAGAATGACCCTTCCCTCCCGCCAAAATTGGGGGATTATTTTTTTCAGTGAAAACTCCAAGCATGGAAATAATATTTTAGTTTTTTTTTCATTTCATCAAAATTGTTGATAGGGTAGAAATATCTTCCCTGCTAACCCTACTTAAAGTCCCTTTTATTTTATCTTCTCAGCAAATATTTTTTATCCATTTAATCTTTTTTTCCCCCATCCGAATCTGAACTCCCTCTGTTTCTGTTGTATCCCATTCTGAGATGGAGACAATTCTTAAAGAAAAGTGTTATTGTTTAGTGGTTGGAATAAAACACTAGCGGGAAAAGGAGTTTAAACTAACAAACTGCCTATGTACATATTTAGTCTTAACTAATTTACCCCTTCCTTTTTAGTTAAAGGCTAAGATGTAAACAAAGTGACATGCTTTCAGAAAGCCAAGAAGCTCCTAGGACCCAGTCTGTCTCCACTCTTGCAGGGAAACTGAGCTTTTAAAGCTCCTACCCTCCCTGTGTATGTTGGGATTAGATTTACTATTGCACAGTTTTGTGTTTGTTACAGGGCCCAGTGCAAAATCTTCTTCTGTGTCTGTATTCTTTTTTCCAGTTGGTGGGGCATCCATTCAGCCATCTAGGACAATACATTTGCTTTGGTTGCTATGTTGTTTGCATAGTTAGACCCATTTAGACTTCATGGCATGCAATCACTGATCCATAGACTAACACGTATAGCTCATAAATCACATTTTGGATACAGGATCAATAATTTTTTGAGAGCTCCCTTCCACATCATCACAGGGAAACAGCCTTCTTGCTTCTCAAGAGTGCCATATGAATATATGTTCTATGTCATCTCACACTTATTCCTATATAGGCTGCATCTAGCCTATGGGTGAGGGTAGAATTATCCCAAAATAATTCTTTAGAACAGATGGAGCATTAAATAAGCAAACCCATGAATGGCAAACCCAACTTGGAAGAATCTCATTGGTTTTGTTTTCTTAGCTGAAGAGCTAAGGTTCCCGGTTCTCTTCTCTAGGTGTGTGTGTTTGTGTGTGTGTGGGCTTTGTATATTAATTTTTTGTATATCCAATAACTACAAGGCAAAATTAAACTAATTTAAACTGGACTTCAAGTGATTTTTCTAAAATCAGAGTTTAATGAAGGATTTGAATAACTTACTAAGGTGATGTCGTAGTGGGAATTCTGCTATAGACCACCAGACCAGGGGATAAGGTAGATGAGACTTTCTTCCAGCAACTAGCAGAAGTTAATAGATTGCGCTATAGTTTCTATGGGAGCCTTTAATCACCCTGATATCTGCTTGGAGAGCAATACAGCAGTGCACAGACAATCCAGGAAGTTTTTGGAAAGTGTAGGGGACATTTCCTGGTGCAAATGCTGGAGGAACCAACTAGGGGCAGAGTTCTTCTTGACCTGCTGCTCAAAAACAGAGAAGAGTTAGTAGGGAAGCAAAAGTGGATGGGAACCTGGGATGCAGTGACCATGAGATAGTCGAGTTCAGGATCCTGACACAAGGAAGAAAGGAGAGCAGCAGAATACAGACCCTGGACTTCAGAAAAGCAGACTTTGATTCCCTCAGAGAACTGATGGGCAGGATCCCCTGGGAAAATAAAGGGAGGAAAGGGTCCAGGAGAGCTGGCTGTATTTTAAAGAATCTTTATTGAGGTTGCAGGAAAAAACATCCCGATGTGTAGAAAGAATAGGTAATATAGCAGGCGACCAGCTTGGCTTAACAGTGAAATCCTTGCTGATCTTAATGCAAAATAGAAGCTTACAGAAGTGGTAGACTGGACAAATGACCGGGGAGAGTAAAAAATATTGCTCAGGCATGCAGGAGTGAAATCAGGAAGGCAAATCACACTTGGAGTTGCAGCTAGCAACAGATGTTAAGAGTGACAAGAAGGGTTTCTTCCAGTATGTTAGCAACAAGAAGAAAGTCAAGGAAAGTGTGGTGCCCTTACTGAATGAGGGAGGCAACCTAGTGACAGAGGATGTGGAAAAAGTTAACGTACTCAATGATTTTTTGCCTGTCTTCACAACCCTGACTGCTGCACAGGGCAGCACAGAATGGGGAGGAGGTGACCAGCCCTCTGTGAGAAAGAAGTGGTTTGTGACTATTTAGAACAACTGAATGAACACAAGTCCATGGGCTGGATGCGCTGCATCGAGGGTGCTAAAGGAATTTGCAGTTGTGATTGCAAAGCCATTGGCTATTTATCTTGAAAACTCATGGTGATCAGAGGAGGTCCCGGCTGACTGGAAAAAAGCTAATGTATGTCCATCTTTAAAAAAGGGAAGATGGAGGATCCAGGGAACTACAGGCCAGTCAGCCTCACCTCAGTCCCTGAGAAAAATCATGGAGCAGGTCCTCAAGGAATCAATTCTGAAGCACTTAGAGGAAAGGAAAGTGATCAGGAACAGTCAGTATGGATTCACTAAGGGCAAGTCATGCCTGACTAACCTAATTGCCTTCTATGATGAGATAACTGGAATCTGTGGATGAGGGAAAGCAGTGGATGTTTATTCCTTGACATTAGCAAACTTTTGATACGATCTCCACAGGTGTCTTGCCGGTAAGTTAAAGAAGTATGGACTGGATGAATGGACGATAAGTTGGATAGAAGGCTGGCTTAATCATTCAAGCTCAAAGGGGTAATGATCAATGCTCCATGTCTAGTTGGCAGCCGGTTTCAAGTGGAGTATCCCAAGGGTCGGTCCTGGGGCCAATTTTCTTCAATATCTTCATTAATGATCTGGAGGATTCGCATGGACTGCACTCTCAGCAAGTTTGCAGATGACACTAAACTGGCAGGAGTGGTAGATACGCTGGAGGTTAGGGTAGATACAGAGGGACCTAGACAAATTAGAGGATTGGGCCAAAAGTAACCTGATGAGGTTCAACAAGGACAAGTGCAGAGTCCTGCACTTAGGACGGAAGAATCCCATTCACTTCTTACAGACTGGGGACTGAATGGCTAGGAAAGCGGTTCTGCAGAAAAGGACCTAGGGGTTAGAGACGAGAAGTGGATATGAGTCAACAGTGTGCACTTCTTGCCAAGAGCCGAAAGGCATTTTGGGCTGTATATTAGGGGCATTGCAGCAGATAGACAGACGTGATCATTCCCGTCTATTCGACATTGGTGAGACCTGATCTGGAGTACTGTGTCCAGTTTGGGCCCCACACTACAAGAAGGATGTGGAAAAATTGGAAAGAGTCCACTGGAGGGCAACAAAAATGATTAGGGTCTGGAGCACATGACTTATGAGGAGAGGCCGAGGGAAGTGGGATTGTTTAGTCTGCAGAAGAGAAGAATGAGGGGGATTTGATAGCTGCTTTCAACTACCTGAAAGGGTTCAAAGAGGATGGCTCTAGACAGGTCTCAGTGGTAGGAGATGACAGAGCAAGGAGTTAATGGTCTCAAATTGCAGTGGGGTGGTTTAGGTTGGATATTAGAAACATTTTCACTAGGAGGGTGGTGGAGCACTGGAATTGATTATCTAGGGAGGTGGTGGATCTCCTTCTTAGAGGTATTTAAGATCAGGCTTGACAAACCCTGGCTGGGATGATTTAGTGGGAATTGGTCCTGCTTTGAGCAGGGGGTTGTACAAGATGACCTCCTGAGGTCCCTTCCAACCCTGATATTCTATGATCTATGATTCTACTAAGTTATAGGATGGATTTGTGTAGAACAGATTTTAATGCCAGAAGGACAATTCTGATTATTAGTCTGGCTTGTTAGGGTTTTCTCCCGCTCTGAACTCTGGGGTACAGATGAGGGGACCCGCATGAAAGACTCCCTGAGCTTATTTTCTACAGTTTAGGTTAAAACCTTCCCCAAGCACAAATTCTTTTCTTGTCCTTGGACAATATTGCTGCTACCACCAAGTGAGTTTAGGACAAAGATTTAGGAAAGGACCACTTAGAGTTCCTATTTCCCAAAATCCCCCAAGCTTTCTTCAGCCCCTTTCCATTGGGAAGTCTTTGAGATATATACCAACCAAAGGTTACCAAAGTCAGTCACAAACAGCCGCTTGGTTTTCAGGACACTAAAAACCAGTCAGTTCTTAAAAAAAAGAACTTTATTATAGAAAAGAGAAAAAGAAGCACCTTCTTGTAAAAAATCGGTATGAAGATTTAAACACAGAGGATTCCCCTATAGGCTTAACTTGAAAGTTACAAAAAACAGGAATAATACCTCCCTCTTAGCATTGGAAAATTCACAAGCTAAACAAAAGATAATCTAATGCATTTTCTGCTATTACTTACAATTTTTGTAAGCTTATTTTAGTTAGGTTTTATAAATATTTGTTTTCTGCGCCTTGGTCCCTCTCTGCCTGGGAGGGAACAACAAAGTGAACACAAACAAAACCTCCCCATACAGATTTGAAAGTATTTTCTTCTCTTATTGGTTCTTTTGGTCAGGTGCCAACCAGGTTATTTGAGCTTCTTAACCCCTTAGAGGTAATGGAGAGATTTTATTCTACCCTTAGCTGTATGTTTATGACAGACCTTCTGTATAATACAGGCCAGAGAATTTTAAACAGTGATTCCTGCATCAAGCACATAAATTCTCATTGAATATGAACTTTAGAAACAGATATCCAATCTCAATTTAAAGGCTAAAATCCACCACATCCCTTGGTAAATTGTTCCAATGATGATTGCTCTCACTTTAAAAAAAAAGGGGGCTTTATTTCAAATTGGAATTTGTCTAGCTTCAGCTTCTAGCCATGGAATTCTCTTATGCCTTTTTCTGCTAGATCAAACTGCTTTCTACCGCTGGAAATTTTCTCCCTGTTTAAATACATACAGCTGTGATCAAGTCACTTTTGAACATTCTTTTGTGGAAGCTAAATTGACTGAATTTCTTGAGTACCTCTCTGTAAGGCAGATTTTTCAAACCTCTGATCATTCTCACCAGTCTTTTTTTCAACATTTTCCAATATTTTAACATCCTTTTTGATGTGTGGGTGCCAGAACTGGAAACAGTATCCCAGTCACTGTCTCATTACTTTATATCTTTATAATGCCACCTCTCTATTCCTACTCAATATTCCCTTTTTCAGAACATCCAGAGGTTGACTTAACTCTCTTAGCCACACCATCGCACTACAATCACAAATTCAGTTGGCTATCCACCATAGCACCCAAGCCCTGTCCAGAATAACTGTTCAGTCCTCAATCCTGTATGTGACCTTCCTTTTTATTTCTAGATATATATGACATTGTCCATTAATCAGAATGCCATGCAGTACTAAGTGAAATACCTTGTAGAACTTTATTATGTCAACACAGTTGCCTTTATCAACTGAACTTGTAAATTCACTCCCCCTCAAAAAAAACATCAAGTTTGAAGTCTCCAAATAAAAATTGAAATCTCTCTCTAAGAGATGTGCTATAATTCAACCACAAGATATGGGTGTGATGCAAGAATCACTAGGTGAAGTTCTCTAGCCTGTTATGCTAAAGGGCAGATTGGATGATCACATTGGTCTCTTTTTGCCTTAAATTCTGTGACTTTAGATCAATCCAATTTTATTTCCCTTTAGATAACCAATGGCTGGACTAGAAAAGAGAAACCACACGCGAATCTCAAAGTTCCTACTTGTAGGATTTGAAACTTTTCCAGAGCTGCAGATAATGCTCTTTGTGGTATTCTTCATCATCTACCTAGGAACCATTGCTGGGAACCTTCTCCTCATTCTTACTGTGTGGACTGACAACTGACCCCACTTTTTTTTTTTTTCCCCCCCCCCCCCCCCACCTCCACCCGCCCCCTTTGGGCAAAAACCCACAAAACCCCCTTAAATTTTTTTTTGTTTTTTTTTAAAAAAAATTTTTTTTTTTCCCCCCCCCCTTTTTCTCAGGCAATTAAACTTCCTGAAAACTGGCTACACTCTCCAATATATCCGCCAGGCTTCCTGGTGAGTCTTGCAACACAGGTGCACAAGACCATTTCCTCTCTTGGCTGTTTAACTTCAGTTGTTTGTTTTTTAGCTTCTTGGTGCTACTGAGTGTTTCCTCCTGAACTGGAAAGTGTCCTATGACCGTATTACTTGGCAATATGGATTCCCACTGCATTAGCAAATCATATGAGCCTAGGGCTTCCTTTGGGATTGACCCTTTGCATCTTGGACATTATAGGTTTGTGGCTCCGTTCTTCTACAAGTAAGTTATGGCATCCATGTGCTTCCTGTGGCCCTCATAGAGTCAATCCACTTTTCTGTGATTAACAGCTGTGTCGAAGGCTTTTTTTTTTTTCCATGTACTGACATCCAGCCCTGAATAGAGATGGAGCTCTACCTCTCCTTCATCAGTATTAGTGGCATCCCAAATTTTTTTGTCCTGGACCATCATGTCCTACTGTCTATATGCATCCTGACCAATCCTGAGACTCTCATCCCACCACTAGGAGGAAAAAAGGGCCTTTTCCACCTGCCTCCTCTCAACCCTCATGTGTCTCAACTTTCTATTGGGGAGCTGATCATCATTGGTATGTGGTCCCATCCGAAAACCACTCTCTGGATTTCACAAGGTGTTGTCTCACTGCTCTACATAGTGGTGAACCCTATGCGTCAACCCCGTGTCTACAGCTTAAGGAAGCAAGGAGGTGAAAGTATGCCTTTGGAGGCAGATCTATCACTAAAAATGTGGTATTCATCAAAATGTACGTTGCTCAATTCTTTTTGTCTGAATGTAAATTTTTTAAGGGAGGAAAGTTAGGAGTGAATTAATGTCAGACTGTCCAACGTCTTTTTTTGGTCTCCGATGTTTTTACTTTTTCCTCACTGTTTCAGTTAATAACCTTAATTGATTGAAAATGGTTAAGAGAAGTGCAATTTTATTAATGCATGCATAAAGAAAGGGCCTAATTTTTGATAATGGTTCGGCTGTGATTTAAAAGGAGTATGGGTATCCCAACTCTTGCTGAATAGTCCAACACAATCCGGACAATCTTACCTTATCTAAAACAATATATTCTGACATTATCAAAAAGAATGAGAAAATCAAAAATTAATTCTTTTTTGACCCTTTCCAGTCAAAAAATTCATATAAATTAACTACAGTATGCCTTAAATGGTTTTGATTTTGATGAATACCATAATTTTCCACGGGAATAACTGTTCCATCAAAAACATTTTTACCAGCTCTACTCAGTACGTTTCTATCCCTCCTCCACTTTTCAAGTCCCATGGGCCGTCATAGTGGCTAGGAAGTTATATCCCAAAAGCCTGTTGAACTCTGAGGCTAAAAAGTGGGCCCTAATTAGCCGACTTCACTGCTCTGCATAAATAACATTACTATGTTCTTTTCTGATAAGTTTCAGGGGGGAGAAAAAAGCCTTTTTTCCCAAAAGGGGGGGGGGAGTTCTGTCAGCCAAATCCCATTACTGTTGGGACAGCAAAGGTGGTCCGGTGGAATTAAACTAAGGTTTGGGATATAGATGTTGTCTCAATGTCCCACAGAGTTCCTGTGTTATCATTTAGGAGTCACGTTAAGGGCCAGATTTTTTAAAGTATTTAAGTCACTAGTGGGATCACTGCAAAAAACCGAAAAAAAAAAAAAAAAAGCTCATGCTCCAATACGTTTGTTAGTCTCTAAGGTGCCACAAATCTCTTTGCCGCTTTAGTACCTGTGAGAAATTTTTCAACCATCACCTGGGCGAACTACCTATACATTGATTCCATATGGGTTTTTTAAAAAATAAAAAAAAAAAAAAAAAAAAAAATTTTTTTAAAAAAAAAAAAAAAAAGGGGGGTTTTTTTTTTTTCTTTTTTTTTTTTTTTTTTTTTTTTTTTTTTTTGCCCTTAAAAAAAAATCCCCCTTTTTTTTTTTAAAAATCCCTACTTGGTTCCTCATTATAGTTGAAAAATCTGGTCCAGACACTCAACTTGTCTGACAGATTGTCCAGCTTTCCCCTCCCCCCCCCCCACCCCTTCCCCCTTTTGGAACTCTGGGGGGTACCGATGTGGGGGACCCGCATGAAAGACCCCATAAGCTTATTTCTATCAGCTTTAGGTTAAAAAATTCCCCAGGCAAAATCCTTGCTTGTCCTTGGAGTGTAATGTCTTCACCACCAAATGAGTTACAGCACAGAGTTAGGAAAAAAAACCACTTGAGATGCCTGGTTTCCAAACACATCCCCTCTAAGTCCCCCTTTTCACCTCCTTTTTCTGGGGAGGCTTGAGATATCCCCAATCAAAATAGGTAACCAAGGTGAGCACGGACAGACCCTTGGGTTTTCTGAGACTAAAAACCCAATTCAAGATTATTTAAAACAAACTATTATAAGAAACAAATAAAAGAAGCAGCTCTGTAAATCAGGATGGAAGGTAATTACAGGGCAGTCAGATTCAAAACTCAGAGGATTCCCCTCTGAGGCAAAACGTTTAAAGGGTACAAAACAGGGCTAACCTCCCTCTTAGCAAATGGGAAAATTCACAAGCTAAAACAAAAGATACTCTAATGCACTTCTTGCTATTACATACCTATTTCTTGTAAGTTGTGTGTACTCATTCAATAGAAGTTAACGATTACTTTTGGGGGGGGGGGGAGGCCTTTTGGGGGGTTCCCCCCCCCCTCCTTTTTGGTTCCCCCCCCCTTTTTTGGGCCCCCCCCCCCCCCCCCCTTGTTTCCCCCGGAAAAAAAAAAAAAAGGGAAAAAAACCGCAAAAAAAAAAAAACCAGAAAAAAAAAGAAAAAAAAAAAAACAAAAAAAAAAACCCCCCCCCCTTTTTTTTTCCCCCCCACAGATTTGAAAGTATCTTCTCCCCTGTATCGGTTCCTTTTTGGTAGGGTGCCAACCAAAGTATCTGAGGGTCCTCTGCAACTGGCTGTTACAGTATAAGGAGGGAATTTAGTAGCTAACTTAGCTGTATGTTTATGACAAAGAAATTAGTTTACAATGGGGGTAAGATAATATATGGATTAAAAAAGGGCCCGCCAAGGAAAACCCCCTTGGGGGGGGGGGAAAAAATCCCCCAGTTGTGCTATCTTATTTTTTGGGTTTTTTTTTTTTTTTTTTTTTTTTTTCGGCCAAAGTAACTTACCCATAATACTTGCTCTACTTCACAGAAATGTGCATCAATAATGGGGGATTTCACAGATCCACAGATTCCGAAAGGCCAGAAGGGACTCTGTGATTC
>NC_133782.1:39499365-39504189 GCF_003597395.2 Chelonoidis abingdonii
GTGGGGCTCAGGGCGAGGCTGGGTGTGGTGTGTGGGGGTCAGGGGCAGGGAGCTGGAGGGATTTTCCCTATTCACCCCCACAAAGGCCACGCCACCCTGCTTTTCTCGGCCTCCGCCAGGAGCATCACAACCGCTGACTCTGCTTCTTTCCCAACCCCTCCCTCGCAAGGGACATCAGCTGATTGGCCAGCAGGGAAGGAGGATGGAGAGAGCGGAGGAGGGGCAGAACCCAGCACCACTACCTGCAAAGGCAGGGGAGCCACAGGACCAGCTTCTGCCCACTGCCCCTTCGGCCCCCACAAGACGGGGAGTAAGGAGGGTAGAGAAGTGCTGGCCAGGCCAGGCTAGCAGGATTTTTTAATGGCACACTGCTGCCTGCTGGCTCTGGCAGGCAGAAGCATGCATTTAAAATCAGCTTGCGTGGCCGTCTTTGCATGTGTGCCATAGTTGCCAACTCTCTGTGTAGTGAAAATGATTGATGAGAGGGGTAAACATATTTGAGCTTTGATCTGTGTTTTGTTCTATAACCCCAGCTTCCCCAAAATATGGAAAAAAAACTGTGATGAATGCCCACAGGGCATATTTCTGGACCACTGACTCCTTTTTGAAGAACAAAAGTATAAATGCTAAGCAAGTTAAAATTAGTTAAGTTAAGTAAGTTCCCAGTTAAAACGTCTGAAGACGCTTGAGATAGAGGGCCCAGGGTGAGCTAGCCCCCACTTTGAGGGACCATTGGTGGGATCCTAGAAACCAGAAGGCCAGGGTGACTAAACTCTCCTCAGGGGACGCTTTGACAGACCAGTACCTGAGAGGGAAAAGAAGAGAAGATAAACAGGTCTCCCATTTTGATTTGGTAGATATACCTGCTTGTTTGCCAATCAGGATTACTGTGTCAGGTCAGGGATTAATGCTGGGAATTGAGCGCTTATAGTGAAAAATATGTAAGCATATTGCTTTCCTGATTCTCACTGGTACAGTAACAACTGCCTAGCTGTGAGTCATTAAAATCATTTCACGTGAGGCTTGGGACACAGAGCTGTCAGGAGAAACCCTTGCTCCCACCCCTGTGGTCTCCTGTCTTCATCCAGTGCTCCAGATATTGTATTAAGAATTACTTACTGAGCTCTGCTATAAGCACTTTAATCAGTAGATCTCAAAGTGCTTTATAAAGGAGGTCTGTCATTCACCTCCATTTTAAAGTGTGGAAAAACTTGAGGTACAGAGAGAGAGAAGTGGTTTGGCCCATTGTTATACAGCAGGCCAGTGGCAGAGTTTGAGAACAGGACTGAGATCTCTCTGAACGCTTAGGACCAGTGGCTCTAGATACTAACCAAATTCCCTTCCGTAGCAACATGGCGTTATAGGAAGTCTGGGATAAAAGTGAGGTCTGTGGTGTGCCCTGGAGTTGAGATTAAACCTAGATCTAGTGGACCAGTAAGCACCAGGCAGCGGTAGGTGACTGGATCTGTAAGTCAGTGGTGCACCTCCAAAGCTTCTCTTCTACCTCTGGATTCACTCTAGCCCCTAGTGTCACAAGCCAGAATTTGGAATGGGATTGAGTTGGACGAGGCTTTTCTTCCAGCAAACTAGCAGAAGTTACTAGAATTTGCAGGGCCCTGGTTCTCATGGGAGACTCTAAATCACCCTGATTAATCTTCTGGAGAAGCATATACAGTAGGTGCACAGATAATCGAAGTTATTGGAAAGTGTGGGGAAAATTTCCGCTGCAATGCTGGAGGAACCAGCTAGGGGCAGAGTTCTTCTTGTTCTGCTGGTCACAAACTGGGAAGAATTAGTAGGAGAAAAAAAGTGGATGTAGGAACTGGAGGCCAGTTACCATGAGAGGTCGAGTTCCAGGATCCTGACACAAGAAAGAGAAGGATAGCAGCAGAATATGGACCCTGGACTTCAGAAAAGCAGACTTGACTCCTTCAGGAACTGGATGGCGGATCCCCTGGAAAAATAACATGACGGGGAAAGAATTCCAGGAAGCTGGCTGTATTTTAAAGAATCCTGACTGAAGTTGCAGGAAAAAAAATATCCCGATGTGTAGAAAGAATTATAAATATGGCAAGGTGACCACCTTGGCTTTAACAGTGAAATCCTTGCTTGATCTTACACAAAAAAGAAGCTTACAGAAGTGGAAGATTGGACAAATGACCGGAGGAGGGAGTATAAATTATTTGCTCAGGCATGGGGCAGGGGGAAGTTGAAATCAGGAGGCCAAATCACACTTTGGAGTTGAGCTAGAAAGAGATGTTAAGAAATAACAGAAGGGTTTCTTTCAGGTAATGTTAGCAGCAAGAAGAAAGTCCAAGGAAAAGTGTGGCCCTTTACTGAGTGAGGGAGGCAACCTAGTGCGGAGAATGTGGAAAAAAGCTAATGCTAACTCAATGACTTTTTGCCTCTGTTGTCACAACAAGGTCAGCTCCCAGACTGCTGAACTGGGTTCACAGTAGGGGAGAAGGTGATCAGAGCCCTCTGTGGAGAAAAAGATGCTAAAAGAGTTGGCAAATGTGACTGTAGACCATTAGCTATTATCTTTGAAAACTCATGGCGATCAGGGGAGTCCTAGAATACTGGAAAAAGGCTACTGTAGTGCCTGTCTTTTAAAAAAGGGAAGAAGGAGGATCCGGGGAACTAACAGCCAGTCAGCCTCACCTCCAATCTCTGGAAAAATCATGGAGCGGTCCTCAAGGAATCAATTCGAAGCACTAGAGGAGAGGAAAGTGACAGGAAACAGTAAGCATGGCTTCACCAAGGGCACATCAAGTCTGACTAACTTATTGCCTCCCTTGTTTTTGTGAGGAGATAACTGGGTCCTGAGATTGAGGGGAAAGCCAGTGGACATGTATTCTTGACTTTAAGCAAAGCTTTTGATTGGTCCTCCCACCGCTATTCTTGCCAGCAACTAAACAGTATCGGCTGGATTGAATGGACGATAAGGGTGGATAGAAAGTTGGTAGATCATCTGGCTCAACGGGTAGCTATCAATGGCTCCACCGTGTGTAGTTGGCAGCTTGTATCAAGAGGGGTGCCCAGAGGTCCTGTCCTGGGGTCTGGTTTTCTCAATATCTTCTTTAATGATCTGAGGATGCTGAGGGTTGGTGTTGACTGCACTCTCAGCTAATTTGCTAGATACCTTACTAGCGAGTGGGTAGATAACTTGGAGGGTAGAGATTAGTGATACAGGGGCCAGGGCAATTAGAGATTGGTCCAAAGAACCTAAATGAGGTTCAATAAGGACAGTGCAGTGTCCTGCACTTGGATGGATAGATCTCATCACTGTTACGACTAGAAGAGCGACATAGTAGGCAGCAGTTCAGAGAAAGGGACATAGGGTTACAGTGGAGAGAAGCTGGTATGGGGAGGGGGTAGTCATATGTGTGCCCTATGATTGGCAAGAAGGCTAATGAATTTTTGGGCTGATATAAGTAGGAACTTGCCAGAGATTAGAGGGATTGTGATCTTCCCTCTATTTGACTTGGTGAGGCTCATCTGGCGTACTGTGTCCAGTTTTGGCGCCTCACTACAGAATTGTGGAGAAATTGGAAAGGTCCAGTTCGAGTAGGAACAAAAATATAGGGGGCTGAGAGCACATGATTATGAGGAGAGGCTTGAGGGAACTGAGATTGTTTCTAGTCTGCGAGAGAGAATGAAGGATGGATTTGATAGTCTGCTTCAACTACCTGAAGGTGAGTTTCAAAGAGGATGAATCTAGATTTCTCGTGTAGCAGACAAGCAGAACCAGGAGTACATGGTCTCAATTGGTGTGAGAGGTTTTGTTGTATATTAGGAAAGAACTTTTCCATGGAGGGTGGGAAGCACTGCAGTGGGTTACCGTGGTGAGTGTGGGGAATCTTCTCCTTAGTAATTTAAGGTCAAGCTGACAAAGCCGGCAGGGGTATGTTAGTTGGAATTGATCCTGGTTAAGCGGGGTTAGATAGCTGATGACTCTGGGTCCCTTCCACCGAATATTCTATGTTCTACAGAATTTACGGGGAGCATTTGTCTGGTATGGGGTGTTTAGTTACTATTATGAGAGCTTGCAGGTACGAGGGTTTTTTACATGGAAATTCTGCATTTTGCAAATGTTCATTCCATACATATGAATAGAAAAATAAAATTTGAATTTTCCAAGCGAGAGCGAAAAATTCTGAAATTATTAATTTTTCGTACATAAAATGTTTTTGGCTATGTATTGAAACTTTCCTTCAGATTTCAACTATATCCCTCTCACTCAAGTTGTATCAGTACTTAAAATGAATGAAAGTCATTCTGCAAAGGAGATTTGAACATTCTATTTTTTCCCTTATCACAATGTTGTTTTTAAAAGTGGTTTGATACTAAAGCTACATGAATAAGGGACAAGGAAACTAGCGTTCTTAGAAAATCCACTGGGTGCTATGCCTTTAAAATCGGCTACCTAGTGCCTGAACTGAACTCCAATTCAGCTAGAGACTGCCCAGTAGCAGAGATACATCCATGCAGCCCACGAAACAAAATATTTCATCAAGTCCCCCTCCTTCAGCTTTTCCCAATTCTATTTCATAGATCCTCTTTGCAGAGCCCTAAACATTCAGCGGGTTGCTTTGAAGACTTCTCTATTTAATGGTCTTTTGTGGATGTTAGGACAGAAGGGACCTGGTGACACTAGGACTCTGGCATAACACGGCAGCTCATGTCTCCATGATAAATGAGCTGAGCTACAATTATTATTTATTGAGCTGTGAAGTTAGCAAGTCATTGCAACGTAACCTGCTGTGGAGGGTGTAGAATTCTTTTTTGAGAAAGATGTATCTTGTGTACAGACTCCAAAAAAGA
>NC_133782.1:39504214-39523564 GCF_003597395.2 Chelonoidis abingdonii
CCTCCAGACTTAAGAAGATATTGCAGAAAAACCAGCCCCAGGGACAGACCCTTGGGGCACCCTTCTTGATAAGCTGCAACTAACACATGGAAGCCTTGATAGCTACCCGTTGAGCCAGGATGATCTACAATTTCTATCCACCCTTATCAAGTCCATTCATCCAGCCGATACTTGTTTAAGTGCTGGCAAGAATTACCGGTGGGAGGACCATATCAAAGCTTTTGCTAAAGTCAAGAATAACATGTCCCACTGGCTTTCCCCTCATCTACAGACCCAGTTATCTCCTCACAGAAGGCAATAAGGTTAGTCAGACTTGATGTGCCCTTGGTCGAAGCCATGCTTACTGTTCCTGATCACTTTCCTCTCCTCTAGTGCTTCAGAATTGATTCCTTGAGGACCTGCTCCATGATTTTTCCAGAATTGAGGTGAGGCTGACTGGCTGTTAGTTCCCCGGATCCTCCTTCTTCCCTTTTTAAAGAAGGCACTACATTAGCCTTTTTCCAGTATTCTAGACTCCCCTGATCGCCATGAGTTTTCAAAGATAATAGCTAATGGCTCTACAGTCACATTTGCCAACTTTTTAGCATCCTTCTTTCTCCACAGAGGGCTGATCACCTTCTCCCACTACTGTGAACCCCAGTTCAGCAGTCTGGGAGCATACCGTTTGTGACAACAGAGGCAAAAAGTCATTGAGTACATTAGCTTTTTCCACATTCTCCGTCACTAGGTTGCTCCCTCACTCAGTAAAGGGCCCACACTTTCCTGACTTTCTTCTTGCTGCTAACATTACCTGAAGAAAACCCTCTTGTTATTCTTAACATCTCTTTCTAGCTGCAACTCCAAGTATGATTGGCCTTCCTGATTTCACTCCTGCATGCCTGAGCCAATATATTTATACTTCCTCCTCGGTCATTTGTCCAATCTTCCACTTCTTGTAAGCTTCTTTTTTTGTGTAAGATCAGCAAGATTTCACTGTTAAACCAAGGTGGTCACCTGCCATATTTCTATTCTTTCTACACATCGGGATATTTTTTTTCCTGCAATTCAGTCAGGATTCTTTAAAATACAGCCAGCTTCCTGGATTCCTTTCCCCGTCAGTTATTTTTTCCAGGGGATCCTGCCATCCAGTTCCCTGAAGGAGTCAAGTCTGCTTTTCTGAAGTCCAGGGTCCATATTCTGCTGCTATCCTTCTCTTCTGTGTCAGGATCCTGGAACTCGACTCTCATGGTCACTGTGCCTCCAGTTCCCATCCACTTTTTTTTCTCCTACTATTTCTCCCATTGTTGACCAGCAGGACTAGAAGAACTCTGCCCCTAGCTGTTCCTCCAGCACTTGCAGCAGGAAATTTTCCCCTACACTTTCCAATAACTCCTGGATTATCTGTGCACCTCTGTATTGCTTCCCAGAAGATATCAGGGTGATTAGAGTCTCCATGAAGAACCAGGGCCTGCAATTCTAGTAACTTCTGCTAGTTTGCTGGAAGAAAAGCCTCGTCCACCTCATCCCATTCCATTCTGGCTTGTGACACTAGGGCTAGAGTGAATCCAGAGGTAGAAAGAAGCTTGGAGGTGCACCACTGACTTACAGATCCAGTCAACCTACCGCTGCCTGTGCTTACTGGTCCACTAGTATCTAAGTTTAATCAACTCCAGGGCACACCCACAGACTCACTCTTTATCCCAGACTTCCTAATAACGCCATTGTTGCTACGGAAGGGAATTTGGTTAGTATCTAGAGCACTGGTCTAGCGTTCAGAAGATCTCAGTCCTGTTCTCAACTCTGCCACTGGCCTGCTGTATAACAATGGGCAAACCACTTTCTCTCTCTGTACTCAATTTTTCCACATTTAAAATGGAGTTGATGACAGACCTCCTTTATAAAGCACTTTGAGATCTACTGATTTAAAGTGCTCTATAGCAGAGCTCAGTAATGTATTCTTAATACAATATCTGGAGCACTGGACTGAAGGACAGGAGACCACAGAGGCTGGAGCAAGGGTTTCTCACTGACAGCTCTGTGTCCAAGCCTACCGTTGAAATGGATCTTTAATGACTCACAGCTAGGCAGTTGTTACTGGTACCAGTGAGAATTCAGGAAAGCAATATGCTTACATATTTTCACTATAAGCCTCAATCCCCAAGCATAATCCCTGACCTGACACAGTATCCTGATTGGCAAACAAAGCAGGTATATCTACCAATTCAAAATGGAGACCTTTTATCTTCTCTTCTTTTCCCTCTCAGGTACTGGTCCTGTCAAGCGTCCCCTGAAGGAGAGTTTAGGTCACCCTGAGCCTTCTGGTTCTAGGATCCCACAATGGTCCCTCAAAGTGGGGCTAGCTCACCCTGGGCCCTCTATCTCACAGCGTCTCAGACTGTTTAACTGGGGACTTACTTAACTTAACTAATTTACTTTGCTTAGCATTATACTTGTCTTCAAAGGAGTCAGTTCCAGAAATATGCCCTGTGGGCATTCATCACAGTTTTTTTCTCATATTTTGGGAACGGGTTATAGAACAAAACACAGATCAAAGCTCAATCCATGTTTACCCTCCTCATCAATCATTCACTTACAAAGATTGGCAACCTATGGCACACATGCCAAAGACGGCACGCAAGCTGATTTTAAATGGCATGCTTCTGCCTGCCAGAGCCAGCAGGCAGCAGTGTGCATTAAAAATCCTGCCTAGCCTGGCCTGGCCAGCACTCTCTACCCTCTACTCCCCGTCTTGTGGGGGCAAGGGGCATGGGCAGAAGCTTGGTCCTGCTGGCTCCCCTGCCTTTGCCAGTAGTGTGCTGGGTTCTGCCCCTCCTCCGCCTCTCCATCCTCCTCCCTGCTGGCCAATCAGCTGATGTCCCTTGCGAGGAGGGGGTTGGGAAAAGCAGAGTCAGCGGTTTGATGCTCCTGGCGGAGGCCGAGGAAAAAGCAGGGTGGCGTGCCTTTGTGGGGGGAATAGGGAAAATCCCTCCAGCTCCCTGCCCTGGACCCCCCACACACACACCCAGCCCTCTGCCCTGAGCCCCACAGCCCTGCACACACCCCAGGCCCGTGCCGTGAGCCTTGTAACCCCCTATACACCACAGCCCTCTGCCCTACCTTTCACACATCCCACACCCCCAGCCCTGACTCTGGCACCGCCACACATACCCAGCCCTGTGTCCAACCACCCACCAGGTCCCTGCCCTGAGCCTTGTACCCCCTCATACACAACCAGCCCTCAACCTGATCCTTCACCCGCCCCGCTACGACCCCAGCCCTGGCTCTGGCACCACCACACATACCCAGCCCCTCTGCCTTGACATCTGCACCTGCCATCAAATGCCCCTAGCCCTCTGTCCTGACTCCTGCACCTCCCACACATACCAGCCCCCTCCCCCCCATCCCCCCCCACATTCCCTACTCTTGAATTCTCTACATCCCCACCCCCACCCTAAGCACCAAATGGAAGCTCCTGCACACACCCCCACATTCCCACCTGCACCTCTCACACCAAATGGGAGATGCCCAGGTAAGTGTCCCAATCCTGAACGCCCTCCCTCATTCTAGCTCCTGGCCAGACCCTTCACCCCCAGTCCTGTGCTTAGTGCACTCCCACCCTCAGCTCAGTGCAAAGAGAGGAAGAGAATGGGCCACAACCAGGGAGAAGGTAGGTACCCACTATATGTGGGCAGTGCCGGGACTCCACACCGGCAGTGGGCCGAGCAGGTCCTGCAGCCAGGATCCCAGCTGGCAGGATCTGGCAGATAGAACCTCTGAGCAGCAGTGGGCTGAGCTGCTCAGCTCACTGGTGGTCTGGGCTCCCAGCCACCAGCCCCGCACAGTCCTCTTCCGGTCTGGGGTTCTGGCTGCTGGATCCTTGCCAGTCGAAGTCCTGGCCGCAGGCTTCGCTCAGCCCACTGCCAGCCTCAGCGAACAGAACCTCACACCAGCAGCGTCTTGAGCGGTCCGGCTGCGTAAGATCAACATTTTGAAAACCTTGTTTATTTTACCATACAACAATAATTTAGTAAATAATATATAGAGAGAGACCTTCTAAAACTTTAAAATGTATTATTGGCACATGAAACCTTAAATTAAAGTGAATAAATGAAGACTGGACACACCACTTCTGAAATGTTGCCAACCCCTGACTTATGCTCTTAGCATGATGCCATCCAGAGTTGTCATTTTGACCCAGGTCACCCTGTACCAAACCCGCTGATTACATGATTTTACATCTTCTTTACTTTGTGAACTGGACTCCTGGCTGATATTGCAAAGTTCGATGTTGAAACATACACGCAAATCAAGCCATAAACCATTCAAATGCAGTTTCAGCACCTCCAGTAATTTTTCACATCATTTATCTAATGCTAACAGAACCTTGCTCCCAGAATCCTCTAGCAAAGTCAGATATACCAAGCCCATGCTTCCCATATTCATTCATATCAATCACAACAATTCATAATAATCTGGAACCATCCCAACAGTTTGTGCAGATCAGCGTGTCTACATTTCCATTCTTGCTGGCCTGTGAAGCACAGAGCGGAAGGGTTTGATTCCATCTATTGAGAACTTGAATGTCTGTTGAACAGATGTCACGGAGATGGGACAATAACTACTATTAATAATATAGTTTGATTCTATATAGATTCATATCAAATCTATGAAGGGAAGGGATAGCTCAGTTGTTTCAGCATTGGCTTGCTAAACCCAGCATTGTGAATTCAATCCTTGAGGGGACCATTTAGGGATCATGGGGGGAAAAAAGTTGGGAACTGGTCCTGCTTTGAGCAGGGGGTTGGACTAGGTGACTTCCTGAGATCCCTTCCAACCCTGATATTCTATGATATACTATGCTCATCATTATAGGCAACTACTCAACCAAACACCCAACAAACAGAACAAAAAAAAGACACAAGCTTAAGACTTATTTATGGCTACTCATTAGACAGGTTTATTTACACAAGTCAAACTCTACAGTAACTCCATTGAGTTCAATGGAGCTAGTCTGGATTTTTATACCACATAATCAGATTGCATGTTATGTTCACATGGGAACAATTGTATCATCAATTGGTTATATTTATGAAGAAATGCTAAATGAAACTATGGTCATGGAAGAAATATGGGCATTTTATTCTTGGAGAACAACCTCGATCCAATTATTTTCCATAGGGCAGCTTTGATATCCTTGTTCCTCATGCTGTAGATGATCGGATTCATCACTGGAGGCACCACAGAATAGAGAACAGCCGCCATGAGATCCACACCTGCTGGAGTGCTTGAGGTGGGTTTCAGGTAGGCAAAGGTGCCAGTGGAAACAAACAAGGAGAACACAATGAGGTGAGGGAGGCAGGTGGCCAGAGCTTTATGCCGGCCCTGCTCTGAGGGGATTCTCAGCACTGTGTTGAAGATCTGGACATATGACACAACTGTTAAAACAAAGCAGCTTAAGCCTAAAAAGATAACAATTACTATAACTCGCACTTCATTGCGGTTTGAGTCAGGGCAGGCAAGCTTGAGTAGCTGAGGGATTTCACAGAAGAACTGATCCACTATGTTGCCTCCACAGAAGGTTATGGAAAATGTGCTCCCAGTGTGCAGTGCAGAATTGAGAAGACCACAGATCCAGGCACTGGCTGCCAGTTGGACACAAACTCTCCTGTTCATCACCCTCTCATAGTGCAGTGGTTTGCAGATAGCGATGTATCGGTCATATGCCATGATAGTGAGTAAGAAAACATCTGCTGAAGAGAATAATATGAAAAAAAAGACTTGGGCAAAGCATCCAAAATAAGAAATGGACCTGGTGTTCATGACGCAGTTGACCATGGATTTGGGGATGGTGACAGAGATAAAGCCGAGGTCCAGGATGGATAAATTTATCAGTAAGAAGTACATGGGGGTGTGAAGATGGAGGTCAAGGATTACAGCGGTGATAACAAAGAGGTTCCCTGTCAGGGCTACCAGGTAAATCACTAGGAACACCACAAATTGTAAAATCTGCAGCTCCCGACCCTCAGAGAAGCCCAGGAGAAGGAACTCGGTCACAGTGGTTCGGTTGAACATTTTCCTTCTCAGTACATCATGCCCTGCCTGTCCTCATGTCCTGTGTAGGGAAGAACAAAGAAAATGCTCATGATTAGAACAACAGAAGGAATTACCCTGATTCCTGTCTCATTAAGATCTCCTAATGTGAATGTGAGAGTCGCACAACACTCATCATGTGCATTGACTAGGGCCACATCTACACTATGCGATAATATCAAATTAGCTAAAATCGGTTTCATAAAACTGATATTATAAATTCGATTTCACGCAACCACACTAGGCCAGTAATTCGGCGTTGTGGTCATGGTCCGAGTCTAGCGTCGATTTCTGAGCATTGCATGTGGGACTATTTCATTCGTAGCTATCAATTCCCACAGTCTCCCATTCCTTGAATTTGGGTTGAATCATTGATGGGTGGTTCTGGGTAAATGTGTCTGTCATCTTCTCTGGGAAACAAAAGCTGAAATCTTTCGCGCGTTTTTTCCCTGGATTGCCTGGAGAATCGCATCCGCAACGGAAACATGGGCGTTTAGCTTTTTTTCCTGGCACGATATGTGTACTGGATGCCTTGGAACAGAGGCGCATCTCCAGCGTACAGACCGCAGCATTCTTTGCCTTTTGCTGATAGCAGGATGGTACCATTGTTCTGTACTGTCTCTTGCTGGAGAATCTGGCAATGAGAGATGTTTATCCTCTCCTCTGTTCATCGCTGCTGATCATGAAAAAGTGACCCCTGGCCTGAGATTCGGACCGAGGTGCAAAAGCAAACTGGAATGACTCCCCAGAGTCATCATCCCTTCTAATGGTTCCAAAAATAGAGTCGTTGCCTAGAGAAGGGCAAGTGTAAGAAGGACCAGTGTATTAGAGACAGCTGCTTCCGTGTAGTTCACAGGGTGCCATCCTGCAACAACACACCGTGCTTCCTCTTCCCCAAGCTTCTCGGGCTCCCATGGCAGTGTCCCCCATTTGTGCATAAGTTATACAGAATGCAGGAAAGAAACAGAGCCTGTTTAGTGAGATAAAATGAGGGAGGTAGCTCCGGGGCTATGACAGTCAGGCAGGACAATAAGAGTGGGGGGCGAGGAGCCAGATGCTGTGCTATGAAGTCCATGCAGTAGAGAATATTTTCTTTAACGGAAAGGGAGGGATGATTGACGAGCCCAGTTGCTATAGCGAGATGGTATACTAACCGTTTGTCTATTACTGGGAGTGAACCAGGAACATTCCTGTTTTAACCCAGCCCCCCATTCAGTAAAAACGCGTGGAGCACCAGGGTTCTGGGAGAGTTACCAGTCTATGCCACGTTGCCACCGAGAAGGGGGATGAGGACGGAATACTGCTTTTCATGCTGCAGCATCGCGCTACCAGCAGCATTAGACACATAGGGTGACACTGAAGAAGTCGAAATGATTGTCATCTTTTCTATTCAACGTGGTGGTGGGGGAAAAGAAATGAGGAGCTCTTCTGTCAACACAGTCAGATCACTGTGTTGAAACCTACAGAACATTGGAGCTCAGCCAAGAATGCAATGACTTTCAGAAGACTGCGTGTGGATGTGGGATAGTGGAGTCCTCAGTAACCTCCCTCATGAGCGTCATTTGAAGTCTCTGTGCTTCCGTTACGCTATCAGCAGCACTGTGTGACCTGGAGACTTTTTTTCGACCCTTGGATTTCAATGTTCTGTAACGGAGTTTATGATAGAACAGATTTGTCTCCAGCATAAGCGATCAGATCCAGTATCCGTACGGTCCAGTGCTGGAGTTCTTTTTGGAATTTGGGACTGCATCGCCACCGTGCGTGATTCAGAGCTCTACACGTGGCAAAGAGGAAATGAAATTCAAAAGTTCGCAAGGGTTTCTGTTTACCCTGCCGCTGCATCCGATTTCAGACGCTGTCCAGAGCGGTCCAGTGTAGCACTGTGGATAAACCCCGGAGCCAATAGTCGATTTCCATCTCACACTAATGTAATCCGATAATGCTTATATCGATTTTAGTGCATACTCCTCTCGTTGGGAGGAGTACAGAAAGATTTAAAGTGCTCTTTATATCGATATAAAGAGCGTTGTAGTGTGGACGGGTACACATTAAATCAATTTAAAACGTGTAGTGTAGCCAGGCCTAGGGTGGGAGTGCTCCACCACTTCATCCAGACCACTAGTCAGATCATTATCAACTAACAAACTTGGATTCAGGTATCAGAGGGGTACCGTGTTAGTCTGGATCTCATAAAAAGCAACAAAGAAGTGGCAAGCTTATAGACTAACAGATGTATTGAGCATAAGTTTTCATGAGTAAATACGACTCATCATCAGACGCATGTAATGGAAATTTCCAGAAGCAGGTATAAATATGCAGGCAAGAACCAGTCTAGAGAAACAGGTTAGTTCAGTCAGAGAGGATGAGGCCCTCTTCTAGCAGTTGAGGTGTGAACACAAGGGAGAGAAACTGCTTTGTAGTAGGCTAGCCATTCCATCTTTGTTATCCTGAGTTGATGATGGTAAATTTGAAATAAACTGAAGCTCAGCGGTTTCTCTTTGAAGTCTGGTCCTGAATTTTTTGTGGAGGATGGCAACTTTTAATTTGCTATTTTGTCTCCAGGGAGGTTGAAGTGTTTACAGATTTTTATATTGCCATCCCTAATATCGACTATGTACATTATCTTTTACGTGGGTAGTTTGCGATGTCTGCGAGGGGTGCTTGCTGATAGCGTTAAATTGTGCGTGCCGGTGAAGAGGGTGGGGGGCGTGGCTATCTGTGATGTTGTTTGCCTACCGCTACAAAAACTTAAGGAAGCTTCAGAGAACAGGAGCTCATTTATTTTAAGATTTGACTCATACTTCAGTGATTAACAAAGACGTGATGGCTAGCCGAAATAAAATAGTTTTCATCTTTTATTAACAGTCAATTTTAGAAAAGGGCCTCATCCTCCCTGACTGAACTAACCTCGTTATCTCCAGAATGATTCTTGCCTGCATATTTACTCATGCTTCTGGAAATTTCCATTACATGTGTCTGATGAAGTGGGTAGTCACCCACGAAAGCTCATGCTCCAATACATCTGTTAGTCTATAAGGTGCCACAGGACTCTTTGCTGCTTATAACTTGGATTAGCTACCTTTAAATCAAGGGAGTCAGGTCAGTTTATACCATCTGAGGATCTTGACCCAGATATGACCTGATAAAATGCAGTATGAAGAACTGGAGCAAAACAGAACCCAAATCCAACAATTCCAGCTAAGATGCTTCCCCTATTGTGGTCAGCTCAAAATTTGGGCATGAAACTAACATTTTAAAAGAGCCTGATTCCTCCTTTCCCTGGAAATACAACATAGACACACCCAGCCTTCTAAGTGGTAGCTCATCTGTGATGATTCCACCCAAGGGCCACATAGACAGCTGGTTGCCTGGTTACACATTGATTTATGCCACCAATCCCAGCTGCACGTCCATTTCTACATGGTAATGGGCTAGTGACATAGTTCAGTTACTGCTATGTTGATCTTTTACCTCTGTGACTTTATGTCTATGTTGTGCAGTTAGACCTCCATCTTACTATGGGTATGTTTTGCATAACTGTTTACAGGAGTTCCCCCCCCCCATTTTGGCTGGCAGCAGCATGTGACAAAAGGTGTAGTGCTTGACTAAGAGGTTTGGAGTCTAGTCCCACTGATGTATCCTATGTCTCTGACAATGGTCAAGATAGAAATGCTTTGGCTGCTAGTCCTGACGCCTCTTTCAAAAGTGCTAATGTGTATAAAACATATTCTGGGGGCTGTTGCTTTTGTCAGTTATGTTTTGAACACTGAAATATCCAAAAAAACAGTCATTTGTTTTTCAACTTCAAAATTGAAATTTTCAGCTGAAATTTTTTGATTTCCGAAATGCTGGTGGAAAAAAGAAAAAAAACTGGGTTTAGGTTTTTTGGTAAAAATTCAAAATTTTCCAAGGAGGAAATAAAAATCTGAGCAGCCATTGATATGGAATTAATTAATAGAATTAATTAAAATCTTCAAATTGTAATTCACATTTATGTTCTTAAATCCCCCAATGTAAAATCATAGAGTACACCTGGTCCCTCCCCCAGCTTCAAGACAGGACCAAGTAAACCTAGGCCCTTCCTGGCAGAGGTTTGGCCAACTTCCCTTGGCAGCCTGTTCAAACCAAGGCTTTGGAGCTGTGCTCCGGCTCCACTTCAGCTCCAGCCAAAAACCAGCAGCTTCATTGCTCCAGAGCTTCTCCGTTTCCCAGCTCTGGGCTCTGCTCCAAAGCCCTGGTTTGAACGACCCTTAGAGATAGAAAATTTTTCATACTATCTAGCCTAAATCTCGCTTGCGGAAGATGAAGCCCATTGCTTTCTGTTCTACCTTTAGTGAATGTGGAGAACAATTGATCACTGTCCTCTTTATAACAACCTATAACATATTTGAAGATTTTGACCAGGTCCCCCCGCAGTCTTCCTTTTCTGAAACTAAACATGCCCAATTTATTAATACCCAAATATATTTAATTAAAATAGCAAACTTACTGTTCTGGATTTTGTGTACCTTGTCCCAACTTGCGATGCTTTCCGGTCTCAAGCTGCAGGATTATTTAGCTAGTTATCATGCATCCCTCACTATATTATTCAGCAGCTATTTCCATGTCTCTTCACTGGATTTTCTGAGTTGCTAAATCTCTCTGCAGTTCCTAGCAAACACTCTACAGATGGGTGCTGCTTGCTCCCCTTCATGACTAGACTTGGCAGAGAGGTGATGGACTAAATGGGATGGGGGACTGAAAGCCCCTCCCAGCTGCGGAGATCATCCTGGCTTCTGCAGGCTTGAGACACAATCACAGCCCAGGATGTCCCTGCTCTGGGGTTAAATCACTGAATCTCATCATCAGGACAGGGAGACCAGCTCTGGTCTCACTTCAAGACCAAACCACCCTGACAACCAGCCCTAGCTGAGCCTACCCTCACAGAAGGAAGACCCAATTTACCCTGGATCCTCGGCTAAAAACAAGCAGGGCTGAGATCCCAAGGTGTCCCATGATGCTTGCAATCTAACAACAACAACAACAACAACAACAAAAATTGTGTTTGCAGTAAAAAATATATATTTGTAGCACAGACGTGACCAACAATAGCTAAGAGCCTAGTGGCACCATAGCCCCAGCCGGCCTGGAATAGTTTATTCCTTCATTAACTCAATATGATTATCTCTGGGTTGGGTAGGCTTTTTTTCTTTTCTAGCTTTACATCAGCAACTCTTGGGATGTGGCCACTAGAGGGATCCAGGCTGCCCTGGGAGTTTGATGTTGGTCATTAAGTTACTCTGAGACAAACACTAAAAGTTATGGCCCAAGTCATGAGCTGATGTAAATCAGTACAACTGAGTGAATAGTAGCTAGGACTATTCATGCCAAGGAGGATTCTGGCCCTTTGATATGAATAGAGATATTCTGATTTACACAAGCTGCAGATCTGGCCCATTACACAGTTTCCAATCCAATGGTTGCTGGTGACTTTGAACCAAAAAAGAGTCAAAGTTCCTAATCAGTCTGCGCTTTCATAGCTCTTTGTCCACTGGGATTAATTACAAGAGCGTAACTTCTAGAGGTGATGGACCAACTCATTTCCCCTGGGGACAGAACTTTGGAGGAATTAACTGCTGCTAAAATTTTCTCCTTCTGATTAATGGTATGACTAGCCCAACTGTCTTTAGGCTCCTCTAATTTGAGGTTTGGGTGCTGAAGTCCCTTTGTGGTTCTTGGGATCATCATTAATGGACACTCACAAATACAATAATATTCACTCCTGAATACACAACTGAGTGAACCCAGAGACACACAGAAAATAGCAAACACTCACAACACGCACAAAGTCCCATATTATGCTTCACTAAGAAATATACAACATTCTAAATTAACTAATACATGGACATTGACAAACACTGAGACACCCACATTGACATCATGTACGTTCAGAAACTCACCCACAAGGACATAACAACTTTTGCAGGCTTTTTTACTTTAAGATTTACTTTAAGTAAACCTCTTTGTGTAGACATTGGGGTTTGGGCTGAGCTCTAGGATCACAGAAGAAATGACTTATTTCATTGAGACCACAGAAGTTCAGCTGTGACACTGAGAATATCAACGAGACAGAAAACACTCATCCACCTTGATGTAAATCAGAGTCTCATGTTCCTTCATTGGAAGCTTCTATCTCTGGCCACTGTTGGGGATGTGTCAACCTTCATGATCTATGGCATAAGATGACCAATGGTACAGTCAGAGAAAAATGCATATTGAGCAGTGAAGGTGGGGTTATTTATGCATCCCAGGAGCTAATGTGATCCTGGTATGCATGAACAAGGGAATGCCAAGTGTAGTAGAGAGGTTATTTTACCTCTGTATTTGGTACTGGTGTGACCGCTGCCGGAATATTGTGTCTTGTTTTGATGCCCACAGTTGAAGAAGAATATTGATAAATTGGAGAGGGTTCGGAGAAGATCCAGAAGAATCATTAAAGGTTTAGAAAACATGCCTTATAGTGACAGATTCAAGGAGTTCAATCTATTCATCTCAAGAAAGACAAGGTGAAGGGGTGACTTTACAGTTTATAACTATTGTTGGAGAAAAGACCACCACCCAGTTGATTTTGGTTCAGACAGCCTGAGGCACCTTTATCGTTATAACAAAAGTACAAGTGTGCACGCAGGGAGAGACAGCGAAAATCCCATGCAAGGGACAAGCTGCTCTGACCCTTACAAATTTTACCAAGCTTATAAAGGTTAAAACCACAAAACATCATAAAGATTACACTGATTACACTACCATTTTTGGTGATACAATTTTGCAAATCAGCAGGTTATTTAGTGTAAGTACAGTTTGGGGTATTTCCAGTTATTGTTTCTTTTGCAATTATACTGACTGTCTTATGACCCCTTGATTGCAACTACATATTGCAAAAGTCATTAAATAGTGAATATCAGCAAGCTAGTTGAACATATTTCACGTGTTCTGGCAGTGATTGAGCTGGTTATTTTAATAATCCCTCCTTGGAATTTCCCTTAAGCAAACATTATCTATTATATTGCATATACTGCATAAAGCAGAGCTGGTACTCGAGGGGACCCTTTGTCCCCCTTCTAGTTCCTCTTTAGTCAGTGTTTCATATCCCATTTCCTTATATTAGTTTCTCCACACCCAGAGCCTGATATGTTGCTACGCAAGTTTATTTGAGAACTAAAAATGGTATTTTTGGTGTCACAATTTACTTTCTGTGGCCCCAATGAAATTAACCATTTCTTCTGTGATCTCACCCTTGTGTTAAAACTCTCTAGAATTGACACCCGCCTGATGACACTTGCAGCTTTCATATTCACCTCCTCCCATTTCTGTTAACTGTTATATCATATGTTGTTATTATAGGCACCGTCCTGAGAATCTCATCCGCCATATGGAAGTAAAATGCCTTTTCTACTCATTTCTTTCACCTTATGGTTGTTACAGCTTTCTATAGGACTCTGATGATTTTGCATGTCTTATCCAGAAATTATACCCTGAGGGACCAGAACAAAGTAGTCTCTATCTTCTACATGGTCATGGCTCCCCTGCTCAGTCCCCTTGTCAGGGTCCCTCCCCCACTCTGAGCTCTAGGGTACAGATGTGGGGACCTGCATGAAAGACCCCCTAAGCTAATTGTACCAGCTTGGGTTAAAACTTTCCCAAAGCACAAGTTCCACCTTGTCCTTGGTTGTTGCCACCACCAAGTGATTCAAACAAACATCCAGGCAGGGCCACTTGGAGCCCTACCTCCCCCAAAATATTCCCCCAAGCCTCTACACCCCCTTTCCTGGGGAGGATTGAGAATAATATCCTGACCAATTGGTTACAAAATGAGCACAGAACAACTCCCCTGGGTCTTTAGGACACTGAAAAAAATCAGGTTCTTAAAAGAAGTGTATTTAAAAAAAAAGGATAAAAGAATCACCTCTATAAAATCAGGATGGAAGACAAGTTTACAAGAAAACAAAAAGATTCCAAACACAGAGGATTTCCCCTCTAGGCAAAACTTTAAAGTTACAAAACTAGGGATAAACCTCCCTCTTAGCATAGGGAAAATTCACAAGCTAAAACAAAAGATAATCTAAAGTATTTCTGTGCTATTACTTACTATTTCTGCAATACTAGATGCTTAGTCCAGATATGGCTTAGGGAGATGTATCTGGTGGTACCAGAAGGGTGTAGCAGGCTTAATTAAAGATGAGACCCAGTGAGGGGTGGCTAATATATAGGAAGCCCTTCCGGGGAGTAAGAGGGAAGAGAATGAGTATCTAGGGTTCCTGATTGTCTCTTCTAGGTAAGAAGACTGAGAGGGAGTTTAGGGCTCTACATTGTCTTCTGAAATGGAGGCTCTGTCAGAGAGGCCAGGAGCAGTAAATTCTACAGACAAAGTTTGTACCCTGGTATTGGCCCTGAAGGTGGAAGGGCAGCATGCGTGAAGAGACTCCTGAAACATGCCTGGGAGAAGGATTCGAGGAAACAGCCCTGAGGGTCAGCAACTTGGGAGGAGCTGGACCTCTTGAAAAACAGACCTGTGAGGAAGCGCTCTGTAGTAGATTAGCAAATAATTTTCCACAGCCTGGGAGAGCCAATGAAGATTTTGCCAAGGATTTGGTACAGAGAGGGTTTTTCACCCTTTGAGGGGTGGGAAGAAAGTGTCCTGGCTGGTGGGCAATTCACAGAATGAATCGACCACTAACAGGCCCGAATGGTGCCTGGTGGAGGCAAATGAGGAAAGGGCTCTGCAATAACATTCACAGCTATAAGGGGGAATGCATGCTGGTGAGACACCTTCCCACAGTCCCCCTGGCACAACAGCCCTGCCACCTGGGGAAAACCCACACTACAAGTCTGAACTCCAGAGGTGTGGTGGTGCCTAACAGTGAATCATCTGGTAGGGGGCATAGGCTGTGTCTGCACTACTGAGGCCTATCTATACTTGAAAGTTAGATTGACCTAGCTATGTCTTTCAGGGCTGTGAAAAATGTCATGCCCTGAGTGCCGTAGTTAGATTAACATAACCTCTCCCCCAGTGTATATGCAGCTAGATCACCAGAAGAATTAGTCCATTTAGCTTGCAACTGCCTCTCTGGGAGGTGGATTAACTACACTGATGGAAAATCCCCTTCTGCTGATGAAGGAAGTGTCTACATTATGATGCTACAGCTATGCCATAGCCATCGTGGCTGAGCTCCCATGTCTACATACAGCGTATGCTGACAGAAGGAGTTTTTCTGCCGGTGTAGGAAGAGCACCTCCTGAACGATGTTACTTATGCAGACAGAAGTTCTCATCTGTCCACATAGCTATGTATTACCAAAGGTTTTGTTGGCATAGCAATATTACTTGGGTGTATGGTTAAGTGCAGAGCAAGGCTTTGATCACATGATCAGTCTGGCTTTGGAAGAGGTCACCTGACAGAGGAGATGGGAGGTTAGAGAGTTTCTCAGCAGTTATATGAAAAAAAAGAGTAGAAAGACTCTAACTCCAGGGGTCAGAGATAGAGATCCCATGATTCAGGGAAGGAGCCATGAGCTGTAGGAATGGGAATCCTGGGCACACTATGGCCCAAGCTCTAAGAATATCCCAGATGGTTGAGAGAAACGAGGGAGGTATTCTATTGCCCTATCCAGATCACTGTATTTCTCATGTGATCTTGTGTTGAGAGATCTTTGTAAAGCCTGTGAATCTGTTTGCTTCACCTGCCCCTGGAGAAGTGAACCATAAACTCAGAGCACCTACAAGCGTCCATCTCTGGGATGGGGTGTGCTTGACATACTAGGGCATCTGTGGCATCAGCACTGGTCCTGGGGCCTAAGGCAACTGGGCCATGTCATTCCATTGCCATGAAGGGTTAGAAAGAAGAAACCATGCTGCAACCTGCTGAGATCCATGAAAGCTTAATACACACGTCTGCAGTAGTGGCATAGGGGTAGGATTTTATATTTGTATTAAAGGCCATAATTTATCCTGCCAGCCACCCTTTCTGAATAGCAGTAAGGACTGACCCTCTGGGGAACTGGTAGCAACGGATCTGACAGACTGCCAGAGTCTGTACTGATGTTAATGCAGAGACAGACCAGATTGATTATGGTCACCCTTTGTTTTAGGATAAGTTGCATTATAAAAGATGGGGTCTTGTTTCTCATATGTATTATAAACTTCCCTCTAATCATTTCTTTGTTTTAAGGTTTAGTGAGTAAAAGACAGGATCATGTATTGTGTCTATGTTAATTAGATTAGAGGAATGCTGAAGGCCCAAGCCACAGTGTGAACTGTTTTGATTACAAGATTTAATGAGGTTTAATTTCTACTACCCTTTCTTGCTCAATATAAAACAATGCTGTTTGTATAAGGTCTCTGTAAAAGACTGTTTGTGTGAATGAGGAGAGCATGCATCAGGAAAAGATAAGGTGTGAAGGCCATTGTCAGAGCCAGATGGTCAGGGGAGAAGGAGTGAAGAAATTAAACAATCTTATCGATGCCAGAGAACCATCAATACACATCCGTGACTGAGGAAAGGGAGATTGACGACCCTGAGGAGGAGGCTGGCACCCCTAAAGAAAAGACAATTGATTAAATCAAAAGGACAGAATGGCGCCTTGGAATGTTAACATCAGAAAATAACACTGATTAAGGAGTAACCAGTCACAAATTGACACAGCAAAATCCATAGACTTCAACGAAGACAAAGGATTATAAGAGCAGGGTGCTCTGCCATGGAGCTTCGAGTTCGTCTTGCCACAACTCCAGGAGCATCGGATCGTGACAGACAGAGTCCGGCTCCCCTCTCCGACCAATCAGGTCAGCCACTAGATTGATGCAGACTTTGGACTGGTAACTATAAACATTAACTGGCGGGGACTGTGTATGTCTATGTGTGTGTGTGACTGAAAAGCATATGCTAACTGCTGTATTCTCAATAAATGCGACGTGTTGCCTTCTCCCCTATAAAAAGATTTTGTGTGCTTTGTATAAGCATAACACTGGGACGCAACGCAGCTGCCTGGTGAATGCCAAGTGTTGGTTCCAAAAGAGCCAATGTTTTCATGGATTTTTGTATTCAATCACTGAACAAAAAAACCCCCCAAAACAAAAAAAAAATCAATTTTTTCACTCAGTTCTAATCTTATATCGTTAAAGACCAGGCCCTATGAGATTTATGAATATCACCCCAATTGGCAATTAGATGATTTAGGTAATAATCTGTATTATCCACACCATCTATATGTTAGTGGATATTAAGCATAAATAATATTAAACACAAATAATGTAGCCATTACATAGCCTAAATTGGCCTACTCCTTAACTATACTTCTATTCTCTTATGCTAAATGTCCCATAATGCCTTGCATTATCCTGAGTCAGTTTCGTCTGAAGTAGATTGGACAGTTGTCCAGATCAGGATAGATGATAATTTTACCATCGCAACAGCTTGGGAGTGATTTTCATAGCCCTGTACTGGAATGACTTTGAGAGGACAAGACTCATGTTTGTTCGGCCCTATTACAGGCCTAGCAGGTGCTTTCATTCTCTTTGGTACTTGAAATGGATCTGTTCAGACCTAGGAGATAAGGGATACACCATGCTTCCAGAAAAACAAGATATAAAGCTGACTAGTTTCAAATGATGTATCCAGCATCTTTTATTTGTAAATGGAGCAGGTATAAAATGATGGCTTTAGGAGTATAAGTTTGGGAGCACACCTTCTGCGTCAGGTAAACATAACATGACTGTATGAGATCACTTCCCGGAGATCGGTATCATACCGAACCGTTTTTCTGTTCTATATTATTACTGGTTTAAAACAATAAACTTAACTGACATTGGTTATTCCGTCTTTTGAATATATTTGATAATGAATCAACGTGGGTGAAGCGATTTACCATACAATTCATCAACACTCAGTAACATTGTATTGGTTGCAATATAAGTAAAGAGAGAATGGTAGCTCTTGGACTGGTTTGTGGATGTCATCAGATCAATACTTCCTCATGAGTCAACTTCCCATCACCACTCACCTCCTATTTTATTAGTTGTCACCCTGTTAATAGACACAAAATAGTGGCCAAACCATTCTTTATCTCACTATCGCTCATATGCTCCATGTAGTGGGTGGACATTCGCTCCTGCCCTGAGGGGCTTAAAACAGCCCTAGGAAAGGGCTGTGGCAGGAGAATGCAGCTACACTGGGGGAAGCAGGCAGAGCTGCGGCCACACCCCAAACAGAGCCCAGTTAGCCCCTATAAGAGGCTGCGAGCCAGGAGCCCAAACAGTCTCTCTCTAGCTTTAGAGGGAGATGGGCCTGGCTGCACAGAGCTAGAGACAAGGTACCAAGAGTGGAGCAGGGCTGGGGAATGGCCAAGGGAGCTCCAGCCTGGAAACCCCCCAAGCTGCGGCCTAGTATAAGGCCAAACAGGTACTGGGGTTGTAGGAGACAGCCCAAGGCTAGACAGAGGCAGCAGGCCCAAACCCCCCTTGCTAGTGAAAAGTGGCAGACACTGCAGTCTGCCCCAGGGAATGGGGGGTAGTTGGTGACTGGCAGTAGCCTTACACTGAATCAAGGTGGGGATGGGGGTGGGAGGTTTTCCTGGGTGCGGAGACCCTGAGACTGGAGAGTTACTGACAGAGGGGCAGCACCCCAGGGAAAGGGGCACCAGGGTCCTGGGAGGGACATGGGGGCCAGCGGTAAGGTGGATCACTGGCCTGCAGAGGACGCTCCGGAAGTTGGGTGAGCTAATTCCCGACAGAGACTAGCAGGAGGAGCCGCAGGAGTGAATCCCACATCACTTACACTCCAATATCTTGCATCTGATAATGATGAGCCAGAGCCAAAGTCTTTATAGTTAACAAAAAGACTCTCACGACATGTCTACACTGGCAATGTTAAAGCGCTGCCATGACAACACTTTAACGTGACCATGTAGTCACGGCACCAGCACTGGGAGAGAGCTATCTCAGTGCTGTAAAAAACTCACTTTCACAAGGGGAATAGCTACCAGCACTGGTGCACTGTCTACACTGCCACATTACAGCACTGAAACCTTCTGTGCTCAGGGGTATGTTTTTTCACACCCCGAGCAAGAAAGTTGCAGCGCTGTTGTCATGATATAAACCCCCACTCTGAACCTTAGTGTCCAAAAGATGAGGTACCAGCATGAATTCCTCTAAGCTCAATTACCAGCTTAGTACTTGTAGCACTGCCACCAACCAGGAATTCCAGTGCCTGGTACACTCTGGTGTCCCCAAAACCTTACCTGGGGACCC
>NC_133782.1:39523664-39540615 GCF_003597395.2 Chelonoidis abingdonii
TATCCGCCATCGTAAATTGCATAGTTCCACTGGAGTCAAGCAATGGTCAGATCCCCAGATGATGCAATTCAGTGTGCTCTCTGAATATTTTCCAACAGTGGAGGATTTGACCCTGAGAATTTTGGTAAAAAATATTCTATGAATATTTCAATACTGAAAATAAAATTGTGTTTTCTCAGGAGAAAAAAATATTCAATAAATTGAAAAAAAAGTAATTTAAATAATCTTAACTGTAGGAGTATTTTATTTATGAAATGTTCACTAAATAACCAACATATTCTACTACTTTATGGCTTATCCTTTTTTCTCTTATACAATTAGACAGCTTATTTATATTTCCATGTGACATCAGGAGTCTGATTTCACAAAATTCATGTTACTTTTACCAAGAATTAGTGGGATGGGTGTTTGTTTGTTTAACACAAGCTTCCATTTCTATTTCTATCTTTACAGGTTCACTAAGTTGTCTTTGATTATCTAATCTGATGTAAGGTAATGTATTTATAATAGAGCCAGGGCAATCTTTTTTTTTTAGTTGAAAGGTTTTTTGTTAATGTTTTTTTTTAATTGACAATTGGTAAATCAAAATGTTCATACTTTTCCAGATTTTCAGAGAGAAAAATGAAAAAAAAATCTCTCATTTACTTGTTGTTAGGTTTCATTCCCCCCCCCGTTTTTCTCCTTCTGTACTGCCCTGTTGCTTAGAAAAGAGGAGAAAGCAAAAAAGAAAATGAGGAGAGAGTAGGAGAAAAAGGAAACTGACAGAAAAAAAAATAATTAGTTTTAGATAGAAGTGTCATTAATACTACTACCACAAATAACTACTTTCCAAAATTGCAATGAAATGTTTTTGAAAATTGTTCAGTTTAATGTGATTTTTTTCTTTTCCATCGCTAAATGTAAGACTTTAAGTAGTTAAAAGCAGCTCCCACTGTAAAATCTAATTAAATAACACAAAGGACCCCTTTTGTAAATCCACAGTTCTGCAATCCAAGGGTTCGGAAGTGGATTGTCAAGTAGTCAATAATTTTGGTTGTTGACCTGCTAGTCCTGCAGAGCCAACAGATTTTGGGATGGGTGCTGGCTGCTATTTTCAGCTGAATACAAAAACATTATCAACTAACTTCCAGCCATGAAATTGTGAAAAACCATTGATTCACAGGGGATGCCCATGGCTGATGGGACATTTGTGGGGCATGAGATGGGCTTTGGGGTTGCAGTGAGCTTTCTCCGTCTTTAGGTGGTGGGCTGGCAGGTTCGATATTCTTAGGGTCTAACAGATGGCCATATGTGTGGTCAGAAAGGAGTTTTCCCCTAGCTGAGATTGGCAGTGGGAGTTGGGGATTTTTCGCCTTCCTCTGTGACTTTGGGTGTGATGGTACTCACCAGGATTATCTGGGTGTATCTCAGTCATTGTCTACTACATTGCGGAAGACCTCAGTGCACTGGTGCAACCCATTCCTCCTATTCTCTTGCCTGTGCACATAACAGCTTGTCTTCTGTGGGTCGTAATCTTAGGTCCAATTTCTGTTGCTTGGTTAGTGTGAGGGTGCTGAGTGAAGTTAGCAGCCTGTGCTACACAGGGGGTCAGATTAGATGTATAGCAAACAATGTGTTTGAAGGTAGCAAATGCAAAGGTGTTCATCAAGGAACAATGACTAGAAGGCTAAAGGAGTCCTTATTCTTAGGGAGGAAGGCAGAACAGGAACCAGTGGCTGGCAGCGAAAGTCAACAAATATAATTTACTCACAATTTTTAACATTGCAATTGCAACAAAGCTACAAGGCAAGTGGGGGGTCTTCTCTTGATGCCTTCAGTGCAGATGGATGTCCTTCTTAGAAGCTGCTGCGGAGCATGGGGGACATTGAGTCCCCACCAGCCACAGTTTGGGTTGCTTCCTTTCTAGCATCACAAATCCTTCCTCTGCTTGGGGCATATTCAAGTCTCTCAAAATCAAAACAGTGCAGAGAAGATCGAGTAAATAAAGGGAAAAGGGGGCTTAGTGTTCTTGGTCACCCTTTGGGCCCATCTTGTTACGTAGGCTTTTTAGTGTCTGCTATAGGATTAGAGTCATCTTAGATTTCCCCAGCCCTTTCTGTAACCTTCATTCTGTTCAGGGCGAGACAGTGTCAAGGCAGCTGGGTCGATGACTCACTCTCTCTTGGTTGATTTGCCCCTGTAGCTAGATTTCTCCCAGCTATTTCTCCTACTTGGCCATCCCTTCCTGTGGAGGTTTCCCTTTCTTATCAGTCTGCCACGCCTCCGTCACACGTACCTCACTCTCTTACCAAGATTGGGGATATAGTCCAGGAAATCTGACTAGACTTCTCTTGTTATAACTCACTGACCACCCAGAGAAAGAACCAGGGACTTTCTACTAATCGCCCTCTGTCATTTTTTAAACAAGCACCTGAGTGACAAAGGGATCTGTCATAAATATAAAGGAGGGTAACACTTTCCTGTAAACTAGTACTATAAAATCCTACTGGCCAGGGGCAAAATTCTTTACCTGTAAGGTTAAGAAGCCAGTAACCTGGCTGGCATCCTGATCAAAAGACCATAAGGGGACAAATACATTTCAAATCGGGGGCGGCGGGAGAAGAGGGCTTGTTTTGTCTGTGCTTTGTCCCTTCTGTTCTGTGGCTTGGAGACATATCAAGGAAGCAAGCAATCAACTCTATTAGTAGTATACGGTTATTAAGTATTGTAGTACTAGCGATTAGCTTACTTTTAATTTTGGCTTGTGATTTCCTTTGTCTAAGAGGCAGTTCATACCTGGTTTTGTACATTTAAGGTTTGCTAGTAGGGAGGATCTCTGTCTGATTTTTTGTTAGGTTCTGTAAAGTACTTACCATTCCGATTTTACAGATGGTAATTTTTACTTTTCTTTAATTAAATTCTTTTAGAAGATTGATTTTCATTGTTTTAAGATCCAGGGTTTGAGCTCTGTGTTTTCTGTACCAGTTGGGGAGATATTTCTCAACACTGCCAGGAAAGGGTGTAGGGTTTGGGGGGATATTTGGGAAGATAGGGCTCCGCTAATGTTTCTTTAATCACTGGTGTGGCAGCATTACCTAATCAGTAAGTCCAAGGATGATTTTGTGCATTGGGAAGGTGTTGTAACCTAAGCAGCGAAAATAACGGGGTCTCATACAAGGTCCTCACGTCATACCCTAAAGTCAGAGTGCGGGAGGGAACCCTGACGGTCTAATTCCATTGACTTTTAATGGAACGTTAGGCATTTGAAAGAATACCTCGTATTCGAGATCACTCACTCCCACTTCCCTTTCAAAGGCAGGAAAGAGAGTTCTGAAACTACCACTCGTCCTTCCCAAACACTTATCATGTTTTCTCCCGGTAAAAAGTACCCAGGAACACTGGTTTTTCTCTCTCTCAAGGAGTCAAGCAACACATCCAAGTTTCTCTGAGTCTCAGTGTAACTCAATCTCAGGTAATTCACACAAAAGAACACCTGCAAAGATTAAATCCAGAAACCTAATTCTGTTAAATTATCTCTGTCCTTGTGTGATGTGTCTCATAGCTGATATGTGATATTATACCTCCATAATAGATAAAACATTAGCTGTAGCATCATTTTTGGGCATGTGTTATATTGAGTGTGTGTAACTGCTCAACTTGATTACAGGAATTTTTATATCTCTCTCTTGATATGATCTACTGGCTCCAATTCATCTGTCATGGAGTCACCGGTCCGATGCTCTGGAACTACTCCATATGAAACCAGTCAGGACTCTGGAGTAGCGTGCCTCCTTTCTCTGAGAAAACTGTCACCAGGACAAGAAGCTTACACAGCTTCGACCATCCTGGATCCCCTTCCACACCGTGCGCTTCCTGCAGCAAGTCCACTTAGGTGGGGCTCCTAGGAAAGCTAGTGGGCCCTGCACCCCAACTCTGCAGTCAGCTGTGACTCAACCAGCATTGTAAAATGGAAGGTTTATTAGTCAAGAGAACAGAATTTGTTAGCACAGAAATCAGTGACTTTCAGACAAGTCCATCTTGGGGAGTCTCGGGACAGATGCCCTTGACTTCCCCGCTTCCAGTCCCACACTGCAGATTGCCCTGGACCCTACTGCCTGGCCTCCAGCATGCTCGTTGCTCCTCCCCTGGGCTTTGTCCTGCTTCTTGGGGAAAATGACACCTGGTCTCATCCCCCTCCTGGATTTCAGGTTATGAAGGGCAATGGCCATCGCTTACATGCAGACAGATGAGAAGCGTCACCTGCCCTGAGGGACTCTGCAAAAGTCACATATCCAATTCCCACCACCTAGACATTGGTGCAATACACAGGCAAACTGAGGTACAGACAGTATTAGTGTAGGACAGTATGAGTTACATGCAACATAACAAGATGAAAAAAACCCACTTTGTCACAGCAACTACTGTACATTGATTTATACCAGCTGGGGTTATGATCTACTTACTCCAAAGGAGCTATGTCGATTTGCACCAACTGGCTCCACGGATTTCAATGGAGATTATTGCCCTTGTTCCGTAACTTATTTATGCACATATTTCACTAGAGTGCAGGATGTGATCCCTTTCAATAGGATACACAATTCATGTGGCATATCCATCCCCTCTCTGATATGGTCTAGTTTCTAAGATAAATGATCATTCAAAAATAAATTATGTTTTTAGTTTCCTGCATGAGAATAGGAATCTGCTCATCAGTCTCTTGATGGCCTTCTTCATCTCCGCATTTCTCAGAGTGTAGATCATTGAGTTCAGCATTGGGGTGATTATTGTGTAAATGACAGACACCACTTTGTCCAGGGCAAACTTCTTGAAGGGCCGAGCATAGATGAAAATGGTGGGTATGAATATTAAACACACTACGGTAATCTGGGTTCCACAGGTCGACAGAGCCTTGCGCTTCCCATCTGTGACATGTGACCTGATCTGGACTAAGATGATGATATAGGAAATTAGCAGAATTATGAATACAATTAGAAGGAGCACTCCACTATTGAAGACCATCTGCAGCTCAATCACCCTGGGTGTCAGTGCAGCCAGTTGATGACCTGTGGGACATCACAGTAAAAATTGTCCAGGACGTTCGGCCCACAGAACGGTAGCTGGAGGAGCAGTCCAATCTGAACACCAGAGTGAGCAAATCCACCAACCATGCCAGTGCCACTATCCCCGCAATACACTCCGATCATGATAATCAAGTATCTCAGTGGTTATAGATGGCCACATCCGATGACTGCCATCCACAGGAAAAATACCATTGCACCCCTATGAAGTGAGAAGAAGATCTGGAGGAGACAGTCATTGATTGAGATGTTTTACCCTGGGAGAGAGACACAACAGCAATGGGAGTATTGACCGATGAGTCACTCACATCTAGGAAAGCAGGTTGGCCAGCAGGAAGTAATAGGGGTATGGAGTCTGTGGTCAGAGATCACCGTGATGATGAAGTTAAATTCCTAACCAAGTGTTCACATATAATGAAGAAGGCAATGAAGAAAATACCTCTATCGCAGGATCTGGGATCCCAGAGCACAATTCAGTCACTTGTAGTGAGATTCTGCTGGTCCATTTCATGGACTTAAAAATATATCTGCAATTAAACAGAAATCACAATAATAATTATGTCTTTTTGTAATTCTCCCATGTCTCCCTCTAAGGCTACGTCTACTCTACTGCAGTAAGTTGACCTACGTACGCAACTCCAGGTACGTGAATAATGTAGCTGGAGTCAACGTAGCTTAGGTTGACACTCTCTCATCAACTTACCTTAATTTTCTCGTGTGGGGTGGAGTACCAGAGTGACTGGAAAGTGATCTGCAGTCATTTGGCAGTAGACCCACTAAATTGCCTCTGTGCATTGATCTCTGGAGCATCTATCCAGGGGTAATGTAAGACATACTTAAATGACTGGATATACATTATCTAATCCGTTAGCAAACAAACTTCGTTTGGGAAATTTCTTATTTTTCAATAAACACCGTGTACTCAGCTGAATTCAGGAGAATCCTGATTCAGCAGACCCTCTTCACTCCTGGAAGTGAAAGGGAGTGGTTTGCTCCACAAAAGTATCCCTGTTCCTTACGTGTCCATTCATCCATCTCAACTTTGATGCCTGACCTCCCAATTTTTTTTTCATGTTTAGGCTTTGGATTTTCAGTCTCATTTTTTTAACCTCTTTTTTTTAACAAACTTTATCCCACTTTCCACCCTAAAATGTGGAAAGGAAAGTACGAAAAGTGGGAGAAAGTTTGCCTTTCTCTCACAATTTACCATGCAAAGAGTAAGAAGTGAAAATTTTGTATCCAGGTGAAATGAAAAGCTTCATTTCTTTTGAAATTCTCATGAAAAAGTGAAAAGTCATAATTGAAAAAAACAATTTCCCATTAAATATTTTGATTCAATCAACCATTTTATTTATAGTGATCTTTTCAAAAGAAAATGTTGCTTTAAATAAAGGAAAACTTAATTTGATTGACATTTTCAGATGAAAAATTGAAACATTGTGTGTTAAAAAAGCCCCCAAAAGATTTCCCATTTGCAGTCTGTTGATATGTCTTGCAAAAGGATGTCAATGCGCTAAAACCTTGATCATAAAGTATGGTTTCAGACTGGGGTATGAGTAGTTGGAGAGGATGGCTTTGAACGTAGAGCACTAGATGCTTGGGAGCTGGGTTAAGTTTCTGCTCTGCAACAGACAACTTCTGTGACTACAGATAACTGATACCTCTTCTCTATCTGGGATTTTCAAGGCAGAAGAAGGTTAGGTATTCACCTCTGCTGATCATTTTTGGGAGCTGGATGCTTAAACTCCTCAGGTCCTTTGACAATCCCTGCCTCTGCTCCTCCTCTTGGGATTTAATTGGGATTAGCAATAGTTTTCCTACATTGCAAGAGTCTGGGGAGATTAATCGATTAAGGATTGTCAGGCACATGGGCACCGTGATGCTTGTGGCCATGGCAAGTAATTAGGTGAAGAACTTGGCTGGAAACGAATGAAGGTAGGGGCATTGTCCATCACTCCCTCATCTAGACTTCAGAGACTCCAGAGGCTGCTGCATCTCTTAGGCTGCTGTGAAAGTTTCAATAGAAACACATCAGTGTCTACTGAATGAGATGAAAGACCAGAGCCATTAGTTAAAAGCCTGCAGCAGATGTACTCTGTATGTGCTCTAGCCAGTAGAGAGGAGCCTCATTAGCTCAGCATGGGCTACACCTTGATCAGTTGTGAAGTAAGTCACCTTTAAGCATTTTAGGACCTTCGTGTAAATGGGAACTGCTCTCAACTTTCAGAAAATTAGATGCCCAGCTGCAGTGAAACAACTTACCAAGGTTGTGGTGGATTCTCCATCACTGACAGTTTTTAAATCAAGATAGATTTTTTAGAAAAAGAAGAGAAATTATTTTAAGGGAATTATCTGGCCTCTTCTGGTCTTAGAACGTAAAATTCTGAAATGGGCCCTCTGAGAAAATTCCAGTCTAATGTTATTCAAAAGCTTAAAAGCATAAAAGATTCTAATTGAAAGAAATCCATGGTGGGAATTTCACTCTAGTTTTATCTGCAGATCTGGAAACTTCTCTGGTCCACTTCCTATCTCCAACCTGCCCCAGAGAAAAATGCATTTTAGGTCTTAGCAACTTAGAACCCTTGCCATGGGAGAAGATGAGTGACACTGAACTAGTCACGTGAAGGTCTCAGACAGTGATGGCAGTAGTGGGTCTGTGGGCTGTTATCTTCCTAACTGACTTAAGCTCTTCTGAAATCCCCAGCGAAACCTATAAACCCTAGAAAGAAAAAAATCTATCATAAAAAAGTTATGCTCTGAAGTACATCTCGCCTCTGTCAGCGGGCTTATCATTTCCCCTACAAATAATGAGCATATTCGTCGTTACTTCTATACGGTGCGTCGTCATCCACAGGCCGCCGCTGCAAACGGAGCTCCGTGACTCAAAAGCGATGCTATTGTCTCGCCGACAGGCAGGGGAAGGATCTGGCGAAAGTAACAGCGAAGAAAACACCACTAATTATATTTTCCCTTGTGGCTACAGGCTGGAGCTAGGATCAAAGAATCTGTGAAATCCCTTTAGCTCCCTGGGGAGAATCAAAAGAGTTGGCTTTGAGATGAGGGATTCTGTTGAAGGGATCATTTAGTGACGAACATGCGGATCAGTGCAATCCTCCCATATTCAGATTAGTAATGAATGATTGGAAGAAAATCATCCCTGGACCTAGCCTGCGGCCACTCACTGATACCAGCTGCCAACAGACTCGGACCATTGATCAAACTACCCATGTGAGCTGATGATTTTAGCCATGCCTTCTATCCACCTTATGTCCATTCATCAATCCACCTCTTAAAGTGCGCAACAATACTGCGAGCCGGTATCACAAGCTTTGCTAAATCAAGGTATATCACATCCCACCACTTCCAATCCACAGAAAATCTTATCTAACAAGAAGGCAATCAGGTGGTCAGGCAGAGCTCTGAGTGAACCAGGACTGTTCCGGATGCACTCCTCTCCCAAGTGTTCAAAAGGTGGACTTCCTAATGATGGACTGGTAATGGGGCTAGGTGATAGTGAGGCTATGGTCCGGATCTGCGGTTCCTTTTAAAGATGGACACATATGCCTTTCCCAAGACTCGCCTGATTGACAGGTTTAAAGATCGCCAAAGGCTCCAACTCACCAGCTCGCCTCTACACCTATTCCCTCTAAACAGCTCTGGGACAGAAAGAATAATTGACCTTGCCAAAATCACAGAACAGCCCTGGAAGGATAGGAATATGAACCACGTCTTGATACTCCAAGCTAGGACCAATCGACACACTGAATATCGACTCCAGACTTTCTGATCTCCTAGAACAATCGGGATCGTATGTTGATGCTCTGCTGAGACACTTCCGACCCTTGAACGCTCTGATTCAGAAAGGCGACATGTGCCTTCTGAAATCAGCCCTAGAGATAGTTCAAATTGGACGTTCTACAACAACAATCACCGGTTTGATAAATGGTTGGCATATTCTTATGAATCTTTGCCAACTAGAATTACATATTACAGAATATTGAATATGATCAAGAAAATAGGCTATCATTCATGTCCTCCTCCCCTTAGGTACATACCAGGCTTTTAGTCTACTATAAATATTACCAACACCTTAAAATCAGAAGTGCTTTGTAGAGGATGATATTAGGGTGACCAACAGGAAGTGAAAATCAGACACGGGTGGGGGGTAATAACAAAAAAAAGCACCCAAAAACCGGGACGCTAGAATAACGACAATCGTCACCCGTAACTGATTAAAAGCATTGAATCATATATATTTCTACCTTACGTAAACAGCTCCTAGTTGACTTTCCCCCATTCTATATAAAACTGGGTGCCTAAAGAAGTAATAGAGGCTAGTGGGGTTTCGCATAAAACACATAGCTGCCTAAACTTAACAAATTCATCCTAGGAATTTAAAAAGATGGCACGCAGAATTTTATGAATTCTTGATAGATCATTTATAATTAGAGACATACAGGTGAGTGGTCAATGATAAATAGTAGATGGGACACCAGGAGCGAGAAGAACCAGACCCAAGATCTCTTTGAATTATCTCCCAACCATACTATCCAAAGTCCGACTCCCAAAAACCACCTTCTAAATATGACACCACCACAGCAAAAGAATCCCAACCCAGACCTCATGATCTCGACCTCTTTCGTCCTAACCACTAAACCCACTCCACTACCAGCTAGAGACTGACAGATGTAGAATGTGGAATGTGAGCACCTGTTTTAACAACATAAGAGAACTGCGCTGCCAGAGGCAAGAACGAACAACCCAAAATAATTGTGATCCTCTTCTAACTCACTAGATCCACTGCCACTTCCTAGAACTAGCAGACCAGGCCGCTACTACAACACTAACTCGAAACATTTGCTCTTACCCTCAGAATACTAATTACGATACTAGGAGGAAGTACCTAACTCGTCGATGTTTCAAAAATATTTAATCCTGAACTGGGACGAAGGCAAGACTCAAAATAAATAAATTAATAAATAAGAGCCTAGACATAGAATTTAGGAAAACCACTCTCACCCACATAAACATCCCCTTACGACGCAGAACCAGGACTATAACTGACAGAATACATGAGCTCAAAGACCCAAAGAATGCTCACATCAGGCTTAATTAATATTGTAGAGTTCTGGATTCACTAACACTAGATCCACACCTGCGAAATGGCATGGAACCAGAAGTCCTGACTAATTTTCTCCAGCTAGGCCTCTCTGAACTGTTCTCTCCAGTGCCATGAACCCAACCCAGGAGTCCTAAGACTCCTTTGGCTTCACAGGCCAGTCAAAAGCCACTTCTTCTAGTACGTCAAACACTCCATACACTCCCAAAATTAGGCAAGAGGTAATTTCAAAGCCTGTTGAGTTTCCCATCCTCAAAGAAAACTAAAGAAGGAACCTCATGTTTAATGACTCCGCTGTCAGATGAACCCCGATCTCCAAAGCACAAACCTTTTGCTCCTGCCCAGTAAAGCTTAAAGGGAGTTCAGAGGTTGTTTGATCAGCTCCAGTAAGCAGCCGGGGGATCAACAGTTAGACTGATGTCTAAAAGCCCATTGCTGAATAAGATAAGAACCAGAAGGGGCTGAGAACTTCCCTCAGAACAATGTCTTCGAGAAAAAAACAAAACAACAACGCCTATCTTGATGAAATAGCCAAGGATAGAAAATCCACATGACTGGAATGTGCAACGCGAGTGGGTAGCTAACTCCCTGAGAGCACTAACATCCCATTACAGATAAGAGCCTAAATAGTTGCCCCTTCACCAAGAAAGGTAGCCCAGGCAAAATGAGAAAACTTCTCTCCCCTATGCCAGAGACATGGAGACACGTCGCTACAGCCTTGAGCTGCATGGTTGGGGTTTTATCTAGCCAGTATATCCACCGTTATTGAAACGTTCTGAGTTCAACCTTGTAGATGTCCCCTCAAAATTCCAGTACAGCTGTTGCCAATGCCAGCACCTAGAGGTTCAGCTTCCTTCTTGGGAGAGCGGGGTCAGGACATCATTTTTGCCCCTGAATGAAATTCTTGCCCCACTAGTCGCCTAGAGAGGGAGTGAGAGGGACCTGTCCACCCTAGCCGCAGGTCCCTGCCAGGTCTGACAATAGTGGTGATCCAGCTGAAACTGGCGTTCCTTCCCCTGGCTACTCCCTCCGCCCGATCCCTTGTGGGGCGGGACTCCTGCTGCCACTCTGCACAAGCAGGTCCCTACCTAGGGTCTGACTTCTTACCCACCGCAGCACTTCTTCCTTGCTCTTCAAACTCTCGCTCCAACACCAACCTTTCTGCGCTCAGCTCTCCCTGTCTATTAAGCAGGTTGGTTTATCAGGTGACGACCAGGTCCTCTAAGTGGCTTCAGGGGCCAAATCTGATACAAACTTCTACCTACAAGGAAACGGCCCTTCAACCCCTGCGTGCCCTGGCCATGCGATCATACGCCTAAGATGCCACAGTCTTGGGAAGTTTCTGAAGCGGGAGCAGTGGGTGTCATACCGTCATATGCCTTCTGCCAATTCTCCACTCATATTTACGCGCCCCAGACCCCATACACCAACTGTTTGATCAATCCTTGAACACGTCACATCCCAAAGGCGAAACAATACTGTGAACTATTTAAGAGCAACAGAACGAAGTGGATTTCCAAAAAACCCAAGAAGTTAGCATCCAACTCCAGAAAACAGCGAAGGGGGCACCTAACCCTCTCCGGCCTGAAAACCCAGACTGAAGAAGTGAGGTTATAGTAGCCCAGAGTGTTCTACAGCACAGGCAAACTGCACAGCCTTGAGAACTTATATTATGTTGAATGATAATGGTAAAACAGACCACGTACTAACATAAGAGTGGGAAGGATACCCCCACAGAACTGTGTATCCATCGAAAGAGAACACACCGCACACTCTGAGACATATTGTTCCAAATATGACAGCCAGAGCAAATCCCATAAAATCGTGGGCCAGTGGTGTAAATCAGCAGGCCCCAGAATCAAATAAACCATCATCTCGCCAGTGAAACATGGCAGATGCTGCATTCCAGCAAGTAGACCATATTCCCAGCTATAAACCTGCATAGATGAGTCAAATGAGGTTCAACTCCAGCTGAATACAATCAGTGTGCTTGTCTGATTAGCCACAGCGAGAGATTTGATCCTACAGAATGTAAAAAAAATATCCATGAAGATCTCAAACACGAAAACAAAATCATAAAACACAGGTCTCTCAGAGATTAAAAATCCAAATACATTGAAAAATATGAACAGAAAAATAATATCTTACGGTATAGGATGTTATATAAATGTATTCCATTAAAGAAGAAAAAACTAATATTAGGTACCTTCTCTCTAATCCAAATACAGGAGTTAATTGTATTCCCAATGACACAGGTCAAGTATTTATAAAAAGAAAAAACAAATATTTCAACCAAGAATTTGGGTATGATTGTTTTGTTTTTTTAACACAGTGCCATTTGTATTCTATTTTACATTTGCAACATTTCAAGGAAATTTCTTTAAGTCTAATGAATGACATTTGTGGAACAGGATTTTAACAAATTGGAACAATTTCAGACTACGTCTCTAACCCTTCCTATTGTTTTTTCATCAATGATAAGTAATCTGCACGACAGAGATGGCCTGCAGTATCACCTCAGATCAAGAATCCATTGGGGGGGGTAATCGATTCATACGAGGCCTCCAACCCTGTAAAATAATGTAGAGAACAGGCTCTGCCTACCGGAGAAAAAAATGAATCAATCAGAGAAGCTTCTGCCTGGAGAATCTCAGGGGTGAACACGTCGTTAGAAGATAAAATCTTTTATTTAAAAAGCAAATTTCCCACTCCCTCCCCCCCCGCAAATCTCACTGGAAGTCAGATGATTCTGAACGGAGATTCCAGGCTAGAACCGAGGGGCTCTGTGAAATGTGCCACGTGTTAACAAGCATGAGATTGACAAACGAATATTGAATCCGTTGAAGTGTGGTTGAAATGTGCTGCTGTGTGTATAGTCAGACGTGAATGTCGTGTGGTATGAAAGAGAGTGACCATATGTTAGAAGGAATGTGGAATAACACAATTAGTATATATGTTTTCCTCCAATACAACCTCAAAAGAGTGCGACGATGCTTTCCAGGGCCACATCCAACTAATAACAATGTCCTAGTGACCATACTGAGAATATGCAAGTATACATCATCCCTGGCCCTTGGGCAAGAAGCAGAGATGTGCCTCGGTTTGCGTCAAGCACTCTATTCAAATTATTTGGAGTTGCTGTGGTGTGAATCTGAAAAAAGAATGCAGATTCTCTTTCTCATGATCTGCAGCAGCTAGTAGATCTTACTATCTATCAATGGACCCAGGATTGCACCAGCGAATTCAGTCTAGAAGGGAGAACCATTGGGACATAGCTGACTTCCTGCATGACCACAGCCAACAATTCAGATAGCCATGCAGTCTCTTCTGCCCATCATCCCTGCTGTGTTTGACAAAATAAAACCAACGTCCATTTATCCAACCGTGAAGAAAAAAAAATCATTCCCTCCCTGTCCCTACAATTGCTGCTATGCCTGCTAATTAAGAACTGGCAAACAAAGCCTTTAAATCCTTTCTAAGCCTGTGGGGACTCATGGCTCAAGAGAAAAGGCACTCCCATTAAAGCGGTTACCAAGCGAAAAGCAGTTTGTATTCTAAGGGGTCTACACAGATAAAGCTGATTTGAATAGCAATTCACTAGGAAATCGGCGTCGATATTCGATCACGAGCGCGGGATCGGTGCGGCATGTGACGAATCTATCGCTGGTGATCGAAGTCAAGCGTGCCAGGAAATTCGAGGCAGACGGACGATACGATCCGACCATCGACTGTAACGCGCAGAGACGGAGCGATCAGACGTGGCCTAAGCAGTAGCTGTGCATGGCAAATCTCCGTGGCTGGATGAACCCTATGAGCAGGGAGACAAAGGAGCACCAAAAGACGCACTAGAGTCAGAACTGAAGGTCAATTATGCCAGTCGATAGACATCTAGCATCTAATGCGAATCAGGTATCAGGCTGCAAGACATTAGTAAGCTGAACAAAAACCAAAACAACCAAAAAAAAAAACCTGACAGGGTTAGACACTAGTCCCAAAAGTAATGGGAGATTTAACGCTGCCATACTCATCGGTATGTCTCAACGTGCAGCTACATTTGAAGGCACCACCCGATGCACACACTTACAGTCATTGCATCAGGCAGGGCACTAAAAAAGCGTGTAGCAATGCCTTTGACAATGGTCCTCAGAGCTCCAGCCACACCACAACGTCTCACACTCCAATTTTAGCACAACCGCTAGCCTAGTCACGCCAGGACGACACTTGCTCCAGATCAGTGTAGACAGGCCTTAGGGCTCTTGAAACCACTGGACTAGAATTCCCCAAAGCATTAGGTACTAACTGCCCTTTGGGTGCTAACTCAATAAGTTTGTTCCCTGCTCAGTTTGCCGTAACCCTAAGGTCGAATTCAGCCAGTGAGCATGCCAGAGGCTGGACAATCAGGTCAAGCCTCCTCCAGTAATATTATTTTCTTTATAACAGGACCAACCGTCAGGCAGACAAGAAGAGACCATGGCCCAGGGTTAAGCATCAGCTAGACGAGATGCGAAGCTGCAGCCCCGGATGATGCCTGCAGGACGTCTGACTCCATTTTCAGTTTTGGGGTTTTGGTTATCAGTGAAAAAAATGAGGGAAAGGGTTCCCATGCAAAAGCAAGCCCCTTCAGCTGGTGAAAAACAGTTGAGGGAAAATGTTGGCCCAGCACCGTACTTTCCGACCACAAGTCGCTGGGTCAGCTGTGGCCACCTTCTCATACGATGCTCATGGCCTGTGTTTTCTTTGATCCTTCGTTCTGTTGGGTGTCCTCTGCTGTTTATGTCTTGCCTACACTGAAAGGCTCTGGGAAGTGATGCCTTGTTATGTATTTCCACTTGACTCTGGAGTGTATGAACTGGCCTCTAGAACTTAGCAGTCTGTGCTGACCAGTCCACCCAGGCAGCTCTTTGCCTGTCTAGTTGGTGTTAGTCCAACATTTTCCTTCTCTGAGTCCATGCTTGAACTGGATTCTGTAACAACACCCTTCTGCGGTCCTCTGTTTACCCAACGACACGCCAACCACAGACACCATATGCTTCCATGCGGATAGTCCCATCTGCTTTTCTGCAACTTCAGAGATAATGGGGGTTGTGACCGCTGATAATGCGGATGTGACAAATGTGTTCTGGAAACCTATATTTTTTCAAAGCCTAGAAGCGTGTGTTCTTGCGACTGATATCAAGAAGATACCACAGAACCCGCGCCGATTGCTGCATACACCAAGTAAATCATACAATATAGGTTGGCAAGGAACTCAGGAGGTCATCGTAGTCCACTCCGCTCAAAGCAAGACAATCCCCATCACAGAGATTTTGCCTGTAGATTCCTAAATACTCCCCAGACAAATAATACTAATAGCAAATTAACCCATTAAGACCTAAGCTAGGTCAGTGTGGGCACTGGCAGCCCACAAGTGACCATCAGAGTATCTGATGAGTTGTGAGGCATTTGCTGATGTGACTGACAGGTATGCACCCCTGCAGCTCCGGGTTCACAGCCGGCCTAGAGAGACAGCAGCAAGATCAAGAATAGTCAGAGTTGAAGGGACCTCAGAGATCACCGAATCAACTCCCTGCCAAGCAGCCATGCCCACTCCCCCAAAACCACTAAATGTCCCCGTCAAGGATTGACTCAACATGCGGGGTTAGCAGCCAATGCTGAAAATTACTGAGTCTATCCTCCTCCTCCACCCAAATTTGATATGAATCTGAAATAGAATTAAACTATATATTAGTAGTAGCTATTGTCCCATTCGTGAATCTGTTCCACCATTCCCAGCTATGATGAATGAGCACAGCATAAATCTATATAGACTCAAACTTATTCTTAATTAAAGCAGCAAAGAGTCCTGTGGCACTTATAGACTAACAACTTTTGGAGCATAGAGCTTCGGGGTGAATTACCCACCTTCTGCGAATGCGGATTATTATTAATTAGTATTGTCCTATCTCCATGACATCTGTCAAGAGAGCATTCAAGGTTCTCAATAGATGGAATCAAACCTCTTGCTCGTGCTCACAGGCCAGCAGAAAGGAATGTAGACACACTGATCTGCACAAACTGTTGAGGGACGGTTTCCAAATTTTTATGAAATTTGTGTCATTGATTATGAATTAATGTGGGAAGCATGGCTTGGTAGTCTGACTTGCTAGTATGATCTGGGAGCAGGATCTCTGAGCATTGAGAATGGATGTGAAAATTATTGGAGGTGCTGAAACTGCATGTGATGGTTAATAATGCTTGATTTGCATGTATGGTTTCACATTTAACTTAGAATAGTCAGCCGGGGTCCAGTCACAAATAGAAGGAGATAAGTAAGATCACGTGATCAGAGGGCTTGGTTACAGGGTAACCTGGATCAAAATTGACAATCTGGATGCTATGCTAAAGCAAAAAGTCAGGGGTTGCAACATTCAGAAGTGGTGTGTCCAGTCTTCATTATTGTTCACTTAATTTAAGTTTCGCGTGCGGTAAGGACATTTTAATGTATTTAGAAGTCTTCTCTATAAGTCTAAATATTATTTATAACTATTGTGTATGTAAAATTAAACAAGGTTTCAGAAAGGTAAGATAGCTTCAATTAAATTAATGTAAAATATTGATCTTACCGCAGCTGCTTGCTCAGACCCGCTGCTGTCTGAGGCTCTGTTCACTGAGGCTGCAGAGGGCTGAGCGGGGGCCTGCGGCAACCGCCCCAGCTGGGAAAATGGTCTGGAAGCCAGAACCCAGACCACAGCAGCTGTGTGGGGCTGGTGGCCAGACCCAGACCGCAGTGCTGCTA